>NC_132863.1:23947500-24252500 GCF_048164855.1 Canis lupus baileyi
CGTCAGCTCTAGGAGGGAATGGGCCTCATCTGGTGGCTCACAGCTGCCTCCCTAGCACCTAGAACAATGCCTGATACACAGTAGGCTCAAGAAATGCCTACCAAATGATTGACTGCTTCTAAGTGGCAGCCAGGCAGGGTAATTTAGACATACTCTTCCTCAGTCTGAATGGGGCCCATCATTGAAGTGGCTGTGTGACCAGGAGCAGTTAGTTTCTCTAATCTCAGGTCTTTTACCTGGAAAATACGGTGAACAGAAGCATTTTTCCTATACGAGCTACAGAGAGGAATAAAGGAGATACCCGTGCAGCACTAAGCAGCAAGCCCAGTCCAGAGGAACTTAGGAATAAATATAATCACGGAGTGCTTTGTTATTTGCAGTTTCCCCTAGCTATGATAAGGCTGAACATTACAACAAGCCTAGGAGGTTGCTAGGGAGAGGACCTGCCTGTGGTATAGTGACTGGTAAGTGGCGGAGCTGGGTTAGGATCTAGTCTTATATAGTCCAAGAAAAAGAGAGGTGGTGCTAAACGGGACCCCTGCTCACAAAACATTCTGGCCATAGACAGGGTTTGGTTTTATCCAGTAACTTTCCCAACATACCGTAACGGGTAAACAGGGCTGCCTTTTTGCCAGCGGCCCACTTGAGAGCAGATAGGCATCTGGAGTGGAGGGTGCCAAATCCTAGAGTGGCATCTGTCGGGGGGTGACCTCCCTGGCCCTGTACAGACCCTCTTGCCAGTGGCTTCCTTCCTAGGCAGGATCCATTTCAATGGGGACTTCTCAGCATGCATCTGGGTGTGTGTGTACGTGTGTGTAGGAGGAGATGCCTGCTGGTCCTGCTTCCTGGCTGTGAGATTGTGGGCAAACTCTTCAGCCTCCCTGAGCTTCACTTATGAGATGAGCTGTAAAATTCCACGACTTTTCTGTTCTTAGACTCGCTCAGGAGTTAGTTACCTCTTTGCTGGGGGTATCTGAAGTCCTGGGCCATCTATAAACAGGGATCATTAGTGATAAACTTGTTCACTAGCTGACTTGTTACTACCCAGCGTTTTAGGGGAATCTTCAAATACTGCTGAGAGTTGGATGGGACAAATATTACGATTGCCCAGTTATACTTCCAACCAGAGGTTCACGCTGGCAAAAACTAACAAAAGGATCATAAGAATAAAAACGTTAACTGGGCTTCTATTTCTTGATCTGGGTGGTGGTTTTACAGATGTGTTCAGTTTATAGAAAGCCATTAATCTGGACACTTCACAATCTGTGTACTCTTCTGCATGTTGTTAAGCTTTAATTAAAAGAAAAGTATATTAGGGGTGCCTGGGTGGCTCAGTCAGTTGAGCGTCTGACTCTTCATTTCAGCTCAGGTCATGGTCTCTGGCTTCTGTTGTTGAGCCCTACTTCGGGCTCTGTGCTTGATGTGGAGTCTGCTTGTCCCTCCATCCCCCACCCTTGCTTTCATGCACACTCTCTCAGTAAATAAGTAAGGGACACCTGGGTGGCTCAACGGTTAAGCATCTACCTTCTGATCAGGGCGTGATCCCAGGGTCCAGGATCAAGTCCCACTTTGGACTCTCCACAGGGAGCCTGCTTCTCCCTCTGCCTATGTCTCTGCCTTCTCTCTGTGTCTCTCATGAATAAATATATAAAATCTTTTAAAAAATCAAATAAATAAAATCTTTTTAAAAAAATATTTTTAAAAGTACAATGGGGTAGTTCCACAACATTTTGATAATCTGAATCTAGAGGCATAATAATGAATCTAGCTGAATCTAGCTGCTTAAAAGTGAATACATCTCTCTGCTCATAAAACTATTTCAAGCCAGGGATCCCTGGGTGGCGCAGCGGTTTAGCGCCTGCCTTCGGCCCAGGGCGCGATCCTGGAGACCCGGGATTGAATCTCATGTCGGGCTCCCGGTGCACGGAGCCTGCTTCTCCCTCTGCCTATGTCTCTGCCTCTCTCTCTCTCTCTCTGTGACTATCATAAATAAATAAAAATTAAAAAAAAAAAAACTATTTCAAGCCAGAACACAGATACTTCTGGAAAAGGGAGATAAAATTTGGTGGGAAGGAATGGAGAAAGAAAATAATCTGTGGAAGACAATATTTTAGGAAGGTGAAATGGGAAGTGTCCCCTAACCAGCTTGGTAACCTTGGGCAGGTCACTTCTTGAACTTTTTTTTTTTTTAAGTACTCTCTACCCCCAACGTGGGGCTCGAATTCATAACCCTGAGATCAAGAGTCGCATGCTCCACCAAATGAGACAGTCAGGTGCCCCACCTGACTTCTTGACCTCTCGAAACTCAATTTCCTCACCTGTCAAATGGGCCTAAAAAGTTGTGGCTGGTTGTTCTAAGGATTAGGTTAAGAATGTATGTCAGGCATCTGGCTTATAAATGTTCATCTCTTCCCTTTGGACTCATTGAATTCGAACATTTTGGTTTTGGAATCTGTTCTTCCATCCTTCTATTCCATTCAGGTTACAGCATGGGTCCCCCAAGCTAATACCCACCATCAGAGGACATGCTCAATTCCTAAGTAACACACTAAGACTGTCATACAAACTTGACATAAATTTTCCTAACGTCAAGGTGTAACTAACCAACTCAGATTAAACAGCAAAATATATTGCCCAATGCTGGGCCTCTGTCCCAGCCTCCCACCTCTTTCTAAGACAGACACGGGTACCCAAAAGCTTTGCATCTTGTCCAATGTGACTATAAAATTATCCCAGAGAAACTCTTCAGGGATCATTTTTAGTAGCTCCCTCTTTAAAACTCTACTGTGATCTCCCCTGATGTTTAACCCTGGGTCCTAGAATTGGTTTATCTCAGTTGCAGAGATGTACACAGGAGAGGAGAGGGCTTGTCCCAGTCCCAGTTCAAACCACACAAGCTCTGCAGAACCACACCTTGAACTGTCCTCAGGTGAGCTGTGGCCACCTGGACACCATGTGTGCTACACCCTAAGGGAAGAACACCAGGATATCTGTCTGTCCTTCAAGGAGAACCCTGGGAAAAGAACAAAGGGCTCCCACGGCAGTCACATGCACCAGGCATCTCTGCCATGCCCCGCATCCATAGAGGTAATAACCTTCATGCTAAGTGCTGCAGGAGAGGCATGCCTTCCTTAGCTGAGAATCTAGACACAGTGCTACAAGGCAGGAGCTGCTAATTAAAGGAGCAGAAAGCACCTTCCCCATAGCCTTGGGATGTCCCCACCAACCACTTCTGCTTTGTACCCAAATTAGCTTAATCTGATCCATGGCCCTAAGCAAGCTGGGCCTCCGTTTGATAAAGAAAGCTCATTTCACTTATAGGCTGAATGAAGAGGGGGCCTAGAGCCTCCTGACTATCCCCAGCTTCCTGGGAACACCAACCAGGAGTGATGGAACGGAACTCTGAAGCACCCCACGGGAAAAGCCATGAGAAATACATGGTCAGTTGCACAGGACCAACCTCTGGGGCCTTCCTGCTTGGGGAAGAATATTGCCATGGCAACACACTACATCCTTTCAAACCAGCCAACTCCAAACCAGCCAGCTAGACCCAGGCCAATAAAACCAGACATAGCAAGAGTTTTAAAAATTTCATGGAGCTACTATGACTACTGTTCTTGGACATCACCATCTTCCTTTAAACCAACCCGTTTGGATTCTAAACTAAAGGCCAGGTTGCAAGTTATTGAGGAAATCACCAAATGTCTATTTATACATTGCTCATGTTTCACAATATTTAGAAGAGTGATCACAAAATGTGGTCTCTAGACCATTAGAGACAGCCATCACCTGGGAACTAGATGGAAATGCAAATTCTCAGGCCCCACCTCAGACCCACCAAATCTCACTCTCTGGGGGTTTTACTAGGGCCCCCCGATGTTTCTGACGCACAACAGATTTTGAGAACTGATTAGAATGTCTCCATGATTCAGATAGGGAGGTAACTAGTAAGGAGACTGGCATTGGCTCATTAAATATATTCTTGCTCTGTGCTTCTAGGCCTAATATATTAATATTTTCTTCTCCATCACTGAAGGCCAATTTTCCTAATGGTGAGAACAAAAGAATCTTATTGGGCAACATTAGTACAAATTCAAAACACCTGCCCAGTGACTTAATGCGGATTATGGATAGAAAGGGCAGGAGTACTCAGCAATGTGACATCAGATTTTTAAGTCCTCCCTGGCAAAGTTAATTCATACTTAAGCAGGTCATCCCTTGACAGGTCTTTTTGGGATTCCTCAGTTTCCTCAAATGATCTGAGTGCTCAGCACAAGGAAGATTGAGACATCCAGGGCTGCAGACCTATGCAAGGGAGATGAGCAGATCTGGCCAGGCCATTAGGCCTCTGCCGGAGTGGCCTACCTCAGGTGAGCTACTGAAATCTGACTGAACCTTGCCTGTCTTCCCACTAAGCCAATTAAATAGACCCCCATCCAACTGCTAATGGATTTCAGTTCTGTCATTTCCATTGGAACTTCGAAGTCACTTGCTGGTAAGGAGTTATACACTCATCAAGATGGGCTCACCGTTTCAGGCCACCAGAGTACTGGTTAGTGCCCCACCACCACAATATTAGCAGCATGTGCCTTCCAGCAACGATAAGGCCATGATTGAGAGGATGTGGCTAAATAGCAGGGACATTTCTCAACTGGGTTCCTATGGTACAGGAAGAAACCACACAGAAAGTTCTTAGGATGTGCCCTTTTGGTGCATTTCAGATCCAGCTCTTGATAAGGCATAAAGATCAACAAGATTGCCATCAGAGGAGAAAGTCAGTCAGCAGAACCCACCCCTGGGGAGACACACCTTTGGCCACCGCTTTTGTGGGAGCCCAGGACTTCAGGGGGTTGATTGCAGAGGCAAATGTGAGGATGCTGCTCCATTCTATCTGGGCCAGCCAGCTAAACAGCTACCATTATAGGCAAAAGTTACCGCAAATATCAGCTGAAGGCTACTTCCAACTTCTGGAACTGTAGCTGTTCCTCCTGTCCCCCAAACCACACTTTAATAAATTCAGGCAGGACTAAGGTTTTGCAAGTGGGAGAAGCAGGGTTTTTTTTTGGGGGGGGGGTTCCCTACAAAGTCTCCTTCCAGCTCCTCGGGCTGGAAAGAAGATCCAAGGAAAGGGGTCAGCCTCCTGCAAAGCATTCTCAGAAGGAAAGGTGAGAGGTGGAGAGACAATGTATAAGCTACACTAAACTGAAAGCCCGAAAAGAAAAAAACCAGAATGAAGACCTGCACCCAAATATCCGGAAATTTCTTCCTTGGGATCCTCAAGAAAAGCCGGTCATCGTTTGTAAAGCCAGGCAATCAGGTGATTGAGGAGAGAGCATGGCCTAAATGGAACAAGGACGGTATTTGAATATCTCTCAGTTATAAATACTACCTACTGTGCACTGAAAACCAAAACCAAAACCAAAGAAACAAAAAAACAACCTTCCAAAATAGAGATCTACACCAGAATTGTAGGACCCATAGCTGCAATGAGCTTTGGAGGCCGGGATGGGCGAGGGAGGAGACCACACCCCCGATAAATAAATAAATACATAAACAAGGCACTGAGGACTCAGTGTAGCACCTGCCTCTTCTCCACCCCTGTGCACAATCTCCAACTGCTAGTGCCGAGCCGCCACCGCGGCGCACCTGCCATCTGGAACAGGCCTCACATATTCCAAGACCTCCTTTCTGCTTCGCTGAACCTCCATCTTCTTTCAAATCACGCTGGGGACCGAAATGCACACCCCAGGCCATAGAAAGTTGCCTGGGATCAGCCCCCGAACGACAGCGCTACCTTTGAGGGATGCCATATCCTTCAAACAGCTCTGAATATTTCTTCTTTTTCCTTTCCTTTTTTTTTTTTTTTTTTTTTTGTTAGCTCTGGAATATTTGGAAAGGATGGGGGAAGGGCGGTAAGAGAAAGGGGTACAGTGGGCCCAAGTACCCCCCTTTTGGCAAGAGGTGGGCAATGATCTCAGTTTAAAGGATGGGGGAAGAGGGAGCCCCCAAAGGCACTGTAAGGCAGGACAGGGCCAGGGGGGCTGGCTGGGGATTGTGGCCTGGGGGCGTCCACGAGGCGCAGGTGCTCTAGGGGTGAAGTCACAGGCCTGAAGCCAATCCAGCTCGGACCCTAGCTAATGGGCTGGCCTGCCTGGGCCTCAGTTTCCTCCTGTGTTGAGGTGACACAATGAGACAGGACGGCTGTGGGAACCCAAACGGTGCACAAATAGCGCCCACCCTGGGCGAGACATCCATAAATGCCCCCACTGTGGCTATTACTCTAAAGGGGCACCCTCCAGGACTCTGGGGGCCCGCCTCCCTCGGGAGCCACGGCCAGGGACAGGGAACGGGGTCGCTGAGGGGGGCTTCTGGCGGAAGGGGGCGACCCTGAGCCAAGCAGGCCCCGCGGGCGGGTCCCTTCGGGGCCGCGGCGGGCGGCCGGGCGCGCTAACGAGCGGAGGCCCCAGGTGCAGGCCCCACCCTGCGCTGGGGTGGGGGGTAAAGGGGAGCCCGAGGGGGAGGGGAGGGCCCGCGCGCTAATGACTGTTGACAGCGCGCGCAGGGGCTGGCCGGGCCGCGCGCGCCGCTGACAGCTGCTCGGGCGGGGGCGGGGCGCGGGGCGCGGGGCGCGGGGCGGGGTGAGGCTGCCCTCGCTCCCCCCAGGGCGCACGCGCGTGCGCCTCGGCGGGGAGGGGCGGGGAGAAGCGCGGAGGAGCCGGGAGGTGCGCGCGCGCCGGGCCCGGGTTCGGAGGGCCTGCTGGAGCGGCTCGCGCGGGCTCCTCGCGGGCAGGCAGGTAATGAGAGTAACCATGGCAACCCACCAGAGGAAGTGTATTCTGCAGGAGACGTTAATCCCCTCTCCCCGGAGCTGGGACAGCCTGACTTTCCATTCTCACACAGTAATTAGATACCAGCTGTCAGTGCAGGGGGGACGGCTCCGCGGCTGCAGCCCGGCTTGGGGGGGGGCGCACAAAGGGGGCGGGGGGGGCCGCGGGGAGGAGGCCGTTAAAGACACAGGGACGCTTTCCGGCAGTGGGCCAGGGCGGCGCGCCTCCCCCCGTCGCCAGCCTCCAGGCGCGCGTCCGCTCACCTGGAGACCCCGCCCGCGCGGGGCCCCGCCCACTCCACACGCACCTGCTGCGCGCCCGCGCGCCCGCGCGCCCGCCCTCGCGCGCCCCCTCTCCCAGCCCCGCCTCCCACTCCCCGCGCACCTGCCCTGCGCCCGCCTCCCTCGCCCCCCCCGCACCCCCGGGGACGCTGCCCACCTGTCCTTTGTGCGGGCCGGTACCATTCGATCTGGCCAGCTCCCCTTCAGGGAGCGCCCGCTATGTGCCAGGCGCTGTGCCAAGCCTGATCTGTGTAATCCTCGCAGGCCCTGTGCGGCAGGCGCCTCTGCTGTTCCCCGCCCAAGGCGCAGTGGGGTGTGGCCATTTGCCCAGGGTCACGCAGATTGAACCCCCATCCCGATGTCCATTTCACCACCAACCTACAGCGCCTCCCCATCGCATCCACATCCGTTATAGCTTGCGGGTGGGGGGTGGGGGCGGGAGGGGGCCTCCCAACCGCTCGGGGAGACAAAACAGTCACACTGGTAGCTGGCATCGCGGTGCACTTAATATGTGCCAAACATTCACTGCCTCATTTCACTTTCCCAGCAGCTCTGGGAGGTTTTTAACCCCCATCTCGGAGCTGAGGAAACTGAGGCACAGAAAGCTGAGGCGACTTCTCCATAGTCATGAGTAGCAGAGCTGGAATTCAAACCCTGGCAGTCAGACCCCAGGATCCATGCTTCCAGCTGCTGAGCACTATTAACTCCACCCCCAGGTTCCTGATGGCTAGAATCCAGCCCGGGTCTTTCACTGTTCAGCCGACCCACATCCCACATCAATGAGGAACCTTACCTGAGAAACCTAAGTTCCTAGGCCTAAAGCCACTGCCACAATCCCTAATCTCTATCAGACCTCCCAGAAACCCTTGCTCTCCGTATGGGTAGATACTTGGAAATCGTTCTAGGCCAGCCTCTCCATTTCCCAGGTAGGAAAACCAAGACCGCCAAAAGTCTAGCCCAAGTAGGAGACAGACTGGTGGAGCTTTTGGGGAGACTTCAGTCCCCCCAAAGGCCCAGCTGTACCTCCTGCCCCCTACCCCAGAATCAGATCCAGGTGGGCACATCAAGGAGGGGCAGGAAGTGCTGAGAAGCAGAGCAGGCTCCTGTCCCCAGTGGCAGCCGGTGTCTGGGGCTGGAGGAGGCTATCTGATCCCTTCCCCACTGCCCCGGCCATGACCTCCTCCCTCCCTCCCTCCATCTCTCCCTCCTCCCTCACGGCCAGAGTAGCCAGCACCCTGGGCTGCAGCTGAGAACCCTGCGTTCCCCAACCTGGCCCACATTCCTGTGGGAGGAGGGGTGGGGGAGGCTGGGCCAAGGGCTTTAGGGACAGGGGTACCCTTGGGGCCACCCCACCCTGTGCAGGCCAAGGCAGGGCTGCCTCCAACCTCGCCATTTCCTGCCTCTACTCTCCCCATCTCTCTGTAGCAGAGCTGCCTAAATTTGGCTCCAGGAGGGAATGGGGGAGGCAGCAGCAGGCGGGTGCTGTCAGAGGCCAGGGCGCAGCTCCCTGTCTAGCCGGCTGGCATTTTTGCTGTCTGGAGGAGGGCAGGGGGGCCCAGCAGCTCTCTCTGGGAAAGGGAGATGTTCGTACCTTCTGACATGCACTGAGTAATGTGCAAACGACATACAAACTGAGCTTCAAATCAGCATCATAGCCAGGGAACAGCTTGGGTGCTGCTTTTGGGATGAGAACAGAAGGACCGGTGGCCCACTCCCTAGGGACTCCAGTGGGGGCTGAGTGGAAGGGTACAAGAGTGTCCAGGGCTAGGAGTTGGGAGATTCAGTTTCTCTTTGGGGCTTCAGATCAGCGACTGGAGCCTCTGGGTTCCAGCCTGAAGGCAAAGCCATGATTTTCTCGGTCTGCTCTGGCATAGTGCTTGGCACACCCTGTCACATGGTTAAGCACATGAATTCTGCAGCCTCTCTGCACAGGTTTGAATCCTGACTCTCCATGGGCCAACTGGGTGAATTCCACAACAGTATACCCAGGCAAACAGGTGGTAAAATTGGGAATCCCTTTTAGTACAGCCACTTCCCTTCCCTGGAAGTTGGGCAAGGAGGCATGGCCTGGAACGTGGGCTTTGGGCTCGGATCTAGATTCCAGGTGTGGCTCAGCTGGCAAGGCTCTGTGGGTCTCAATCCCCTTATCTGGGAAATGGTTTCAGGATCAGGACCCAAGGTCAGTTGTGATGTTCCTGGGAGAGCCTGGCACACAGTGAGCACCCCAGAAATTTTCCCACTGGCCTAGTCTCATTGCTTTCTGCATTCATTCAACTACTTTCCCTGTCCTGTTCCCATCTCCCCTCTCCTCTTTGCCCTCTTTCCTGGTTTTTATCTTGTCTCTAGATAGTTATAAATTTTTTGTAGCCTCTCTCTTCCCTTTCTCCCCACTTCTCTTGGTGACCCCAGGTAAGTCACTGCCTCTCAGGGTCTCAGTCTGCACACCTGCTAAACAGGGGTCATAGGAGGTGGATGATGAACTCTGTCTGGGATCTGGGGCCCAGTAGCATTTGGATAGGTGGCAGTTCTTCTTTGCAAGGCCTCCCCTTCCCCACCCATCATCCCAAATGACCAGGAGGGGTGGGCTGTGCCCTCAGCTCTATCGGGTACAGGGGGTTGGGGCCCCGCTTCTTGGTAACTCTGTTTAACCCCAGATAACTGCTCTCCTGCCCCTCGGCCGGAGCTGATATGAGCTGAATCCAACTTCCTGCCACCCAAAAGCCACTTCCTGCCAAACTCGAGCTGATACCAGAAGAACTTGTTTTCTGTGCACAGAGCAGTCCTTGGTGGGGCAGCCACCCGCCTGCCTGCCCCGGGTGTGAACATTTTTTCCATTTGCCTGTCTGCCTGGTAGGGCTGGGTGGGGGAGGATGGGGACTCTGCCCTCTTCACCTCTGAACCTAACCTGTCCCGCCCTGCCCCACAGTAGCCTCTAGCCCTGCCAGCCATCCCTGATAGGGTGCCAAGTGTCCCTTTGGGCCCAGACAGACATGTGTAGGCAGTGATATACAGTCTGACACAGCCACACACACAGTCACTCTGACAGAGTCCCCACCACAGCCACTGAGCATTTAGGCAAGGACTCCAGGAGACCAGTGTGTGACACTGTCAGACACAGTCACTTGCACTCAGTCATTGGACAGAGTCACATAGAGTCCACATTCAGAATCCCACGGCTATACCTAGTCCCAGAGCCACTCACACACATACACACAGATAGGAATCTCCCACACTTGCCCAGTAACCTCCTTCCAGGTGTGTTCATTAATTCAAATACTCTTTGAGGATCTGCTCTGTGCCAGGCCTTGGGTAACCTGTAGTAAGAATTATTGGAATAATAATAAATAATTAGCTGACTGGTGGCACTGCCTCAGTTTCCTTATCTGGGAAAGGGAGAAAAAAGCTCTACCCCATAGGGCTGATTGGAGCTAATGCATGCAAAGCACCTGAGCCGTCACTCCAAGTGACCCAGAGGAGTGGGCTGTGCCCTCAAGACTTAGCGCCATCAAAGTCAGGCTATCTTAGTTAGCCAGGAGCATCCTGTGCCCAGCACCATTCTGAGATCCCATGTACATTATCTCCTGGGTCCTGGCCCAAGCCCTGGTGGCTAAGGTCATTGTTCCTGTTTTTGGAGATGAGGAAACTGAGAGCCAGAATCCTCAGGGTGCCCCCATTGACCTTGTCACCTGCCACACTCTCACTTTGCTGACTCCAGCCTGCCTCACTCCCCATCCCATGGCCCTACCCACAGACACTGTTGCCTCTGCCTGGAATGCCCTTGCCATTTGTCTTGGCATGACCAGCTCCTTCCAAACTGCCTACTTATATAGAGAGTCCCAAAAGCCCGTGTCAGCCCCTATTCACTTCCCTCAGAACACTTATCATTTGTGAAACAGTAAACCCCCCCCCACTGACATTAAGGCCCAAGACCAAGGGCCATTTTGTTCCATCCTCTGGCACATAGTAGGTGCACCACAACTTCAGAACTAATGAATAATTGAAGTAGCCTTTCTTCACAGCTACTGAGGACACAGCCTGGGATCAAACCCAGAATACTCTGAAGCTGGAGCTCATTTCTATGCTACTGTGCTTCTTATACCACCAGCAGGCACTCCTCAATAACTTGAGAATGAATGAATGAGTGAATAAATGAAACCAAGATCTTGGGATCCCAGTCCAGTGCTCCCCGGGCTAAACCTTCTTCATTTCCTTGGCAGTGTGGACATGAGCCAAGGTCTAGCCACCCTGGTTGGTGGCAGGGCTGACGGGCCGCCCGAAGCCGGCTGTCAGGAGCTCGTCTGGCCACAGCCGCCAGCAGGGGAGACCAGCTGGCGGTACAGGGTCCATCGGCCCAGGCCTGGAATCTGAGCCGCCCTGAGAGGCCCAGCTTCTCTCCAGGCCCCCACAAACTGGCCTTTGTTCCCCAGGCCGGCCGAGACCCAGCAGCTTGGGCTTTCTCTTCTGCCCGCGGCACCCGCGCTGAGCCGGCGGGGTAAATGGGCCAGCCTCCCCTCTGTCCATGCTCAGGACGTCGCTTCAGGACTAAATGGAGATGTAATTTTCTATACAAATCCATGACAATTTAGATGGAGTGATTGTAATTGGCTTTTCAATGGGGGTTTTGTCCAGCGCTGGTGGCTAGAACTGGGTGGCCTGTTTAAGGCAGGCTCCATTTAAATGACAATAAAGCAATAATATTGAGGACTTGTACAGTGCCCAGAGCCCCTCCTGGGCCCAAGTGGAGCCTCATGTTTATGGATCTGGTCCTTCCCCGGGGCTGTCTGGACAACTGGGTGGGGGGAGCCCCAAGCCTGGGAGAGGGACTGCCCATCTTTGAACTTCCAGACACAGCTCTGGGATGGCTGGGGCAGGGTCCCGGTCCCATGTCCACTCCCTCATTCATTACATACTAACTAGTGGCACCTGGGGGCTGGCTGCTATTCCAGGTGTTGGGGGTGCCAGGATATGGAGAAGCCTCCCGGCAGGTCAGACAGTGCAAGGTTTGCGAGCATGACCCAGAGCCAGACAGCATAGGTTCAAATCCTACTCTTGAGCTTCACTGAGTTACTTAACCTCTCTGTGCCTCTGTTTCCCCGGCCATAAAATGTGGTTGTGATAGACGTTCCTGTGAGGTGGAAGCCCCTGGCTGGGCCTTGGCCGCATGCCTGGCATGTGGAAGATGCTGTATATAAGTCATTGCCATTGTCATTAGGAGATCCAGCTCTGGTGTCAGACTTGCTGGGTGACCGTGGGCATGTGACCTAACACCTCTGAAGCTCCACCAGCTTCTCTATAAGGTGGGGCTTTTAGGGGAGCCAACCCCACGGGGTTGTGAGGATTTAAAGAGAGAATGCAGGAAAGTGCTTAGCACAGGGCCGGCGCTTGCTTGATAAACATGAGCTCTCTTCACTGTGACGCTCCTTGGCCTTGAGGAGCTCGCCATCCAGTGATAATTATAATGTTGAGTGTGGGAGACAGTGAGAGAGAAAAGAAAGCTCACAGGAAACCAGGACAGAGCAGCTTCTGCTGGCAGGGGATGAACCGGGAGGGAGTGATCCCCAGGGGCCTCAGGAACAGGGTGGGGCGTGGAGCTGTGTTAAAGAAGGAAGGCTTCAAGGAAGAGGTGACATTCGGGCTGGGCCTCAAGAGATGAGTGGCATTTTTGCCAACAGAAAGGGCGGACACCAGTGCCAGGCACCGTGGCTACAGAGTCCCAGGCAGACCCTGCGGCCCTGCCTTTCCCCACAAGTACCTGTGGCCGGGTGGGCAAGGAGGTCCTCCTGAAGAAGCCACAGGGAAAGCCTCTAGAAAGGGGAACAGCGAGTCACTTGACCTCTCTGAGTCTCGGATGTTTACGGTGGACGGGCTTGCACCATCTCTGGTGGTGGCATGCTGCCACTGGCCTTCTACTCTGGGGTCCCACAGGTAAGAAGGTGATCAGCACCTAAGGCAGTGGTGAGCACCTGGTAGGGAAACGACACTGTGACTGGAGAGCTGGGACAAGGCCTGTGGCTTCCCTCACAGAGAAATAGGCAGCCACGGAGGGATCTTAAGCAGGCAGGTGACACCATCCAAACTGCATTTTTCTCAGGATCCCTCTGCTGTTTGTGGAAAATGGGCTACAGAGAGGAAAGGGTGAGAGGGAACGTAGGGAGACCATGGAGAAGCCATCGGGGCTTCTCGGGGAAGGAAGTGGCTGGATCCAGGGAGGGGTGGCGCTCCATAACTGTTGGATGGATCACCAGCGGGCAGAGCTGGATGAGGGGCTGTGTGCAGCTGGTACAGAAGCAGGGCTGGTGGAAGGAGATGAGACAAGAGAGGTGAGGGCGGTCTCCCACCTCCTCATACCAGCCTAAGGTTCTTTGGGCTTTTTCCTAAAGGCAGCAGGGAGCCAACATGGTTTTTCTCCAGGCAGGGAAAGACCATGCTGAGATTTGTGCTTTTGAAAGATCATTCTGGCTGCAGGGTGGAGGGGTGGGAGGTGGTGGGTGGGTGAGGCTGGAGGGAAGGAGGTAGGGAGAGGGAGAGGTGGGTGAGGACTCAGAGGCCTCAACAGGCATGCTGGCCATTGCCCAACTCCAGAAACAACACACTTCTTCCTCAGAGAGGTCTAAAAACCTAGTCCTATGTCACAAAGCTTGTCAGGAGAGAGATGGGATACTGCACCAGAGCCCAATGCTCTTTTCCCCTTTGGCATCCTCTGCCATGGTTGCCAATAAAGTCCATCATGAATAGTGCTTCATCCTCACTGTCAGCTATAGAGCCCTTACTATGAGACCAGCAGGTGAGAACTATTATTGTTCCCATTTCACAGACGAGAAAGCCAAGGCTCCAAGAGGCTAAGTCACACAAGCTAAGAATGGAGAGCCAGACTTAGACCCTGGCACTCTGACTCCAGACCCACATACCAAACATCCTAAACAGGCCACAGGCCAAATGGGGCCTATGGACATATTTTGGGGGGCATGCAGAGATTTATTACAATTTTAAATTTATTGCTATACTTAAAAATTGGGAAACTTCATGGAAAGAGAAATCTTGAACTTTGGATGGAACCTCCTGATGTTGACAGCCTCAGGACCCAATCCCTGAACCTCGTCCATCTTGTAGCCTCCAAGGGGAAGTCACACCTCCAGCCTGGGGCTCTCCTCTGCCTCCATTTGGCTAGCTGGACAAATCCGAAAGCGAGTGAGTAGGGTTGCTTTGGAGGGCCAGGGAAAACCATCCATCCATCCATCCATCCATCCATCCATCCATCCATCCAGTGTTTGGACTACCACCACCACCCCGTCCACTCCCCAGCTATTCACCATCTCTCCTCCAGTAGAAACCACCTCCATCCCCACTTGCTCAGGCTAAACCCTGGAGTTATCCTGGATTTCTGCTTTCTCTCACATTGCCCCCACACCCATCCCCTCCACCAGCAAATCCTGTTCACTCCTTTAAATTATAGCCAGAATCCAGCTGCTTTCTACCATATCCCCTGCTCCTGACCTCCTGTCCCAGGTCCTGTAGGGCACCGGAGAGAGGCATGCAGTGGTACTTGGGCCCTGTGGCCTGGCTACTGCCTCTCTACTCTGGGTTTCAGTTGCTTCATCTGTAGGAAGAATGAGATAATGTGGGTCATTTTGAATCCTGTTATCCTTTTGTCCAGATTTTGGAGCTGGACACTTAATGTTAAAAATCCTGATTCCTTTCTGGCCTCGGAAGGGCACCCTAGGGGAAGGCCAGGAGTTCTCTGGGTGTCTTGTTTATCATTGACTGGATCCCCAATAACCTCCAGAGCCTGGCACAAAGTAGGTGCTCAGGAAATATTTATTGAATGAATAAAGGAATGAATGAACACTGAGTGACTCCAAAGGGACCCTGGCCATTCACTCTTGCAGAGGGCCTTAATTTTCCCATTTGAAAAACAGAGTAACCTAATGCCTTGTCGGCTTTCTTGTAAAAATTCATTTATTGAGCACTTATTGTATACCAGTCACTGGTCTAAGTGTTTTACCTATAATAACTCATTTACTTTTTTTTTTTTTTTTTAGATTTTAAAATTTTTTAAAAGTCATCTCTACACACAGTATAGGACTTGAACTTACAACCCCAAGATCAGGAGTTGCATGCTCTACTGACTGAGCCAGCCAGGCGCCCACTCATTTATTCTTCATGAGAACCCTAGGAAATATGAACTCCTCTTTTTATTTTTATTTATTTATTTATTTTTGAACAACTCCTTTTTATAGTGGAAGACACTAAAGCCCTGAGAGGTTATGTGGCATGACCGAGGTCACACGTTAAGTGGCTGGGCCAGAGACCAACCCAGGCAGCCTGGCCCCAGAACTCTCACTCTTAAACACTGCTTCCTGCTTTCAGGAAGAAATGAGGTTGGGGAAGTCTGCCCTGAGGAGGTAGCCCAAGTTGCAGATGAGGAATGTGCTGGGCAGGGCTGCTAGCTCTATAATTCCATGGCTCCCTACTACTGGTCAAATAATGCCCAATACCCACATCTAGACTCAGGGTCCTGGCAGTAGCTCCAGCTGTATCCCCTCCTCACTCGGGCCCCAGCACAAACCTGACACACCAGCCGTCCTGGCTGCTTCTCTTCCCCCATTAGACCAGGGGCTGGCCTGCCTTGTGCTTGGACATACATCGTTTCCTCTGCCTGAAATGCCATCACCTGGCTCCTGAGTTGTCCCCCCTCCGCGTTTCATTCAAATGCCCTTCCACTCACTGCCCCATGAAGACTTCCTCAATCCCTACCTATGTTTCTTTCCTATAGCACTTTGCCAACCAGGAGAATAGAGTTAGTGTATTTTGACATGCCAATAGGTACTATTTGCGATGTCATTTTATAGATAAGGACACTGAGGCACTGAGCAGGGCCATGAAATGCCTAGAGCAACATGGGATGGAATTAGGGCTGAACCCACATTTGCCTGACCCAGAGCTAGACCTCTGAGCCCCTGGGTCAGACCACATGTCCTGAAGTCTGTCTTTGAGAGTCAGCTGCCTTGCTTACTAGGAGGGATGCAGCCTGAGAGCAAAGACCACTTGGCACTTCTGGGGACGGTGCCAAGCATACCATAGTTGCTCATTCAAGACTCCCTAGTGACCAGCCAGCCTCTGCCTTCTGCATGAGTAAGTATGGTCTTAGAAAGGGATGTGCCAGGCACCACATGCAGAGTTTGCATTCCTCCAGTAGTCTTTCTGGAAGGGGTTCGAGGCACTCTGAAGGCATGGGGAGGACAGGATGGTGGGAAGTCAGCAGGCTCAGGAGCTGGACAGACCATATGACCTTGGATCACTGTAAAGTGGGGATTTAAATCTGACCATCAGGGTCATTGTGAGGGGATGCCAGTGCACAGTGAGCACTCAATATACAGTAACCATGGCTATTAATTAATGGTTCATACTCTAGACATTGCTGCCAGGAGTGGAGGGCACTATTAAAGACCAAAAAAATCACTCATGGACTCAGCAATTCTACTCTTTGATATAAACTCACATGTGTATGAAATGGCCATCTATAGTCAAGAATGTTCACTGAAGTATTTCTATGAGAGCAAAATATTGGAAACAACCTAAATGTCCATTAGCAGAGGACCAGGTAATTATGGTATACCCATAAAAGTGAATACTATGCAGCTGTAAAAAAGAATAAGAAAGTTCTTTATGTTCTGACTTACTTATGCTCTAACAGTATATGAATTTACTGTTTAATGGAAAAACAACCTGAAGAATGTAAGTGCTAAAACTATAAAACTCCAGGAAGAAACTCAAGGACAAATCTTCACATCCTTGGATTAAGCAATGGTTTCTTAAGGATGACACCCAAAGTACAAGCAACAGAAGAAAAAGGCAAATTGGGTTTCATAAAAATTAAAGACTTCCGCACTCCCAAGGACATCATGAAGAAAATGAAAAGAGGGACGCCTGGCTGGCTCAGTCGGTGGAGCACACAACTCTTAATCTCGGGGTTGTGAGTTTGAGCCCTATGTTGGGCACAGAGTTTACTTAAAAAAAAGGAAAGAGGGGATCCCTGGGTGGCTCAGAGGTTTGGCACCTGCCTTTGGCCCGGGGTGTGATCCTGGAGTCCTGGGATCGAGTCCCGCATCGGGCTCCCTGCATGGGCCTGCTTCTCCCTCTGCCTGTGTCTCTGCCGCCCCCCCGTGTCTCCCATGAATGGATAAATAAAAATCTAAAAAAAAAAAAAAAAAAAAAAAGGAAAAGAAAGAAAGAAAGAAAATGATATGAGAATCATAGACTAGAAGAAAATACTTTCAAATCTTATATTTGATAAAGGACTTTCATCTACAATATATAAAAAAAGCCTTATAACTCAATAACAAAACACTAAAGTAATGCAATTAAAAACGGTCAAAGGATCTAAATAGATATTCCTCCAAAGAAGATATTCAAATGGCCAATAAACCCATGAAAAGATTTTCAACATCATTAACCATCAGGGATATACAAACCATAATGAGATAGAATTTCACATGCACTTAGGCTAGCTCTAAGATAGTCAGTGTTGGCGAGGATGTGGGAAAATCGAGGCCTCATACCCTACTGGTAGGATCGTAAAATGGTGTGACCACTTTGAAAAACAGTCTGGCAGCTCCTCAAAAGGTTAAACGTAGAATTACCATATGACCCAGCTGTTCCACTCAGAAGTGGAAGAGACTGAAAGCATATATCCAAAAACTTGTACATGACTATTTGGAGCAGCATTATTCATAATAGCCCAAATGTGGAAACAACCCAAATGTCTATCAGCTCTTATCAGATAAATAAAATGTGCTATGTCCATACCATGGAATACTATTTGGTAATAAAAGGAATGAGATACATGCTATAACATGGACAAATCTTGAAAAAACTATACTAAGTAAAAGCAGTCAGATACAAAAGACCACATATTGTATGATTCTGTTTACAGGAAATGTCCAGAGAAGGCAAATCTATAGAGAAAGGAGCAGATTAGTGGTTGCCCAGGACCGGGGGAGGGGGTGGGGGCGGAGGAAAGTAAAGACTGACTGCTAATGAGTATGGAGTTTCTTTCTGGGAATGATGAAAATATTCTAAAATTGATTGTGGTGATGGTTGCACAACTCTGAATATACCCAAATCCACTGAATTGTATTTTAAATGGGTGAGTTGTGTGGTATGTGAATCATATCTCAATAAAGCCATTAGAAGAGAAAAAGCAACCTACAGAAAATTTGCACAACATATTTTGTGTAAAAATAGAAAGAAACCTTACAAATATATGTGCATATGTGTTTATATATATATGTATAAAATATCTCTGGAAGGATACTCAAGAAATAATAATGGTTGCCCCTGGGGAGGGGCGCTCGGTGGCTGGCAGACAGGACTAGGAAGGAGACATTTTTTCACTGCACATTGGTACCTGATGAATCCGGTTTCTTTTTTTTTTTTTTTTTTTTAAGGAATGAGATTCGGTTACCTTTGCAAAATGTAACACTTTAAAACAACAAACAAGCAAACAAACACCCAGTGGTCTATTACTGGCCCTCAGCCAGAGGATGGGTTGGGCCAGGCAGCTCTAAACACAGGAGATGGAGAGGGAAACCCAACTTGACAGTTTTCCAAGCCTCACGAACATCACCCTCTCTTATTCCTCACACAAGCCCTGCCAGAAGCCCTCACACAAGCCCTGCCACCTTCCCACCTCTACACAGATCTGTCCTTGCCACTCGCCCCCACACACTGGGCACCAGCCCACTGACCTCCTCATTATTCCTCAGGCTCCCCAGGCACTTCCTGCCTCAGGGCCCTTGCACTTGCTCTGCTCTTTGCCTAGATACTCTTCCACCAGATACCCGCTTGGAGGCCCTCACCCCCCAACTTGTCTCTGCCCTAATGTCTCCACATAAGGGGGCCCGCCCAGACCTCCCTATGAAATAGCAGCTCCTTGCCAATCTCATTTCCCTACTTTATTTTTCTATATAGTGCCTGATATATTTAATATTTACATTTGCTTGTTTGTGACCTATCTCCCAACCCCCAAATGTATGCTCCATGGAAAGCAGGATTCTTTCCCCAGCATCAAGAACAATGCACAGTGTAGGTACTCAAAAATATTTGTCAAAATAAAACTGGGTCCTAAAAAACTGTCTTAAATCAGAAGTTAAGGACACATGCTCACTAAATGTAATGTGGTGTCTTGATTGGGATCTTGGAATAGAAAGCAGGCACTAAGAAAAAACTAGTGAAATCTGAAAAAAAGGATGAGTTTGGTTAATAGTGATGTACTGGGGGCACCTGGGTGGCTCAGATGGTTGAGCATCTGCCTTTGGCTCAGGTCATGATCTCAGGGTACTGGGATCAAGCCCCATGTTGGGTTCCCAGCTCAGCAGGGAGCCTGCTTCTCCCTCTCCCTCTGCCTCTCCCCCTGCTTGTGCTCTCTCTCTCTCAAATGAATAAATTTTAAAATCTTAAAATAATAATAATATTAGTGATGTACCTGTGTGGGTTCCTCAGCTGTGGCAAACATAGCATCGTAATGTCAAATGTTAATGACAGAAGAAACTGGGTGAGGGCTACACAGGAACCCTCTGGACTATCTTTGTATCTTTTCCATAAACCTAAAACTGTTCTAAAAGAAACGGTTTATATAAATTTCTTGAATGTATCAAACAAAAGCACAAATATACAAACTGAAGCTCAAACATGCGGGCACTTGTCACAGCTACGCAGCCATTGAAAACCAGTGACCTGTGGGCAGAGACCCAGCAAACAGGCCCCAAGAGAAGGAGGCTACTATCACTGGAGATCCTTTTATTTTGCAATGAAGGGCAACATTATATTGAGAGAGGGTATTTTTATTTCATAGGAGGCTCAGACATTTTACTGAGAATCCAAGCCTGGGCCTACAGAGTTCAGAAGTCAGGCACACTCAAACAGGCACCTCCCTAGAAAATTGTCCCTTTCTCCTTCATCCCCAGGAAGTCCAAATGGCTTCTCCGAATCATGATAATGTTTGCCAAGGCCTTTCTTGGGCCTATAGCTCAAGCTGGGTCATATAAATCAGGGTAGGGGACAAGGAGGGGGCTATGAAGTGTTAACAAGAGTGGTCTAGGCAGGGAAGAGAAAAGGGACGACTTATTTTCAACACCTACTAGGAGCTGCCATGGGACATCTTAGACCTATGTGACCTCATTCC
This sequence comes from Canis lupus baileyi, assembly GCF_048164855.1. Taxonomy (NCBI): domain Eukaryota; kingdom Metazoa; phylum Chordata; class Mammalia; order Carnivora; family Canidae; genus Canis; species Canis lupus. The sequence continues at coordinate 23,967,792 of NC_132863.1, forward strand.
AGGCTCCCAGCCCTGCAAGACTGATTTGGTTACTCCTGTTTCACCAGTGAGGAAACCAATGATTGGAAAAGGATGCAGTCAGGGCGAGATGGAGCAGCTGCACGGGGACTCCATCTCCTGGGCCTCGTCCTGAACCTCTCTCCATGCCTTCCCTGTGCTCTAGCCATGACGGCCAAATGCTCCCTCCTGCCACCTGGCCTTTGCCCATGCTGTACCCTCTGCCTGAAACACTCTTTTTTCCCTATTACTAAGCTAACTTCTCGTTGACTTTGAGGCTTCGGCTCAAGGAGCTGAACTGTGTCCCGCCTTCAGCCCCTCCCCACTGCGAATTCCTATGTTGAAGTCCTACTCTGTGCCTGTGTACTCAATTTTTAGAGAATTAAGTTAAATGAGGTTATTAGGGTGGACCCTAATCCAATCTGACTGGTGTCTTTTTAGGAAGAGGAGATTAGGGCATGAGATATAAGGAGGGAGGCCCAGGTGAGGACACAGGAAGCCTGCAAGCCAAGGAGGGAGGCCTCAGAAGAAACTGAACTCCAACAACCTGACCTTGGGTTTTTAGCCTCCAGAACTGTGAAAAGAGAAATCTCTGGCATTGGAGCTCCCAGTGTGCGATACTTTACTATGGCGGCCCTAGCAAATGAACAGATCGTCTCAGAGAAGCCCCCCTGATGCCCCAGGCTCAAGTCAGGCCCTTGTGAGCACCCTTTCCTTTGTGGCACCTCTCACAATGGCAACACTACTTATTTGTGTGGCAAGAGAGGCAGTGGCTATCACTCCTGGTAGATGGTGACCGTCGTGAGGGCACAGATGGGGTGGGCCATGGTCCCCACCCAGGCCTAGCATGGTGCCTGCACATAGTAGGTGCTCCACAAGCAGATGGTGAAGGAGAAAAGGTGAAGCAAAGCTCCATGGCGCCGGGGCACTTCTTGCCTTTGTGCCTGTTTCCCTGATCATGGAGCAGCAAATCCAAGGCTTCTGGAGCTTTTAAGCTTCATTCCTAATCCGAAGCAAACATTAATTTATGGAGTAGGGGGCCTTCCCTAGGGCTGTCTGCTCTGCCAGGCTTGGTTTTGCTCAGCAACTTGAAATCAAATCCTTGTGGAAAAAATGTAAAATTAACTCCCAGAGTCCGCAAAAGTTGCCTCACTCATCCTCTGCCACCTGTCCCCTAAACCCTTACCTCCCCCAAAAGCTCACCCTCAGAGAACCTGGAGAGACATGAACTGGAGGCTCAGAATGGGAAAGACAGTGGCCCAAAGTCACAGAGCCGAGCAGGGACTGGTCCATCTGTGAGTCTCTGCTCAGGGTCCAGTCTCATCTCACGGGGCATCAGCTGTGTGGTATCTGCCCACAAAAGTGTCCTCGGCCCTGGGGAAACTGCCCTACCCCGTCCATTCACCCCACCCAGCAGGTCTGCCCTGGCCCGAGAAGGGACTGGCCAGAGTCAACCTCGGGTACAACAGATGTCCTGGGGCGCAGATAGAGCGTGGCCTGCCCAGGGCCACCCGGTCAGGAGCCTGAGCTGGAAGACCGGGAGCCTAGGCTGCTGACCACACGGCCATGTGGCGATGCAGGAGCCGGGTTATGGGATATTGATCCAGCTCCGGCTGAGGGCAGAGTGGGTTCTTAGGACTCCGGCAGACCCGAGTTCAAATCCAGCCCTGTGATCTGGGGCAAGGGGCTCCGTGGCTCGGGGATGTGTTTCCTCAACTGTAACATGGGGTAGTGGCGTCTACCTGGCAGGGATATGATGAAGGTTGAGTGAAACAATGTTAAGGTTGACAGCCATTTGTGCATGTCAACGTTGATGGGGTAGCCACAAACACGGAGCCTATCTACTGCGTAAAGCGGGGCCCGCCCACTCAGCCCATTCCGTAAAGTGGAGTCCACCTTCACCCCCCAATCCCGCCCCCACGATGGGCCCCCTGGCTGCTGAGCTGCCCTGTGGTCTCATCTGCTGAGTCACAGCACCAACTCCCTTCGTCACTTGCTTTGTGGATGGTGCTGAAGGCAGCAAAATAACTAGTTAGAACATCCTCAACATGTCCTTGGTGTCTACCTACTACTTCTACAGAGACACACTTCGAAAGCGGGTCCTTGGCCTCCTCTGCAAGGAATTCAGGAGCAACCCAGCGGCTTCCCGAATCTTCCTATTTGGGCATGCTCCGTGGGAGAACGGACAGTGGGAGGCTCTACCCTCCACGAAGCGCTGTGACCTCTGGCAAGCCCTGCACAATGGACAGGGGGCAAACTCTTGACATGGACCAGTTCTCTCTAGCTCTAGAAACAGGTTCTGTACCTTAGCATTTCCCTCTGTATGCATCAGATAGCTCTGGAAAGACTACCAAGCTGGTTGCAGCAGTGCCTTCGGAGAGGGGAAAGAAAAGGGGCGGGTAGGGAATTTTACTGTATCTTTTTAAACTGTCAAATTTCGCATCATGTGAATGCATTGTGTATTTAAACGAAATTACAAATATAACAGAACCTAGGATTCTGGGTGGAAGAATTAAAGCCCCCAGCATCCCAAATTTGCCCAACCCTTCTGCCATCACTGCAGACACCTGACAAGTGGCCAGAGTGGCGGGCTGAGACAGAGTGAGCTGAGAAGGGGTCATTTCACCTTACTGGCCTCCATGTCTCCTCGGGATCAAGACAGCTGTTGAAACCCACGTTGTCATCTAACCCCCATTTGCTGGTCTCTTGGGATCAGCTCTGGGTAGGGGGCTCATAACAGTCTATTACGGGAGCCACAGGCTGAGGGGGTGAGCTTGTAAAAGCCCAAAGGCGCAGCACTGTGAATGAGCACCCATCACATCATTCACATGATGATCAAGGACATCACCCCCATAATTTTACTGATGGGGAAACCGAGGCTGAGAGCTGGGACTATGTGCCTAGATGACATCACCAAACTGGGCATGTCACCACCCCATAGCCCAGCACCACTTGTCTCCTGAAAGAAGAATTGGGGGGAGGGGGAGTTCGTCTGTATTAAATTCACCCCCGTACCCTCAAGAGGCTTGCTTGCATCGGCAGGTGGCAGATCTGGCCTGGACACAGCCCCTTCTGCAGCCTGGGGAAGCTGGAGGGTCGGCTGTACCAGGCCTTGTAGGCTGCAGTATAGAGTCTGGTCTTTGTCCTAAGAGCCCCTGGGGAGCCACTGAAGGGTTTTAGGCTAGGAACTGATGTCTGATTTATGTTTCAGAAGATTGCTCTGGCTGCTGAGTGGAGAATGGACTGGAGGGGCAAGAAAGGGAGCAGGAGACTAATGCAGAAGCTGATGCAGCCTGGACCAGACAGAGCAGTGGGATGGGCCATGAATGGGTCCAAAGAAGGTGAGCTGATCACAAATGGCAAAAGTATATTCCTCTTTGGGTAGTAAGTCCTCTATCCCTGGACATATTTATACCAAGCCCAGGCTATATAACATGACAGAGTGATTACAGCAGGGACTTGATAAGTTAGACCACAATGCCAGGATTCCAGGTCACCTCCTTCAGGAAGCCTTCCCTGACTTCCCAGGCTCTGTGGCCAGCCCCAGAGCATCCCATGTCACAGCACTAATTATCCTGGCTTATAATCATTGGTTTCCAGATTTCCATGTCCTTCCTAACCAAGAGAGCAGGGGCTATTTATTTCCCTCTGGAAAATAGCTATTTATTTCCCTCTAATTTATTTATTAAATCCCTCTGGATTTCCTGTACTCAGCAGAGAGCCTGGCACACAGTAGGACTCCTATATCGCTTCCTCTTCCTTTCTTTTCTTTTTCTCCCCAGTGTCCCTCCTGCCAGGTCTTTCATCTGGGTATCTGCAATGCCCAGCCCAGATGCTGGCATACAGTGGGTACTCAGCAAACATTTCTTTTTTTTCCAAAATTTCCTTAAAGATTTTATTTTTAAGTAATCTCCACACCCAGCGTGGGGCATGAACTTACAACCCTGAGATCAAGAGCCACATTCTCCACCAACTGAGCCAGCCAGGCACCCCTCAGTAAAGGATCCAAGGATCCTCTCTCCAGCCCCTACAACACACAGTAGGAGTTCAGTAAACATTGAGCCCCTTCTTCTCAAGGGCGGAGTCAACAACAACAGCTGTAACACTTACTGAGTGCTTTCTTTGTTCAGGACTGCCCTAAGCACTCAAGGTAGGACTATTATGCTTATTTTGCAGACCAGCTAATAGAGGCCTAGAAAGGTGTGGGGATTTGCTTGGGCCACAGCAAACAGCAGAGCAGGGATTTGAACCCAGGCTGTCAGGCTCCAGGACTGAACTGTGTGGTCTCGTTCTGAAGGCCTGGTACCACACAGTTCCTGGCACACAGTGGGTGCTGAGACGTGTCTGTAGTGGGCCTCAGTAGCACCCAGCCATCCGCGAGCCAGCTGCTATAGAGAGCTGCAGAATAATCCCACTCTCCTCCCAGGCTTGGGTCTCCCTCCCGCCCAAATGGGCCAGGCCGTCCCTGGGGGATGCTGCCAGCCCAGGCCTGTCCAGGCCCCACCGCCCACGCGGCCTTCCCTGAGCCGCCAGCAGGCCGGCAACGTGGCCTGCCCCGGGGGACTGAGCCTCGGCCCCGGGCAGCCCAGACAAAGGCCGGCAGCGTGCCCGATCCCCTGGCACTCGGTCTGCCGCCGCTCCTCCTCCTCCTCTCTCCAGGGCCCGGGCTGGGGGCATTGGCAGAGGTTACTTTCAAAAAGGAGGTGGAAGGAAGGATGAGGGACAGGACTGGGCAGCCCTGAGGGCAGAGGCTGGAACACTTAGAACGATGGGCGAGGAACAGGGCAGTCCCGCAGGGCTGAGCGGCCCAGAAATCAGGTGGATGGGGGCTGGCACCCCCGCACCGGCAGGGAGCAGGTACCAACCAAGGTTTGCTGAACAGTAATCACTCTGGCGGGGCTTCACCGATCCTTCCAGCCAGAGATGAGGCTTCAGACTTAATGCTAAAGAGAGCAGGTATTAAACTATTAATTCTCTCCCCCAATTTAGCTAAGAAGAAACAGGTTCAGAGAGGCAAAGCAACTTGCCTAAGGCCATAGAGTTGCAAGTGGGGCAAATATGAACCCCACCCGGGTCTATGTGATTGCAATAGACCACATGCTTCCCATGCCCCTATGGTCTCTTGACAAATGATTAATAATAAAAATAGAAACAACAATTAACACTTATTGGGCATTTAATATGTGCCAGGCACTGTGGCTAGGGTATTACCCATATTAAGTCATTCAATCCTCATAACAACTCTATGAGGTAAGAGCTATTATTATGCCCATTTCACAGATGAAGAAAATGAGGCCCAGCAAGGGAAAGTAACATGACCAAGATCAAACAGCAAGTGCATGGTGGAGTGGGGTTTCAATCCAGACATCCAGAGCCTGCACACTAAACCACTATTCCATCCTAAATGCATGGACAGATGCATGGATGCATGGACAGAGCAGCTAATGGATGCGAGCTCTGCTCTGTGTGCACCAGGCCTGCAGCTGGGCACCCAGTGGGTGCTTGGCCAGCAGTAGCCATGACAACGCTGGGCTTTCTCCTGCAGCCCCTGTGGAAGGGGCCTCGTGTCCCCAGCAGGGCTGGAGCTTGGGGGCCATGGGCCCCGTGCCCGGCTGCTGGGGCGGCCCGAGCTCCCTCGCCGAGCTGAGCTGCAGCATGACGGATGTGCCCGCCGCCGCGGGGAGCCCAGGGTAGAGCAGTTGCCTGGAAACAGGCTGCTCTGGCGGCCCACACTCAGACCTTTGTCACCATCTCAAGGACCTTTTATTCCTCCTCCTTTCTCGCTGGAACCAGACCCGGCACACAGGTGAGAAGCTGCAGCCAATACCGCCCGCAGCCCCAGGCGCAGGGGACCCACGGGGGGCCCCTGTGGCCTCAGGTGGGGGAGAAGGAGGCAGATGCGAGAGAGACAGGGGAGCCCGTGGCGGGGGAGATGGTGCTCTGCAGGCGGCCCAACCGAGGCTTGGAAAAATCCTGACGCTGGGATGCTTCTCTCATCGGCTTTATTTCTCCCAGATTCTCTGACAAAAAAAAATGAGCCTTAGTCTTTTTTCTTATGGCGCAGTACTGAAAACACCAGCTTCTGGAGCTTAGGGAGGTGCCCAAAGAGACCTGAGCAGAGCCAGGCCTCTGGGGGGCCCAGGGCAGGGGGACAGGTGTAGTGCCCCGCAAAGAGCAGGTGCTAATTGGCCCTTGTGCTGGTGGGCCCTGAGAGGAGATTAACAGGGCCCCCGGGAACTGGCTGGGGACCGAGCCACACCCAGCCAAGGCCCCACTTGGGGATGGGGTGTGGAGGGGCTAAGAGCAAGTACCGTGGGGCCAGACCAGCCTGGGCTCAGGTCCCAGCCCTGTCCCTTAGGCAAGTCATTTCTCTGTGACTCAGTTTCCTCTTCAGTGAATGGGGGGGGGGGGGAACCTGCCTAAAAAGGCTGCTGAGGAAATGTATATAAAACATCCTGCATCTAGTGAGTGCCTGATGAAGGATCCCAGGTGCCCAGCCCCAGGCATGTCACGAGGACCATCACAATGTCCCCCCAAGCACTCTGGGACACAGGTCTACTGCCTACTCACTGCACACACACAGGTGCTGGGGCTCCGGGAGGGATGGGGTTGGGTGGCTGGGTGGGCACCCAGGAGGGTAAGATGCCAGGCTGACCCCATCAGGTTTCTGGACAGCAGAACTGCTGTCTCAACCTCCCCAATGAATGGGGGGGGGGGGGGGGGGCTGCAGCTAGACTTTGGAAATCAGATCACAAGCTGCCTACCCCAAACCTTCCTTGGCTCTCTATCTTCCGTGCCCAGATAAAGTCCTGGCTTATTTTCTACCCTCAGTGATGGCTTATTACAGGCCTCAGTGATGTGGCTCTGCTCACCCCAGCTTTGAACAGTGCTTTGTGCTTCTGTTAGGCTCTCTCCTCTGCCTGGAACCCCCCACCCTCTGCTTAGCTTCCAGATGAGCTGAGTGTTGCCTCCAAGATTCAGTCTTCCAGAAACCCTTCCCAGCCTGGCATTCCCCAGACCAAGCCAGAGGCCCCTTCGCCTGTGCTCTGAGACACTGTGCTCACCAGCTCCCCCCTCCCATAGTCCCCAAAGATCTACTCTCTCTCGAGTCCCAGGCCCAGAGGGAGAATGCACCTGGCCTGGCATTGGAGACCCTGCACGCAGATGCCACCTCCTGAATCCTGGCCCCACCTCAACCTGCCACAGCTGCCGGGTTTACCGCCTTGGTCCTGGACCACCAGCCTCATGGTCTTGGCCCCTGGGCAGGCTACTCATTTGTATTCTACTCCTGTGCTCACACCTACCCCAGCACACTGCTGCTCAGCAACCCCTGTCCCACTGAGTCCAGTTCAGACCCTCCCTCCTCTGGGGCCTTTTTCTGACTACCCCAAACCACAGGCAGCCCTTCTATCTGCTTTTCCTACCTCCCTCCTGTGTGCTCCCAAGGTGTGAGGGACAGAGAGAGGGAGGGAAGGGGGGGGTGGCGAGAGAAGGGAAGAAGCTCCACCTTTATTATCACCTACAGGCCCTATACCGGGGTATCTCAATTATTCCATTCCTTCACTTAGAGGAAAGCAAAAGGAAGTTCAGGCTCAGGGGGATCAAGCCTCTCAATCACCAAAGGGCCTGAGGCCTAGCTGGGCTCCTCCTGCTGCCTGTGAGACTAAGGTGGTGGCACTACAGAGTCCCCCAGGGTTGTCACTTGTGTTCTCCCACCTAAGCCAGCACAGACGCAAGGTAGTGGCAGTGGTGACAAGAGCAGTGGTGATACTACCCGCTGATAATGTACACCGTTGGTGGGTTTGGTGCTGGGCTCCAAACCCACTTGATCCTACCGTTAAAGATGAGGAAACTGTTGCACAGAGAGGCAAAGCAACATACCCAAGGTCACACAGCTAAAAAGGATTTGAACCTTGTGACCGAAAGGCCATGATGTCCCAGAGCCCAGGACATTGCTGGGTCTCCCAGCTGAGCTGGCACCAGCTGCAGGCAGCTGTAGCCCCAATTCTGGCCACCAGGCCCTGAGCCTGTCCCCAGTGGCCACCTGCTAATTAGCCAGGCGGCTTCTGCTTGCTCAGTGGCTGCTTTGGATAATTCTCCCAGGGAAGGCCGAGCTTGCAGGAGCAGGAAAGGTAATTGCTAATTTGCACGAGAGGAGACAAAGGGGACAAAGGCGCCCATGGCTGCCCAGCACAGCCTGAGCTGGCCTCACATCCACGCCTGGGGACTACCCACCGACCACCACTCACCACCCACCGTGACAAGCTCCCTGGACGCGTCTGTCCACAGGACACATCCACACAGCCCCCAGCCAGTCTAGGTCACTGGGCCGCGCCCCAGGAAGAGCAGAAGAAAGCACTGACAGGGAGGGGGTGGACAGGGAGCTCGGCGATTTCAAAAGTAGGGACCCCCCCGTAAGTGTTCTGGTATTTTCTGGGCATGCTGTACTGCTGCCCGCTGCTGCCCCACAACAGCTGGAGAACGAAACTGCTCTCGGCCCCATTTCCAGGTGAGAAAACTGATGCACGGGGAGCGGAAGTGACTGCCCAGGGTCACCGGCTGGGAGGGGAGGCAGCCAGGACGGCACACTGCTGCGCCCTCAGCTCCGGCTGCCCGGTCCCCATCTCCCGTTCTGCCAAAGAAACTGAGGGCTGGCGGCCACGTTACGGAAAAAGTACAGGCTTTGGAGTCCCAGCTCCGCAATCACGGCCCGTGTGCTTCAGGACAGAACCTTGGGACATGCCTCTGTTTCGTCTAGAAAATGGGCCTCGAAACCCCCGAGTTGTGTGGGCACCGAGGGCGGGCACAGGTGCTGAGTACGGACGTGCTCCCTCCTTCAAAGGGCCGCCCAGGTGATGCGGGGAAGGCCGCGGCAGCCGGAGCAGAGCCTGGTGGCCAGGAAGGTGGGCCGGGGGAAGGGGGCCCCCTGCACAGGGCCTGCTGCCGGTGCCTGGGTGAGCCGTGACCGGCTCCCGGGGAGGCCCCGCCTGGGCTGGAGCAGGGGCAGGCAGACCCGGTCCAAACCCTGGCTCTCCCATGCCAGCAGGGCATGCACCCGCCACAGCTCGGCTTCCTCATTCAGGGTGCTCCACCCCGCCCCCCAGAGCCGTCCTGAGGCTCAGAGGCTGATCAGGATGGATAAGGCACCCGGCCCGGGCTGCTGGGAGACCCGTCTGGGGACCCAGCCCTCCCTGCCCAGCAGGGCCAGACACCGGATGGACACACAGGCCGAGTGGACAATCACATGAGTTCAGACCTCTTCCTCTTCTTGAGGACCCCAGACTCCGCCTGCCTGCGGCCTGAGCTTCCCCACACTCTGGGCCTTTCAACATCCTTACAACAGACCTCCTGACCCACCAAGCCGTGCCTTACAAAACCTGCTCGGGAACCACAAATCTGAAAGTTGCTATTATTTCGTGGTGCCAGTGACGTGTGTGCACGTGTACACAAACGCTCATCTGGGGGAAGCCGTGCAGACGGCTCTGGGCAGTCTCCACTCCCCTGGGTCCCCCGGGTCCCCTGAGCCCGGAGACCCACATTTTAGCCTCCTAGTGGCCCCGCCTCACTTGTGACCTGGGGCAAGTCACTCCCCCAATCTAGGCCTCAGTTTACCCCTTTGTACTATATTTCTGCCCTCTCTTCCTCATGGAGTTCTGAAAGGACTCAGGTGATGTGACAGTTGCCAACACCTGTGAAAATAGTTCAAAGTCATACAAATGTTAAGTTCTGGCTTGAAACATTTATTAAGCTCCTCCTACAGGCAGGCATAAAGCTGGGCAGTTAAACACATGCGTCCGGGCATGTTTCCTGTATCCCATTCCATCAGCCCCATCAGACAAGCATCACATCCCCATTCTATAGATGAGGATACTGGAGTTCGGAACATTTGCCTAAGGGTCCCATAGCCAGAAAGTGGGGGGCCATCTGAGAGTCTGCCACATGGAGTGAGGAGTCAAGGCAACGGTGTTCTCTTTTCCAAGCCCCCGTGGGTCTTAAAATCCACCTCAAAGGTTGAACAAATAGGTGTCAGGGCCCCTGCGGGCATCACTAACTCACTGGGATTGGCTGTGAGAGCTCAGAAATCATTTTGTTCTGGGTCCTAAGATCCTGAGGGATAAACTGTAGTCTTTTGATTCCCAAATATAAGGAGTGGGGGCGTCGGGGACACTGGCCTCCTTGCTATTCCAAAAACCCACCTGACAGACTCCTGCCTCAGGGCCTTTGCACTTACTGTTCCCTCTATCTGGAATGCTCTTCCCCCAGATACCTGCATAACTTGTTGCCACACCTCCTTCAGGGCTTTGCTCAAAATGTCACCTACTCAATGAGGCCCTCTCTGATACCCTGATTAAAATTCTAATACCAAAAAAAAAAAAAAAAAATTCTAATACCTCCCTCCCCAAGCACCTCTGAGTCTCCTAACTTTGCTTGATTTTTCTCTATAGCATTTAGCAGCATCTGATAAACTGGGGAGTTTTCCTTGTTTAGTGTGTAGTGTCAGCCCCCGCTCGAATATAGGCTCTCTGAGAGCAGAAACTTCCATTTGTGTCTCCACAACATGGCACAGCACCTGGCAGAGCAGCCGATCCGTGGATATTTGGACGACTGAGGCTCAGAGAGGGACAGCATTGGGCCCAGGCCACACAGGGAGCACAGAGGCAGTATTTGTGCCCAGGCCTTCTGCTCCCAGCCCTCACCTTCTGTCCCCTCTCTTTCAGCCTGGGATTGGCTCAGATTTGCTAAAACTAGGGATGCAGAGGCGTGAGAGTCGGGGGGGGGGGGCGGGGGGGAAGCCCCTCCCCTGGGGCTTTTGGAGGGGAAGCAGCAAGGGGGTATGTACAGTGCGTCCATTCAGGAGTCCCTGGCTCCCCGCCTGCCCCCTCCCCATCTCAGGTCCCAGGGGCAGAACTCAGAATAGAACCTTCGTTTCCTTCTTGTCTCCTGATTTATGGAATGGGGTCTCCTCCTGGAAACATCAACTACTACCATGAAGGTGCTGGTTCCTTGCCTTTCCAGTGGTTTCTTTGGGGGACAGTTCTCCCCTTTCACATATGAGGTGCTAGGGGCAGAGGAGCGAGGGTGCCATTTGCTCAAACTTGCTGGAGCAAAGCCAGGCCTTAAACCCTGCTCAGACACGTCAGGCTCAGGCACCTTCACCTGGACTAGGCCCCATGCTGGGTGCTGGATGCTGGGTCCAGATCCAGGGACCTGCATACCACTAAGGGAGGGAGCTGCGTGCTGGAAGTGGCAGGTAGCCATAGCTGGGAGCAGCTGCTGGTCAGCCAGCCTGCCTGGGCTTACATCCGGGTGCCGCCCTTTGCTCACAGTGGGCCTCAGGCAAGTTGCATAAGATCCCTGCCTCACAGGGCTGTTTCAGGAGCCCAGTGTGCAAACACACAGGAAGCACTGAGAGCAGGCCGGCACCTAGTGGGCACTCAATAAATGTGCGCAGACACACCTCCAGGCACAACATCCTCTTCTCATCCTCATTACCATCCCCAGCACTCCCACCACCATCACCATAACTACCACCATCCCCATCGTGACCAGCACTCCCACCATCACTGGGTCCTGTAGCATCTGGCCCCCCTGATGCATCCAGAGCTCTGGGTAGGGGCCCATCTGTAGGGCTCACCACTATACCCCAGAGGCTCTCTCTCAGTTGTTGAATGAATAAATGAGTGAATGAATGATGAATTGGCTTTTACCGAGAACAAAGCAGCTGATGCAAGGAAGAGGAGGCAGATCCATTCCTTCAACCCCTCTCCAGCCCTCCCCCTCATTTCTGGAGCTTCTGCTCCCATTTGGACTATTGTTCCTCTGGACCTCAGTCTCCGGTCTCTGCTCTGCACACACCAGACCAGATTCGGCTCCCTAAACGCCTCCCTCCCCATGGTCCCCTGCTCTGTAATACTCAATAGCTCCCACTGCCTGAGAGCTGGCCTTCTGGGACCCCATTAAGGGGCTGACCACCAAGCCTACATGTCTTGGCCCCAAACCTCCCTGCAAACTGGCATCTCTTCCCCTCTTCCCACAGCTGTGACTCTGCGTCACTTGGGCTTCTCAACACAACCAGGAGTGAGCCCAAATGCCCTTGTGACCACCTGCTGACCCTGCCAACCTCCTCTGGCTCTCTCAGCTGTAGGACTGGAGGAGTCCTCGTGTCGGGCAGGTCAGAAAACCCTGGATGGGACCCTGACCATTGAGCCAGCCCTCACGTCAGCCCCACAACTGCCTTGGTCCTCCCATTCTGCAGAGGAGGAAACCGAGGAATCAGGAGAGTTAAAAGGTTTGAGATACTTAACAAATATTTACTGAGTGCTGACTAGGCACTAGGTGCTAAAAACACAGCGGTGAGCAAGACAGCCAACATCCCTGTCCTTGTGGAGTCCAAGAGGAACACACACACAAATGTAGCACTGGTCAGATGTTAATAAAGGCTCCAAGGGCACCTGGGTGGCTCAGTCAATTGAGCAGCCCACTCTTGACTTTGGCTCAGGTCATGATCTCAGGGGGTCCTGAGCTCAAGCTGGCATCTGGGCTCCACACTCAGCAGGGAGTCTGCTTAAGACATTCTCTCCCTGTGCCCCTCCCTGCCCTGCCCTGTGCTCCTGCGTGCACGCGCATGTGCTCTCGCTCTCTCTCTCAAATAAATAAATAAATAAAATCTTAAAGAAAAAAAAAAAAAAAGCTCCAAAGTTAGGGGAAGGAGCAAGAACATGGTGACCAAAAGGATTTTGAAAAGGCAGTCAGGGATCCCTGGGTGGCGCAGTGGTTTGGCGCCTGCCTTTGGCCCAGGGCACGATCCTGGAGACCCGGGATCGAATCCCACATCAGGCTCCCGGTGCATGGAGCCTGCTTCTCCCTCTGCCTGTGTCTCTGCCTCTCTCTCTCTCTCTGTGACTATCATAAATAAATTTAAAAAAAAAAAAAAAAGTTTAAAAAAAAAAAAAAAGAAAAGGCAGTCAGGGAGGGCCTCACTGAGGAGGTGACACTGTAGCAAGGCCCAGTGAGGGCTGGGGGAGCAGCCTGGAGGGCAGTGTGGCTAAAGGTAGTGAGCAGGAGCCCAGAAGGAGGAGAGAGGGGCCAGAGCTGGGCCTTGGTGTTTTTTGCTCAGAGGCTGATGGGGACCCACAGGAAGATTTCGGGCAGAGAGGGAACATGCTTAGGTTTGCCCCTTTTTTAAAAGATTGTATTTATTTATTTATTTATTCACGAAAGACACATAGAGAGAAGCAGATACATAGGCAGAGAGAGAAGCAGGCTCCCTGTAAGGAGCCCGATGCGGGACTCGATCCCAGGACCCTGGGATCACGATCTGAGCCAAAGGCAGGTGCTCAATCACTGAACCACCCAGGTGCCCCAGGTTTGCCTTTTTTTTTTTTTTTTTTTTTGGTTTGCCTTTTTAATACAGCAGTCTGGCTGCTGTGTGAAGAGGAAGTAGGAGAAAGGATAGTGAACTTTTGCTGGGGAGCAAGTGACAAGAACTGGGGTAGGAGATAGGAAAGGCCCTGCACTCCCCACAACCCTCAGAGTTTATTTCCCTGGGAAAGGGGGACCCAGAGGAGCCAGATATGGGGGTGGCAGGGCTTAGCTTAGGGATGCCAGGCAGAAGCGGTCCCCTTAAGCTCAGCAAGCCTGGCGCAACGGGGACAGGGGCCTGGGCCTGGCTGCCTGAGCTGACCAGCTGGATGGCACATCAGGCCCTAGGCTGTCCCCAGCCACCAGCCAGTGCAGCTACCTGAGGCTCCCAGCTCTGGGAGCGCAAAGATCCAAGTCTGTCCTGTTCACCACTCCCAGCACATAGTAGGTGCTAAGTAAATCCTTGTGGAATGCATGAGCAGGGCCTGGTGCAAAGTGGGTGCCAATCCGTTTGCTGAATGACTCGGTTAATGAATGGATTGCCTGCAGCCTTGGACTGTTTGCCAGGGGTTCTCAGATTAGTCTGAATTCCTTAAAATAATTGCAGCTGCTGCTGATCACAGAGCTTTACTGTGAGCCAGGCCCCAAGCTCAGCCTCTTAAGCTGCATCCTACAACTCCACACAGCAGGTTCTATTGCTGTGCCCATTTTACAGAGGAGGAAATTGAGGCCCAAGGAGGTTAATTAATATCCCCAAGGTCACTCAGCTACTAAGCAGCACAGCTAGGCTCTGAACCCAGGGCTGGATTATTCTCAGCTCCACTGTAATACCTCCTAAAGTGGGATCTTATGAATGACACCATCCCCTCAACTGTAGATCCTCTGAGGGCAGGGCCCTGCATGCGGGGTCCCCAGTGAGCAACCCCAACGCTCCGTCACATCTGGGCTGTTGCCTTGGCTCCTCACCACAGCCTGTACCATCATCTTGATAAGGAAAGCAAGGCTAGGAGCTGGGAACTTTTTCAGTGAGGGTAGGGCTGAGAAGTGGCAGAGGAGGGCTTCGAATGCCCATCTCTGGAGCCTCTGGACACAGGCTCTCTCCACAGCTAACCTCATCTCTCCTGACCCCAGCACGGGAGTGGGCCACCGAGTCCCCAGACCCCCAGCCCTGCACGAGGCAGTGGCTAGCTCCTGGGGCCCAGTTGATGCCAGAAACCCCTCCACATCGGAGACCTGTCTGAAGATCTGGGGCCACTGGGCTGACCTCTCACCTCTGCCTCTGGCCTAAACGGGCAGATGCCAGGAAAACTGAGCCTGAGGACCTGCAAGGGAAGCTGGGCGTTTAAACCACACGCGTGGGGCACACAGCTACGCCCATGAACACCAGCGATCCCAGCAAAGTGGCAGCAGCGGCAACGGCGACAACGGTCGGTGGTCAAGGAGCCCTCAGCCACCGGCCCACCTCTGCGCAGCGCAAGGAGCCCTGAGTGTCACAACAGTCCAGAGAGGCAGGCCCTCGTATCACCCCCGTTCTAGATGCGGGAACTCCGACCCCGAGAGGCTGAGTTGTCCAAGGCAAACAGTGAGTTCATAGGGGATACAGGATGGAGAACCAGGCAGCCCAGGGCCGAGCCACGCGTATCAGGCAGAGCGGGGGACCGGACCTCCCCTGGGTGGAAGCGGCCGGGCCGGGCACTTTTCACCCCCTTGATGGCTGGTGTTTTGTTGTTGTGGCTTCAAGTCATGTGTCTGCCTTGAAAACATACTTCTCTTGTGCTCCTTTGCCCACTGCACCCTTTCTCCCTTCCTGGGAGGTCCAGCTCCTCATCTCCCATTTCTTGGTTCATCTCCTCCTAAGAGCCCTCCCTGGTTCCTCCCCAGCCCCCATGGTACCCTCTCCCCGCCTTGAGCGCCTCTCAGCGCCACCCACCGCCTGCTGGGGCTGCTGGCAGCTGGCCGCTGGTGTCGAGCTCTCTGCCCCGCCTCGCACTGGTGGGCACGAGGCTAAAGGGCAGCCTAGCCTGCTGGCCGGCTGGCCGGCCGTGACGCCCCCTGCCACAACCTGGCCCTCCCTCCCCGGACCACAGAATCCCTCGGTGACCCTACCAGCAGATCCTGTTTGCACTCTGGTCGTACATTCCAGGGGCTGCATACTCTTGCCATTCAGACTCACGCCTGCCCCTCCCTTCTGTGAAGAGGCCCCGTCCAAGCCTGTGTAATGCCACAGGGGACCCCAGGACCTGACACTTGCTGCCACGAGGATGGGTGATACAGTGAGCTGAGGACATCACACTTGTCTGCTGTACAGGCTCAAGTCCTTGCTCGGCCTCTTATCAGCTGTGTGGCCTCGGGCGTATTACTCAACCTCTCTGAGCCTCAACATCTTCATCAGCAAGATGAGGATTGCAAAGGTAGCCATGTTTAGACAATCACATGGAGTCATGTGCAGAAAGTGCTTAACAGTGCTTGGCTCTTCGTAAGCACTCCACAAATACTAGCTGTGTCATGACGGTCATTGTTTGTGCTGGGTAGCAGGCATTCACTGTGTCCCTTACGTATCTCGAATTACCCCCACAACCCTAAAAGGTAGTCGATGTTACTATCCCCATTTTACAGATATGGAAGCGGAGCCTCAAAGAGGCAGAGATGCCTCTGAGGTCACACAGCGGGATGATAAGGCAGGATTTAAACCTAGGGCTCTCTGGCCCAGGGAGCATGCCCATTGTTAGCCCCAAAATGGGCATGGGAAGCCAACTGCCCCCCTCTTCCCTGAGAGCCAACTGCTGCCTGGACCAGCCGGACCTCTGGCCTCTACCTCCCACCTGCTTTGGTTCACGGTGCCTTCCCTCTGCCCTGGCTTCTATCAGGGCCTCCTCTCATCCAGAACTGGGGGTGGGAGGGCTGCCAATCCTTGGGGGCAAGCCAGCTGACCACCCTCCTGCTGGACGTCTTCCCTTCCGGTGTCCCTGCACACGCTTCCGCTGCACTCCCTTCTAGCTCTGGCCTCTGCCCCTCCTGTACCTCTGTGCTCCAGCAGCCCCTGGCCCGTCCCCGACCTCGTATCCCAGGTCTAGCTGCCACTAGCCATGCTGCAGGCGCAAGAGACAAACACTCCCGTTTCCCATACTGAGCACCTGACATGGAACCTCTTTTCACCTTCCCCCGGCAACCTGTGAGATGGGTAGTGCCACTGGGCCCATCTTACAGAGGAGGAAACTGAGGCTCAGAGAGGGGAAGTGACTTGTTTCAAGGTCACCTGGCTGGTGAGTGGAAGAGCTCTGTTCAAACCTGGGACCAGTCTGTGCTCTGCAGCCCGGCTCAGCAACACTGCCCCACATGACCTCATCAGACTCGAGGGTGATTGATCTGATCACAACCAGAATTCCCATTATAGCCCCCTTTCCCTGAGGGCTCTTCGATACCCACACCCTGCTACAGCTGCTGTACACCACATGGCGCAGGTTAGAAGGGAGATGTAAGTGAGGCTTCAACTGTCCTCAGCTCAGAGAGGGGAAGTGACTTACCCAAGACTGCACAGCAGTAAACAGCAGAGCCTGGACTCAGCCTCTGCCTCCACATTCCCCACCCCTCCTCTGACTTGCAGGGGCCTCACATTCACCATAAAACCCTTTGTCCCAAGCCTGCTCCTGTCCCAGCTCCAGATCTCCCAGGGAAACCCCATCCCCCATGGGGTTTCCCAGCAGGAGCCCTCTGAGCTGAGCCCCCTCTCTCCCCCTTGGCCCAGGCTTTCTTGTCACCCCACAGAGTGCTTCTTAACCACCCTTGGGAGGTTGGCAGCTACCTGGTTTGGGGATCTTTACGTTAAGGAGAAGGGTTCTCCAAGGGACTCTGAGTTACAGCAGCACACCCTACTCTGTGGCCTGCCTGTCAGGCTTGGTTTTAGGGCATCTTCCCAGCTACCCTACAGGGTATGGGTTATCTCCACTCACCCACAAGGGGACGAAGGACCAGAGCAGACCATTTGCCCTGAACCAGAAGCTGGTGGTAGAACAGGGTCCAAATGCGGGTCTGCTGTTTGGCCATGTTACCCTCTGGTCTTCCCTAGTTCTCCTCCACCCAGTAGAGAGCCCCTACTCCCCAGGCAGACTCCTCTCCATATCCCTACCAAAACGACGATCCCACTATTTAAGCACTTCACGTGATCCTCTCCTTTGGTCTTCCCAGCAAACCCGTTGGGGGGGGTCAATCATCAGACCCATTTTTCAGATGAAGAAACTGCAGCACCAAGTGCTTACTCAGCTAGGTGCCCACAAAGACTGCGCCTTGGTTTACTAACCTGTAGAATGGGATCATAACAGCCTCTCCCCAGGGTGGCTGAGGACTGCACAGGATGGTGGAAGCCAGGGGCTCTTGGAGACACGCCCTCAGGATGCTGGGAGATGAGGCCCGAGTGTACTTTTCTCCACCCGCCAGCATCCAGTCAGGGCCTAGCCTGCCAAAGGAAGGGCCCCATGTCTCCTTGAACATTTCCTCAGCCCGGGGATGCCGGGATGCCGAGAAAACGATGAGTCATCCACCCAAGCATAGGCCTCCCAGGAGCCTGCAGTCGGGTCCCAGCCGGGGTGAGGAAGGTTCCAGGCTGGGAAGGGGGCCCCATGGACACGATGATTCCTGGGCTGGCCCCACCAAGCCCTGAGTCACCAGCTCTCCATAGCTGCCCACGGCCACATGCTACTGGCCTTAAGGACAGCTCTTAGACTCCGCCCACAGGCCCCTGCCCCCTGCCCCCTAGATTTGTACATCTGTCCACGTTCCTGGTGTCCTAGCTCCCCTCCTTCCACCCAAGAAAACTGGGTCAACACTGACCGTCGGACATCACTTGCCCCTCACCTCCTGTCACCCAGTCCCAGTCCCTTGTCCTGCGAGGGAAGCAGGCTCTCCCCTTCGTCCCTGGCCTTATCTCTCTGCACCTTATAATTCCTTTACCTCTTGTTTCTCCTTCTTAGACTATGTCTTCCTCTTGCCTGGCATTCCAAGGGTTCCTTCTACAACCCAAATCTGACCTTATCTCCCTCCACTAAAAACCCTCCTGTGGACTCCTTGCTTTCATTCATGATGACACAAGGAGATAAGGACACACTAGTTCCTCTGACTGGCTTTCCAGATCCTTCTCTTCCATCTGGCCCCAGCCGATTTCACCAGCTTGTCCCCTCAGGACCCCGCAGGGGTTCTCGAGCTGATCTGACCATTTACCCATCCCTAATCCATTTGAAATCGTCTGCAGAACATGCTTCCTTGGGAAGGTGGCCTCAGTTGCCATCATACACAGCCTGTGCTAACCTGCGAACACCTGTCCCACCTCCTAGCTCTTGCTCACATTCTCACCCCCCTGGAATGAGCTTCTCCATGTTCTGTTCTTGTGGAAAAATTTGGTTGGGCCCTCAAGGTCCAGCTCAAATGTTGTCTTCCTGAGGACTCCTCAGACACCGCTGGGCAGGAGGAATGGTCTGGACCTTGGGGCCCCGGAGGCCCTCTGAGTACAGAAGTGCATAAGCAGTTCTCAGACTCCTGCTCTGAGGCATCTGCTGCCTCCCACGGGGGGGGGGGGGGGGGGGGGGAGGGTCCCTTAAGGGTAGCAGCTCTTCTATGTCCTGTGGACACAGCAGTGAACAAAACAGACTGGTCTGCCCTGGCAGAGCTCATAGTCTTATGGTGAAAAAGACACTAAACTTATAAACTAAAAAACATACATAATGTCATGGGGTAAGAAGAGTTATAGAAAAAATTAAATAGAAAGGGGGGGTGAGAAGGGTCTAAGGGACCTAAAATGGTCCTGACTAGGTGATCCGGGAGGGCCTCTCTGGGGAGGTGACATTTGAACAAAGACCCAAAAGAGGAGAGGAACCAGCTGTGTAGAGATCTGGGGGAAGAGCATTCCAGCCTAGGGGAATGGCCAGTGCAAGGGCCCTGGGGCAGAAGTGTATTTGGTAGTTTTTAGAATAGCAAAGGGGTCAGTGTGGCTGAGATCAGATGGGCAAGGGGAGAGTGGAGTGAGGTGAAGGTAGCAGGCAGCAAGGACAGATCATGCCAGGCCTCGGAGGCTTCAGGAAAGCCTTCGGCTCTTGCCTGGAGTCAGACAGGCATCTTGGAGGGTTCTGAGCAGAGGCAGGTGAGAGTCTGGTTTGCGTTCTGCAAAGTTTTCTCAGGTGCGTGAGTCAAAGGGGGTTACGGGGGGTGGGGTGGGGGAGTGAACACAGTGGGGTGGCTGGAGGGATGGAGGTGGTGAGGAGGTGAAGCCTGAGATGTATTTTCAAGGTCAAACCAACAGGATCTGCAAATGCACTGGATGGGGATGAGGAGCTATAAAGAGTCAGCATGACTCCCAGGTGTGGCTGAGCAGGGGCAGGATGGGGCTGCTGAGATGGGGACAGGTAGGGAGTAAATGAGGGGCGAGTGGCTGAATGCACAACTGGCCAGGCTTTGGGAGGTCACACCCAGCTCTGGTGCTCTCTGGGACTGTGAGAGTGCTCTCTCCGTTCTCAGCCTCAGTTTCCCCCCTTCCCAGGCTGGCCTAGAGGACTGGATGACTTCGTGCGGAGGGGACAGGCCCAGCTCCGGGCCACTCTGTCTCCCCACCCCTGCAGCCTGCCCAGGCTGGGTCAGACTCTGGAGCTGCCGTTGAGGTGAGGAGGAAGATGGGGGTCTGGGCACCTGTCTCCCACCAGGCTGGTAGAGGGCTGCCTTGAGCTCTGAGAAGCTTTAGTGGAGTGCCCTCAGCTGAGGGGCACCATATGCCGGGGGTGGGGAGGTGCAGAGAGCGAAGGCCCCTATGGATCCCTGCCTCTACGCCCTGCAGCTCAGAGGGTCGGACAGCCACGGAGCCCAAGCCCTGCCACTTCCTCACCATGGGACTCGGGCAAGTTCCCTGGCCTCCCTGATGCCAAGTTCTCATCTACCTCACAGAATCTAGGGGCAACTGAGTGAAACAAAGTGTCTGGCACCTGCCAGGGGCTAGAAAACATGGGAGATGTGCTCAGGCCCCTGACCAAGGGAGGCAGTCATTACAGCAGCCTCCCTGTGTCTAAGATCCTGGAGTCCAGAACTCAAGTTCCTGGCCTGGGACCAGAGCAGGGGTGGGGATGTGGGGGTAGAAGCCAGAAGGCCTTCGGGAGGCTCACCCTACTACCTTTCTGCCTGCTGGATACCTACAGGCTTTGGTAGAGTCCCCAGCCTCACCCCTTGGCACCCCTCCTTGACCTCTGGGAACTGGCAGCCAGCACCAGGAAAGGATTCAGAGGCAGGATGGACCAAAAGAGCATTTGTGTGTAATAACTAGGGAAACTGAGGCTCAGAGCAGGGCAGGAGCCAACCAGGGCAGAGAGACCCTGAGCTTTCAAGTCCCCAGCTCTGGAGGCTCATGTCACACCTATGCCACTTATCAAGACCCTTCTGGTGTCCTGTGCAATTCAGTACGACACTAACCAGCCCCTATTGGTGCTAGAGACAGAAATGACTCTGACACAATCTCTAGGGAACTAATAGTTACTGCCCACCAACTAGGGACTTGGCTGGGTGCTTTCTTTCCACTGGCCATCTAATATCCACCCTGGCTTTCATCACCATCCCCATTCTCCAGGTCAGGAAACTGGGGTTCAGTGAGATCACACAGCAGCTAACATTTCCTAAGACTTGCACGTTCTTCAGGCTCTATGTTGACTAATGCATGAATCTTCATACAGTGCTATGAGGGAGACAGAATGATCAGCTCCATTCTACAGATGAGCAAACTAAGGTCAAACTGGTAAAAGGGCAGTGCTGGTATTTGAACCCAGTGCCCTGTAGCTCGAAACCCCAAGGCCCCCGCCCCCTGTATGTCAGGGGGGCCAGGAGCAGGAAGCAGACTCAAGAGTCCTTGTTCTAATAAGCTGCCCACCGTGGCAGGGCCCCACCCAGCTCTCTTCTGCTCCCTCTCCTGTTTGGGGGCCCAGGGTCCAGGCTTGGCTTTGACACAAGTTACCAGACAAAACCCCTCAAATGAGAGCGGAGCTTTTTGAGTTTGCCAAGCCCCCCTGGTAGTGGGGCTTTCTAGCCCGTTTTCCAGATGAGGAGAGTGAGACCTAGAGAGTCAGGCAGGATACTGGCCCAAGGTCACATAGCCAGGAAGCCAGGAAGTGGTTGAGTTGGGCTCCACCTGTCTTGACCCCCTTGCTTTGAGTCCAGAGACCTCTCTCCCAGAAGAGCACACCCCACCCTACGTGGTGCTGGGTTTTGGGCTCAGTAAGTGCCCTTGTAGGGCAGGGGGTGTAGGGGGGAAGAGGGCTGGAAACAAGGAGGTGCATTGGCCATTGTTATGGGGATGGGGACAGGGACAGGGACAGGGCCACTGCACCACTTCTTACAGCCACAGCCACTGCCTCCCTCAACACTTCCCTTCCGAAGCTGCTGAGGCCCCAGGGGCGGCAGGGACCAGGGCAGCAGCTCCGCTGCCTCTGTCACAATGAAGGACATCCCCTGTCAGCCCTGCACTGCCACACTGATGGGGTTTCTTCAGTAGGATCTCAAACATGTGTGCAGGCACACTCACACTCGTGGCCTGCCGATGCCCACACCCCAGGTGCTTGCACATCTGCCAACACAGATGCCCACACTCACACACATTCACAAGCATGTAGTCTCCCCTCCACCTGTATACACACACACACACACACACACACAAACACACTGCCCCAGGCACACAAGCATCCCTTGTCTGCACATGGATGAGCACATGCACACACACACCCACACAGTCACAGTGCTGCACACGCATGCACACACACACACAGCCTCATTTGTGCACACAAATGCTCTACCCCATGAGCACCTGCACCCGTGCACACTATTCAATCAGTCCCACAATCTCTGAGGGAAGAGCTGGCTTGGAGAAGCCCAAGTTTGCCGGAGGCTGGGTCAGGCTCTGGACCTCTGTCCCTAGCCAGCCCTAGCCACCAGCTGCCCACCGTCCCCCCCAGTCTTCCCAGCAGTATTTTTAGGGTCCCAGATGGGCCTCCTGACTTTCAGATACCCCAAGACAAGAAGGCTGTCTTTGGGGCCATTCCAGGTTTAACTCAAGCATCACCCAGGGTCCAAAACACAACCCCTGGAGTACCCAAGACCACATTCACCCAAATCACTGAGGCTTAATTGACAAAAGAGCCCACTTTTGCCACTCATGAGAAATCCAAATGGGGCCTGTGCCAAATGTCACTGTCAACCTTCTCCAAAGTCCCCCAGGACCCAGGACAACAGAGGCCTCCTCTCACTCCATACCTGTCTTCGTGAGCCCCAGTTAGGCCCATAGACACCCCACATGGAACCAGTCCTGCCTCAAGCACCAGCCTGTGATTACAGACATCTTGAGCAGAGAAATTCTTGTAAACTAATTCAGATTAAGGTGTAATGGACTGAAAGCTTGTCACAAAGGACCTGTGCTTTCCATGGGATCGGGGCCACAAGACCCATCAGCCGGGGTCAAACTGGAGATGTACCCCAGCTCAGGGCCTGCCCCCATCAGCAGCGTGGCCTAGCCCCACATCTTGCTAAGCCTCAGTTTACTCATCTGGAGGATGGCAGCATCGACCTCTGGGGGATTGCAAGAATTTGACAAGTCGATGCGTATCGATCCCTCGGCACAGTGATAGGCACACAGCAGGTGACTTGGAAGCAGTCACTGTGGTGATAACTTGGGAGAAAAGCAGGAAACATTGAGGAATTCAAGCGAAGGTCACAGCATATATTACACTGTGTTAAGTCAGAGGCCATTTCCCGCCCAGACCAGTGGCCGCAGGTGCCAAAGGTTTACACAAAAGCTCTGGGGAGAAAGACCGAAGACTGAGAAAACGCTCTCCACTAAATGAACGTTGTCTGCAAACTGGGAAAAGACCACCATTAGTCAATTTGGCCAGCGGAACACCTGGGGTCTGGCTCGCAAAAGCCTAATGTTGACAGTGGGGTTTGGCAAGCTGGCGTTTCCCCTCGGGGAATGGGGCTCTAATGGGGGGATTCACGGCCAGGGATGGGCCTACAACGCCCACACTGGAGCACAGAAACCTGCATTCCAGTCCTGGCTCCCTACCAACGGAAAGCACCTCTCTCGAGGCCTCAGTCTTCCCATCCGGAAGATGGTAGAGTTGAGCTGAGAACATCCATCTCCAGGGAGGTCCTGGGAGTTGACAGGTGGCCCAGGGCTACCCCAGCCATAACCTGCGGCCCTCGTAGGCCCGGGGAAGGGGAGTGCTGGGGGTAGACAGCCCCACTTGAAGAGACCAGAGGAAAAGGAAAGAGGTCGGTTCACTTTGTGGCCGATGCTGGAGCCGAATCAGAGGGTCTTGCCTCCAAGGGGTTTGCCTCCCCTGCTTGGCAGCGCTCGGAGTCCGGAGCAGGCCAAACACAAGAAATAATAAATCCTAACCAGGCTTTGCCCAGTCAGGAGGCCCCCGGCTGGCTCTTGTCATAAAAAGATCTTATCCCCATGAGCACCCCGTGCCGCGGGTGGAGGACTCCGCCCTCCTCCCCTCAGCCCTCAGCCCTCAGCCCTCCGCCTCCACTTCTATTTCCTGTGACAACCTGCAAACTGAAGACCAACTTGCCTCTCCCCCACGCCCAGGCTCTGGCTCGACCCCCGCCCCGCCCCGCCCCCGCCCGGGCCCCAGCTGCAGGAGGCCCCGCGGAGTGTAATTCCCCTCGCCCTCCTCTCCGCCCTGGGCCCGTCCGGGCAGATTAAGCCTTTGTCACACACACCCAGAAAAGCTCAGGGCCAGATGGGACGGGACAAGTGGTGTCAGCTCATCGACCCGCAGCCGGCCGGGACTAGGGAAGGGCCCGACCACAGCACCGCATATGGCTGTGGGAGGAGGCAAGGGGGCCCTGGGAGGGGGCAGCCAGAGAACAACATGGAAGAGAGATGACACACCATCGCCACCCTTGGGACCGCACACCGCGCCAGGGGCCCTGGTTCAGCTGCAGGATGACCCAACTCCCACACCTCCTCTTCCCTGAAATTGTTTTGCTGCCCGCCCTCCCTTGGTGGCTCGGAGGGCTTCTTTATCACATCCTCAGCCATGCCCACCCCCCCACACACACCAGCTGGGTGCCCAGAAGCAGGCAGAGTCGGACCTGCCCCGATACCCAGGACCCGACCCAAGGCCTGTGGGTGCTGATCAAGTGCCTCAGACAAAGGTTTATGGCCTGATGACCTTCACAGAAGCCCACCCAGGACAAAACTACAGGGTGTCTCCCAAGTGCCACCAGAGGCAATGACAACTTTGTGTGTGTGTGTGTGTGTGTGTGTGTGTGTAGGCCAGTGAAGGTAGGGCATGTCCTCTGCACCTTTCTAACATGGTCCCATTCAGCCCCTCCCAGGAAGAGGCCATGGCTGGCCCAGAATTCCCAGCAGGATTTGTTCCTCTTAGATCAGTGGAAAGAAAAATGGAAATATAAAAATAATTACTAAGCCCCAGGAAGGTGCTTGAAGATGGGGGTGGCAGGACTCTGGGGCAGCTCCTGCGGCTGGCTCCAGTTGGCTGGGCGAGTGGCAGGTAACTAACGGGCTCTCTGGGGACAGGCAGGCCAGGCAGGAAAGCACAGGGAGCTGGAGGGACAGGCTGTTGAAGGAGGGCATGGCTGCTCTGTTGTGTTTGTCGTCCTCCTGGCAGCCTGGGCAGGGAGACCTGGGTCCCCTTTCTCTGCGTCCAAGGCAGGTGGTCCCTTGGGGAAGGCATATTATTGGCCTGGGAGCCAGGGTGGAGGGTCGTGAGGCCCCTGATGCTGGGGACAGGTGAGGCAGGTTGACGTGGGCCTCATGAAGGGTCTGAAGCGACTGGCTGGGCTGGGAGGACCTGGAGCCCAGGCCTAGCACCCAATTTCTGAATGTGGCCTGGATGGATGGGTGTGTGTGTGTGTGTGTGTGTGTGCGTGCTCATGCTTGCTTTGCTCTGCCTTGACAGTAGTGTTGCTAAGGGGGTAGGGGACCTGCCCCATGATGCCCATTCCCTAGGGCAGAAATGGACCCACACAGAGAACCAGTGAGCCAGCTGACAAGTCTGAGGGTCACCTGCCTCCCAACTTCAGGAGTGGGTGGAATGGGGGATCCTGCCTCCGACTACGTGGAAGGTTGAACCAAGACTGTCAGTTCCCTGGGGAGGCATAACCAGGCTGGGGTAGGAGGTGCTAACTAATCCGGAGGGCTGAGGACACTGCCCCAGGGTGGGGGGCACAGAGCCAGTCAACCACCTAGTGGGTCACTGACCTCAAAAAAAAAAAAAAAAAACCACACTCAAAAAAACCTAGCCCAAGATGGGAGAGAACCCAAGGGGGTACGGAACTGGCAGGGTGGGGAAGGAAGGCTGACCTAAGCTGGGGAGAGGCAATGGCCCTCACTCCCCCTATGGGAAAGTGGGAACTGATTTGGGCTGGGGGAGGGGTCCCCGACTCGATCGGGGAAAGGACAATGACCCAGACTCCCCGGGCTCGGGGGAGAGCACCGACCGGGGCTGGGGGAGGCCCCTGACTCGCGCGGGGTGGGCCACTGCTCCCGCCTGGCCCTCCGGGAATCCGGCCCCGGCGCACCCCTTGGCCCGGCCCCACGCTCCGGGTCCGGCCGGAGGCGGCAGCGGCGCAGATGGGCTGCTGGCGGCCGCAGCGGCAGCGGCGCGGTTATCAGCGCTCCTCGCAGATGGGCCGCCCGCCCTCCGCGCTCGCGGCTCCCCACTCCCCGCGGCCTGCAGCCCCGTCCCCTGGGCGCGGGGGGAGGCGCCTCCGGATCCGCTCCCCGGCTCCCGCCTCCCTCCCTCGCGGCCCCCTCACCCCGCGGGCCCGGGCCCGGGCGGCCGCCGGAGGGGGAGGGGGAGGGGACAAGTGCACTTTTCGTAACGACCGAATCAATTGTGTGTGAAGAGCCCGCTCCGGCCGGGGACGGGGCTGAGCGCGGGGCGGGCGGGCCGGACGGGGGAGGAGCGCGGAGGGGGGAGCGGGGGAGCGAGGGAGGGAGGGAGGCCGGCGCGGGGCGGCCCCGCTCGCTCGCTCGGGCCGGGCGAGGCCGGGGAGGGAGCGAGGGGGGCAGGGAGGGAGGCCGGCCGGGCCGGGCCGGGCCGGGGGCCGAACGCACTAATGGAGGGTCTCCGCGACGGAAAGTTCAAAGCTCAGCAGCGCCCCGGGAGCAGCCACCCCCCCCAGCCCCCACCCGCTGCAGAACAATGAGGTCCCGGCGGGGGAGCCGCGGGGCCCGCGCCGCACGCCCTCTCCAGGGCGCCCGGGGCCGGAGGGGACGCCCCCGCCCGGCCGCCCGCCTCCTCCCTCCCGGCGGCTGCGGTTCCCCGCCCCCTCCCCCACGCCACCCCGCCCGGACCGGGCCGGCCCCGGGGACGGGGGAGGGGAGGGGATGGATAGGTCAGGCCGCCCCCGTCCCAGGGAGGGGGGGAGCTAGGGGCCCGGGGGGCGGAGGGGGCGCCCCACCCACCCGCGCGAGGCTGCTCCTGCGCCAGGCTGCGGCTCGGGCCGCCCCTCCCCGGGCCAGCCCCGGGTGGGGTCGGGGAGACCGTGCCCGGGCGGGCCCCCTCCCCCGGCGCTGGGGAGCCGAGTGGACTCCCCGTCCCGCGGCTGCCCCTGCCCCCCCTCCCGCGGCACCACCCTCCACACACACACACACACACACACACACACACACAGGCGCGCGCGCACACACACACACACACACACACACACACACACCGCCCAGCCGGCCCGGGGGCGGGAGCGCGAGGCGCCCGGGACAGGCAGCCCCGGGGCGGGCGGGGGGGAGGCTCGGGCTTCGGAGCAGCCGCCTGCTGGCTGGGGGAGGGGACGGGAGGACGGAACATGCTGGGGTGAGCTGCCCGGGACAGCCCGCCCGGCACGGCCACGGCCCGGGCAGCAGCGCAGAGGGGGGCAGGGACGCCCCGCACCCGGAGCGCTGCCGGGGCGGGCCGGGGCGGGCGGGTGAGCAGGGACGCGTGCGCCTCGAGCGGGCCAGACCCACGGACAACCTCAGGGACACACGTTCGGACACACATCCACACCCCCACACCCCCACACCCCCACACCCCGCCCCCGCCCGCCCCGAGCCCCGCGGCGGGACCGGCCCGCGGCCGCCGCGCGCGCACTCACCGAGCCCGTCTTGACCGGCACATACACCACTTGGCCCATCTTGGGTTCCCGGCCGCTGCCCAGGCGGAAGCCCTTGGAGCGCACCCAGAACTGGAACTTGCCTTTCTCGCCGGCCGCCGGGCCGCTGCCCGCGCCGGTCCCGCCGCCGCCCTGCAGGACCTCGGCGATCCGCTGGTATTTGCTGCGTGTCACCGTCTTGGTTTTGGCCGAGTCGCCGTAGGTGCGCAGGCACCAGTCCCGGAACTGGCGGCCCAGCTCCGAGTCCCCGGGGCTGCGCTCGCGCTCCCAGCCCCCGCGCAGCAGCAGCGTCGGCTTCGGCATCCTCCCGCCGCGCCCGGCGCCCTCGGGGGCGGGCCGGCCGCCGGGCCGCCCGGTGCCGGGGCTGCGCTGGGCTGGGCCGGGCCGGGGCGCGCAGCGGCCCGGGCTGTCCCGCGGTGTGGCTCCGGCGCGGCTGCTTGATGGGCACGGGCGGCGGCTGGACGCGCGGGGCTGCGGCGCGCTCTGTCCTGCTCGGGCGGCGGCAGCGGCGGCGTTGGCGGCGGCGGCTCCGGCTCGCCTCCTGCTCCGCCTCCTCCTCCCCCCGGCCGGGATGCGGGAGCGATGGAGGCAGCTCCGGGCCCGGAGGTGCAGAGGGGGCGGGCCGCCCCGCGGGCGGCCGGGGGAGGCGGGAGGCGGGGAGCGGCTCCGGGCGCGGGGAGCGAGACCGAGCTTGGGCGCGGGCGGCGGCGGCGGCGGCGGCGGCGGCGGCGGCTGTCAGCTCGCGCGGCTCATCCTGCTCCTGCTCAGGCTCCCGCTGCCGCTGCTCTTCCTCCTCCTCCTCCTCCCGCGCCCGCCTCCACCACGCCGCGGGATCCCACCTGTTAGAGCGTCGCAGCCTTCGCCGCCGTCCCCTCCCTCCCTCCCGCGCCCGCCCGCGGGGCCCAGACCCCGCCCCGGCCCGGCCCCTGGGGGCGCGGGGCCGCCGCGCCCGCAGCCGCCGAGAGGGCCGGAGCCGCAGGCGCGCAGTGCCCAGCCCGGGGACCGAGTTCCCTCCGGCCGGGCCTGGCCCCGAGCCTCGCAGGCCGCGCTCCGCCCGGGTCGGGCGGTCTCGCAGGGCGCAGGGCGCAGGGCGCAGGGCGCAGACCCCGCCCGGCCACACGCGTTCCTGCCTCCCCGGCGGCCCCGCCCGGTGTTAGCCCCGGCGCGGGCGGAACGGGGCAGGCGCCCTTCTCTCCCTCCCGCAACTGGCCTGATTTCTCCGGTGTGAGCCCAGCGCCAGAAGAGCAGTGTTCCCCCGGGGAACCCCAAACCGCCGCCCTTCGGGGCCTGAACTTCCTTCCTTCTCCCCTCACCCCGAATTCCCCGAAGTTTGGCCGGCCTTACTCCTGCCAACCCCTCTGCTCTGGGACAGCCCCAGGCCCCAGGGAAGTTGTCAGCACTGGCCCGCGGCCTCACTCAGGCCAACCAAGGCTTCAGGCCACGCTCAGCACACCCACAAATTCATTCCAACATGCCCTGCCTTCATGGGTGCCCCTAGGCCTAGAATCTCTTGCTGGGTAAACTGAGGCGGCCCTCTATCCCCCTTCCTCTCCAGGCAGGACTGACCTTGGCCCCCTCACCCTTAATGAAATCACTCACATAAATAAAGGCACAGGCGATTCTTCTGGATTTCTGCCCTCCTTTCCTAACAGGTCATGAGGAATTACTTGGCTTGTCTCTTTAATGGTCACTGAGGTCCAGCCCCATGTCCCCAGGCCACTCCAGCAGGCAAGTACCCACTCAGGCCTCGGGGCCAGATTTTGACCAGCGGAGGGCCATTTTCTATCTAGAAGCCAGTGGCTACCCCGTCCCAAGGTCCCCCACTCTGGAACCTACAGTGTGTCGTGTCCTGGCATCTTGGAGGCAGAGCGGATTGGCCCATTTTGCAGATGAGGGCCTGGGGCCTGGAGAGGTAGCCTGACCTGCTCAAGGTCATACAGGGAGGAGGAGAAGGTTTCAGCCCAGGGCTGTCTGTCTCCGGTTCCCACATCACACAGGAAGTCTCCCCTTGCCATCCCACTGGGAGGAATCCTCACACTGGATGTGCCTGCCTCTCTTCTCCCAGTAGACAGGGAGTTCCAGATGCTCAGGGCCCTGGTCTGACTCATCCCTATGTGCCCAGGCCCTTGCACGGTACCAGGTACACAGTAGGTGCCAATAAATGCTGAAAGAACCAAAGAGGTCTTCCAAGTCCCAACCTCGCTCTGCATTTCACATAGAAGATTTATTTTTAGATAATTTACATTTCCATGTTACTTTATATACACCAACAACTCCATAGTCATTTTTCCTCTTCATCTTCCCAAAAGCTCTGTTTGGTTCCATACTGTCATGGCCATTTTTCAGAGATGACCACTGGGGCTTACAGAGGGAAGGTACCACCTAAAGGCCCCCAGTCCCAGAGGTGCGGAGGCCTCTGCATGATTTGGAAGCCCACATCTTGACTTTTCCAATGTACACTCCCCGCCACAGCTGACTTCCTGCCCAAGGGGAAGAGCGCCCTCCCCCAGGAACACTAATGACCACTCTCAGCAAAGGTGCCCCGTGCCCAGGTGTTGGGGCCCCCATTTGAGCCTGGGTCTTTCTTCAGTGCCAACACCCACTCCAGCAACCCCTGAGCCAGACCACCCGTCCGTGCAATCTGGGTCTTTGCCTGCCTTTCAGAATCCAGAAACCTGGCTGCAATCTTGGGCTGAATTCTAGTGTGGCAGAAGGTATAGCGCAGTGAAAAAAACATAGACTTCCGGTGGAGTCAGATGGATTTGAGATGGAATCCTGACCACTCTCTGCCATGGCACTCTTCATGCCCACAGGTCCCAATTAGCTGCTCCCCAACGGAGTAAACCCCTCAGCCCACCCCTCACTGAACCCCCAACTTCATCTTCTATTTAGTGGAGAGGGTATGTGGACATAAAGGGTCAATAGAATAATATGGGTGAGAGTACCTGGCATATGATGGGTGCCCAAAAAATGCCATTTTTGCCTCCGTAGAGGCTGCTAAGTATTCAAGGAGGAAAACAGGCATTGTTGATAGTTACTGTATTTCATTCACTCAACAAACATTTCTTGAAGTAGCCGTTATGCACCAGGTGCTAGTGATATAGCTATGGGATTCCCCAAGGTCCTTGCCCTTGTGGCGCTCACTAATGGGTGGGGAAGATGGCCGTGGAATAAGTCAGCCATCAATAATTACAACCTGGGGGGTGGCACCTGTCTAGTACAGTCAATAGAGCATGTGACTCCTGAACTCTGGTTGTGAGTTCAAGCCCCATGTTGAGATAGAGGTTACTTAAATTTTTTTTTTTTTTTTTTAACTGGGACACCTGGCTGGATCAGTGGTTGAGCATCTATCTGCCTTCAGCCCAGGGCGTGACCCTGGAGTCCTGGGATCAAGTCCCACATCAGGGTCCCTGCATGGAGCCTGCTTCTCCCTCTGCCTCCCTCTCTCTCTGTGTGTGACTCATGAATAAATAAATTAAATATTTTTTTAAATTCTTTTTAATTAAATCTTTTTTAAAATTACACCTTGGGGAAAGAACATTGACAGAAATAGGGAGCTGTGAGAGCAAATGGACATGAAGGACTACTTTTCTTTTTTTTTTTTTTTTTTTTAGGTATTTATGATAGTCACACACAGAGAGAGAGAGAGAGAGAGAGGCAGAGACACAGGCAGAGGGAGAAGCAGGCTCCATGTACCGGGACCCCAACGTGGGATTCGATCCCGGGTCTCCAGGATCGCGCCCTGGGCCAAAGGCAGGCGCCAAACCGCTGCGCCACCCAGGGATCCCCAGGACTACTTTTCTTAGGGAGATCAGGGCAGACCCCCTCCAAGGTGGTATATTTGAACAGCAAGTTAAATGACAAGGAGCCATTTCTGCTACATTCTGAGGGAAGGGCATTCCAGGCCAAGGGAACAGCACGTGTAAAGGCCCTGAGGTGGGAAAAGATTGGCATTTTCCAGAAGCTGAAAGAAGGCTAATATGGCCAGAGTGAAGTGAGTAAGGAGGGGTTGGAAGGCAGGAGACTGTAGGAAAAACCTTGGATTGCGTTCTAAGTGTGATACAAGGCCACTGGTGGGTTGTAAAGAGGGGAAAGACTGAGAAGTAGAGAGGAAGTGAGAGGTGGAGGCCCGAGGGTCTGTGGTCAAGGGCCCTGGAGGTCAGAGGCCTTGCTTTCTCCTCCCATATGTCAGCTTACTCTATCCTAGGCACATCTCAGCATCATGCCCCAAAAAGTACCATGAAAAAAGTGGAGGTGGTCGAGCAGAATGAGAGAGGCCTACTGCAGCCCAAACCCACTTCTGCCAAAACAGATCCCTGGACCTCTAGCCTGTTCATGTCAGTGGTATCCTTTAGCAGGTGTCCTGCCCCTGAGCATGCTGGGTGGGAGGTGAGTTTCTTTCAACGTCCAGCTTGCAGTCATGGTCCTAGGGGGCAACTGCTCCTCTTTTCTTCCCGTTCCAGCCACCTGCTGAAAGGACAAAGTGGGCTGTCCCATTAATCAACGTTGTAGAACTCCCAGATTTTTTCTTTACCCTTAGTCCAGATGTCCAAGGGAGACTGGGATTGAAGCACAGAGAACTCAGGCCTCCATCTACTTGGGATGCTAACGGTAACATCCTGGGTCGCAAGAGGTTACCAATGAAGGGTCTGCAGAGAGGATGCAATGGAAACTCTGCCATTTACAGATGGGTAAACTAAGTCCCGCAGAGGGGAAGAGGCTGAGGGCCACAGGCAGAGCCTTTACCTGATTTGGCCCAGATCACTGTTTTTCTTTGAGCTCTGCCTCTGGGCCCAGGTAATTGGGAATGCCCACAACTCAGAGGTGAGGTGGGGCGACCCCAGCCTGGGGTGGGGTGGGGTGACGCAGGCTCCACTGAGGCCTGTCCACCAAAGGCTAGGGGGAGCAGGAAGGCCCCGAAGCCTTGGGGAGGGGTGGTTTCCACTGCCAGAAGCTGGTGTCACTTCCATCAAGAGCTTGTGAGACCATTGTCACCTCCCACTCCAAAGCACCCACCCCTGCAGGCTGCCTGTGCACGCTTCCCTGCTGCTCCAGGTCCACCTCACCCAGAAAGGCTTCCTGATCCCTCGGTTTGGCTCCGGGGCTCCCACGGTTGCTCACAGACCCCCGG
This sequence comes from Canis lupus baileyi, assembly GCF_048164855.1. Lineage (NCBI taxonomy): Eukaryota > Metazoa > Chordata > Mammalia > Carnivora > Canidae > Canis > Canis lupus. Next base: position 24,000,421 of record NC_132863.1, read on the forward strand.
GCTTTCCCCATCCTGGCTCTGACCACACAATATCATGTTTACCCGGTTACCTGTCCCTACCGGTGCCCAGCACAGGAGCTGAGGCGTAGCAATGATTGAATAAATGAATAAAGTTTTAAAAAGTGAGGGAATGAATGAAAGAATAAATGGGCCGGCTCCCAAAATGCATAGCTCAGATGGAGGTAGACAGCATTTTTCACCATACTACTCGCCACCCCCTTACCCAACCAGTCTCTCAGCATTTTAGCGTGCTCCTCGGGGCAGGCTCTGCTGCTGAGTGGCCTGACCTGGGTTCCTCGCCCTGAGCCTTGTTTTGCAACAGCGGTAAAGTGGTGATAATAATTATCCCTAACTCACAGAGCTATTGTGAGACGAAGTACTCAATGAATATTAGCTCTTACGATGAGTGTGTCTGTCTACCAAGTATCCCGACCTTCTGTCGGGAGTGTCCTCTCCGTGTCGGACGCCACGCGTGGTGTTGGGAACACGGCAATAAACAAGACAGAGCGGGCCCAGCCCTCACGGAGCTCAGGGAATAGCTGACTTCTCAAAGATCATGACAAATGGGTTGAGAATTAGAAAACAAAAAGGTGCCATGAGAACACACGGTGGGGAGACTCGGGTGAGCATCTCTGAGAAGCCCTACCCACAGGCTCCTAGGACGGAGGCACTCGGGGCTGAGAGCAGAGGAAGGAGAATAAAGTGTCCACACCTGCAGCAGCCCATGCCGTGGTGCCTGGGGACCGACCCACAAGCCCCTGGGAAAGCATTCTGCCCACCTCACAGAGTCTGCAAATCTTTTGAGTCCAGCATCTCCCGTCTCCAGAAATGAAAGCATAAAGAGACAAGGAATTTCTTCTTAAAAAAAAATACTTTATTTATTTATCCATGACAGACACAGAGAGATGCAGAGAGAGAGGCAGAGACACAGGCAGAGGGAGAAGCAGGCCCCATGTAGGGAGGCCGGCATGGGACTCGGTCCCGGGTCTCCAGGATCACGCCCCGGGCTGAAGGTGGCACTAAACCGCTGAGCCACCCGGGCTGTCTGAGAGAAGGAATTTCATTCAAATGTCACCTCCCCAGAGAAGCCCTCCCTGACTGCCCTTTTCAAAATAGCTCCCCAGTGATTCTATCCCCTTGCCCTGCTTTGTTTATCTCCGCAGACCCAGCATCACCTTCCAGTCTGTGGATTTATTTGTTTCCTTGGTTCTGTTCATCTCATGCACTGGGACGTGTTCCGAAACGACAGGGATTGTGTCCTGACAGCAGTATCTCCAAGTCCAGAATGGCCTGGCACATAGTAGGTGTTCCATACATAGCTGTTGAATGAATGAATGAAGAACCCCAAGAGCGTGTGTGCGTGCGCGTGTGTGAACATGTGTGTTTGCATTATAACTAAAATTGCAATGAGATCCAAGAAAATGTATGTCAAATGAGAAAGGAAGCTGGCTTGTCTTTCTGTTATTAATTTTTTTCTATTGCTAGTCACTCCCCTTCATCAAGCTTCAGCTTCTCCATGTGTAAAATGGAGCCAGTACCTATTTCACAGAATCACTGTGAGGCGTCAATCAAATGTGGTGCAAAGTGGCGAGGTGGGGCCTGGCACACAGTAGGCACAATTCTATTAGTCGGACAGTGCCCTTGGTGGGAGAGGCTCATGGAGGGGAACCCCTGGGCCTGAGCCTTCCTGCATGACACAGAGGAAGCTGACACTAGATCTGTCCCGTCACTTGAACTTGCCAGTAATTTATTGATGCTGGATGCTGGCACCTAGCAGCTTGCCGGGTCAGCCTCAGGGAGCAGGTGTGGGGCCACCGAGGCCTACACCTAGCTTCACCCAGGGGGACCAGGAGGGCGAGGATGGATCTGTGTGGCCCAGGAAAACTGAGAGGTCAGCCCTTATGAATCCCCTACTATGTGCCAGGCACCGGGGGACTGGGAAAAAAAAATCCAGGTGTGGTTCCTAGCTGGCCTGAGCTCACAGAGGGTGAGATGGACATAATTTCCAATTTGAGCAACAAGAAAATTGGGAGTGAGAGCTGCGTGAGAACCTACATGCTAGGAACTTCTTACATGTGACCATATTTAAGCCTCATATGAGGCCTTGTTTGTATTCTCTATTTGTCGTCAAGGAGAGGTCCAATGATGTGCTCAAGGTCACACAGGGAAAATTTGAGCCCAGATCTGACCAGCTCCAAAGCCCAGATAGGGGTGACTGCCACCCTGCCCCCACCAGGCTGGCTGGGCTAAGGTGTGTGTAAAAAACAAACAAACAAAAAAATCAAAATGAAGGGCTCCAGGAGCTCAAAAGTGAGAAGTGAGTGGAGGCCCACTGAAGGCCTCCTGGAGGCTGAGGCCTCTAGCTGGCTTTCTGAGGATGGATAGAAATAGCAAACAGGGAGTGGGATTGAGAGCAGGGAAGCATCCAGAGCAAAGGCTGGAAGGTAGAAAGGGAAATGGTGTGTTTGGAGTGTGGTGGGCATGGCCACCTGGGTGAGCGTAGGCGCCCTGTCAGGGAGCAATGGGCATGCTGGGGCCCTGAATGCCTGGTCAGGCTTTTGGCCTGGCAGGTGGGCCGTGGGGAGCCATGAAAGGTTATTGAACCATGGAGCATCTGTCTCCCCCCTGGTTCACAGAGGCCACCCAGCTGGGCCAGAGGGGGCCTGGCACGTAAGTACCTCTGATGTCAGGTCCAGTCTCACCTCCCCCCACCTCCTTTCATCAGCCCTCTGGGCTCGGCGTGCTCACTGGCTCTGGAACACATCCTGCTCACTCTCACCTCTGTATCTTTGTTCTCACAGATCCTTCCTCCCAGAGTGCCCGCTCTGCCCACCACCATCCTACTCATGATGCCAGTCTCCCTTGCAGGCCCCTTCCTCCGTGAAGCCCACTCTGGCCACCCTGGCCCTTAGGTGCATGCATCGGCCTCAGAGGCCTGGGCGAGGCAAGGGTCCACCCTCCACTAAACCTGCAGCACTCACCACCCACGGTGGGCACCACCCACCTGCCTAGTGGCATCCTTCTCCCAGTCATCTGAAGTTCCTTAGAAAAGCTGCCCCTTCCCCATACTCAGGGCATGTGGCTGGGGCACTACTGACCCCAACACTGGCCATGGAAGACACCCTACCCCCTTGACCCATGTGAGTGTGGCCAGATTTCTGACACCACCACTTGAGCCCCTGGATTCAGTCATGCTTGAGGTCCTCTTCATTTTCATCTAGGTCTCTTTGTGCTGGATTTCTTACAAGCCAAAGATCCCTTGTCAGATGGACCATCTGTTCGGTGCACTATGGGCCTCCTCTGGTCTGGCCCAGACAGCAGTACCAGCCTCCTCACTGGACTCCTGGCCTATAGATTTTCCCCTCCACCCCAACCCAAAGGGTCTCTTCTCTCAGTTATGACCTCTGTTATGCCGCAGCATACAGTCTGAACTCCTTGGCTCAGCATTCAAGGCCCTTCACTGTCCTGTTCCAGCCCCACACCCCTAGCCCTTCTCTCTTCCAATCACAGTGAGTTCTCCATCCCCTGGAACAACAAACACTTCACATGACTGACTTGTATACGCTGTTTTCACCCCTGGGACTGTCCTTCCTCTCTAATTCTCTGCTAGAAAACTCATACTCATCCTTTAAAACCCTATTTGACTGCTAACTTCCCTGCCATACTTCCTTGACCCTCAGGCAGGGTGAGATGCCTCTTCCCCCAGCACCTCCAGCTCCCCAGCTGGCCCTTATCTCTGGCTTGGCTGGCTACCTTCTCTCCAGAGGAGGAGCTCCTCATAGACAGGATCCTGTCTTGCTCATTTATCTCCCAAAGGGCCCACTAATAGTTGTCAACTTCCTGACTTATCGATAGGAGTTCAACTCAAGGTTGTGGATCATTAGGGGACTCTTTCTGCTGGCCAACTCTTCCAACGAACCCCTCACTGGGTTTTCTTTACTTCAGGACTTCTAAGAACCTTTAATGTGCTCATGGCCACTGTGAACTTCTGTACCAGCTTCAAATCATCTTACCCAACTGCCCATTTCAGGAATGACAAGGGACAAGAGAGGGATAAGGACTCATCCAGGCTGTTGGCAGCAGCACAGGGCCTGGGGATCAGCCTCCTGCTGCCTCAACCAGTATCCTTGCCTCTGCCCCTCTGTTCCTCTCTTCTACACACCTCAGGCCCCCGCTGGGTGCCAGTCATCTCTGTAGCAAAATGTCAAGGGAGAGGGTCTTGACACCACCTACATTCGAGTGTTCTATCCCCTCTCACTAGCTGTGTGACCTTGGCCAAATGACTTAACCTCTTTGCGTTTTTGTTTCCTCATCGATACGGTGTTGACAATAGCAGCACCTACCTCATGGGGCGGTTCTGAGGGTTCAAGGGAAGCAAGCCACATAGAGGCACTTTGCACAGTGGCCGGCACACAGTGGGCCCTCAGTACATTGCTGCCAGCATCCCCATGACCTCAGCTTTCTCAGGAAATATTGGCCACACTGAGCCGTAGATCTCTCTGGAGAAAGACGCCAACTAGATGCCAGGGCCCACCCGGGCTGACCTCCATGGGGTTTGAGTCCAGGTCTTAGCATGGGGCCTGCTCATCCAGACGTCCAGGTCTCGAGCTTTCCTCCTCCTTGATTTGAAAAAGATATTTTTTGTTTAGAGGCATTTCCCCCCCACTTCGTATTGGCTCCATAAATTGGATTTTGTTGAGTGGTTTCTGACAAGCAAGTCGAACAGGCATGTGTGTGGAGGAAACGCAAGGCCGCCTCTGGCCACGGGGGTGGATCTGAGGCCTTGGGTTCTGCCGGTTGCCAGCCGCGAGCTCAGTTCCCGGGCAGCTGCGTCCTGGGGAGAGTGTGTGTCCTTGGGGTGATCCAGAAGGACTTCTTCCCTGGGGAATTCTTTCCAGAGTTTTCCCAGAACCTTCCCTTAGAGGAAAGGCCCTAACGGCAAATGGCCTGGCTATTTCCCCCACCCCACCAAGCAAAGGGGCTTCCTGGGTTTCGATTCATGGGGGGCAGGGGGTGTCTCTGAGTCTCCTACTCTGAGTCTCCTACTCCTACTCAGTCACCTCCATAATAATAGTCAAGGACCATGAGGCAGATTCCCAGTGCTTCTGCACATCCTTAGGCATCCATCCAAACAAGGGGAAGCTGACTTAGTAAAGCCGGAGAGATTTCAGTTAGACAATAGGAAGGACTTCCTCCTCCAGATAGCTCAAACCTGTGCTATGTCTGACCTTGGAAAGAGCACTACACTAGGAGTCAAGACAGCTTTGGCTGATGATTATGGTGGGGCTTTAGGTCAGTGCTGCATTTTCTCTCCTTGGTTTGCTCATCTACAAGATGGGGATTATAGTTTCTATTCACTATAATAGAATTCAGAGGATTTCAAATGAGACGGTGGTATGAAGGCTTGAGGTCAGTGGCAGGAGGCTGGATCAAATGACCTGCTAGGTTCCTGTTCCTTTCTTGTTTGGAAGGGATTCCCAGGGCTCTGGCTCTGGCCTAAGGCTCAGGGACCCACGGTAAAGGGTGTGAGTGTGTGTGTGTGTTACACAGGTGCTAAGTCAACAATTTATTTTCTCCCCCTTCTCTTGGGCCACTCACCAGATGCAGGAAGAGCCACAGGCAGATGATAGAAAGCCCGGATTCTAACCCTGCGTCTGCCTCAACTTGCTTTGACCTTGGTCATGTCCCTTACCCAACTGAGTTTCAGTTTTCCCATCTATCATGAGAAGTTGGGTTTCTGAGATCACTTCTTTCCTGAGACTGGGAAGCCCATGACTAACGCAGGAGGTCTGACCCGGGCTCCCCAACCTTCCCCACCAGCCATCACTGGAGATTCCAGATACACTGATCTTCCTTTGCTTCCTTGAATTTGCCTTGAATTTGAATGGGCTCAGGCTCCTCCCATAAGTCATGTGATCCTGGACAAGTCACTCTCTCCCACTCTCAGGCCTTTGCCCAAACCTTTCTCCTCTCGCCATGAGTTCACCTGATTGATTCCAACTCATCCTTAGAGCTGTTAGCCAGAGTGGAGTCCTGGGGGGAAGCCCTGGGACAGGTGGGCTTTGCAGGCTGAGGACAGTGGGTGCCAGTGGAACACACCGCCAGAGCCCTCATCTCCCTTGGGGCGGGGTCCGAGGTGTACCTGACTTGGTTTGCCTGGTGCCTGCTGGCCAAGCTCTGTGAGGGCAGGGCTGAGTCTCCCATCCTGGCTGTCAGGAAGCCGGCTGGGCCAGCTACACTGTCAAGTGGGTAGTGTGCCAGGTGTCCTGCTGTCCCCGCACCTCTCAGCAGGCATGAGCACCAGGTGAGGTTCTGAGTGGGGAAGGTCTTGCCCCAGGCCGCATAGCTCCATCTGAAATGTTCTTCTCCTCCAGGAACATGGTCCTAGGGACCATGTGTCCCTCCTCCAGCAGCCAGCACCTGCGACAGACCCTGGAAGGCAGGTAAGACCAAGGTGGGTGGGGAACATGAAGCATCTTGCCCAGGGTCTCACCAGAGCAAAGAAGGGTAGCTTCTATGGCTCCCAAAGTTCCAAAGTGTGGAAACTTAAGGACCCTCATTAGGGCTCAAGGACTCCATGCTCCCCCTTTTTACAGATGGAGAAATTGAGGCCCAGAACAAGGATGAGCCACATCCAGGGGCACCAAGCAGGTAGGGAGCAGACCAGAATGCAGCAGGGCAAGTACAAAGCCCCGAGGCCAGCCCAAGATATGAACTAAGGTCCACAGGCTGAAGGGAGATGAGGATGGAGAGGTGAGCTGGAGCCAGGCCAGGCCAGGAGTTGGGCTCTAGGCCATAGCAACAGGCAACTATTGGACTGGAGAGGTCTATCCACCACAGGGGCCTGCCGGAGGGCGATCGGGAGGCCAGGGAGGTGGCACTGGCACCTGCTTCTATCCCCCGCCCTCCAGACCTGAGTGCCCATCTGCCGCCTCCACATCACCACTCCAAGCCTGGGCTCCTGATTTCCACTCCTAAGTCTGGTCCTCTGGAGGTCCCCACATCTCAGCAAACAAGAACTCCATTCTTCTCATTGCTCAGCCTCAGTCAAAAAGCCTAGAGTCACCCTTACCTTCCCCCTCCTGTCCCTTGCCCTGCCACCAGATCTGTCAGCAGATCCCTTCAGCTCCACCTTCAAAATATAAGCAGAGTCTGACCACACCTGTCCTGGCCCTGCTGCTGCCCACACCAGCACAAGGATGGCTACACCCACCTCTCCCCGCCCCCACCCTGGCCCACAGCGTACCCTCCATAAGACAGCTGGAGGGAAACCATCCCTCCCCTGCTCCGAAGCCTCTAGTGGCTCCCCACCTAGGCTCTGAGTGAAGTCCTGACCTTGACCCTGGAGGCCTTCATGCCCTGGCCTCCCCGTGCCTGTCCGGCCCCCTGGCCCCCAGAGTGTCACTGAGCCGGTGTTCATGCGTCACATCATTCGCACATGCTATACCCTTCCCAGGATTCTGCAGGGCCAGCTCCACCACCCGCTCCAGGTCATCAGATGTCACCTTCTCAGGAGGCCTCCTGTGACCACTCTATTTAAAAATGACAACCCCTTTCCCACCTCACACACATCTCTTTCTCAGCTTCGTTTTCCCTGTAATTCACCTCACTTTCTAAGCCACTGTTTGGTTGCCCTACCCTACTGCTCGTTCTCCGCCTTCTGGACGGTCTCACCCCACATCAGGGCTTCGGCTTCCCCAGGGCAAGAGTCCTGGAATCACCAGCGGTGTCCGGGCCACCGCGATTAGATTCGTGGGGTTCTAACAAGGTGAGAGGCCGCCTTAACCTCCTGTCACAGGTTGAGGAGACGGAGGCTCAGGACCGAGCTGGCCCAGGTCACGAGGCCGGGACACCGTGGGGCTGGGACCCCTGCGCCTCGGGCTGGGCGCGGGCTGGGAGCCGGCGGCGGGGGAGCAGCTCCCGCCAGCCCCCTGCGGTCTCGGCCCGCCCCAGGAGCCCCACGCCCGCCCGGCAGGGAGAAGGCTCCAGGACGGTGGTGTAAGAGGGGCATTGAGAAAGGCCCAGGGGCACCAGGTCCATTCTACGGTTGCCCAGTCCTCGGCGCCTGAACGGCCATGAGTGAGAAAGGAAGTCAGCAGGATCCAAAATAGGTCTGTGTTTTGGGAAGTGAAACTGGGTGCTGGGGACACTCGGGCCAGGGGAAGACCTGGGCCTCCTGGGTTGAGGCTGTCGGGGTTGAGTCTTCTCCTGCCTCTTCAGCCCAGGAAATGGCTCAGGCCCCTCTCCCAAGCATGTGACCCTGGACCTGTCACAGTTCTCTGATCCTCACTCTTCTCATCTCTAAAATGGGACTAAGGTAATGGGGACTGGAAAGGTACTGTAAGACCATGTCCTGAAGCCCGAGGCTGTTGCTCTAAAGATGGCCGGTATTCCAGATGCATCTCAGTGCCTCCTCCTCCAGGAAGCTGCCCCGGATCCTTAGGTCAGAATGAATCTCTTCTTCTCATTAACTTCTGTGTTTCTGTTCACATGATCTTTTCCACCAGAGGAGGTGAGGACCCCATCTGAGTCCTCTTAGTGGTCGGTCCCCAGTGCTCAGGACAGGGTCTGGCACATAGGAGATGCCACAGCCTGGGATTGAGTGGGGGGGACCAGGGCAGAGGCTTCTCTATGCCCTTGAGGGTCTGATATCTGCACCCGAAGAGCCAGCAGCTCAGGGTGGCCCGAGAGTTGTGGCAAGAGGAGGGCTCTGAAAAAAAAAAAAGAGGAGGGCTCTGAGGGTAAGGTGAGTTATGTTTCCTCTGAGGCTCAGTTTACTCATCCATAAAATGAGGACACTTGGAAAATAGGCCCCACAACTTCTCTGTCCTGGATCAATGAAACACAGGCTAACACCTCAGAGCTGCCCCAAAGTGGGATCCTTCAGGCCCAGGGTGCCTTGCATTCTGCTGGCTCTGGGGAGAAGCAGGCCTTCGAAGCTGAAAAACTCCTCAGGTGCAGCTGGAGATTTGCCAGCTAATGAAATTGGGAAGCTCTAAATGGTGATGGAGTCATCAGTCTGCAGGAACACTTATATCATCCAGGTTCTACAGCTAAGGCCCAGAGAGGTTAGGCTACTAGTTCAAGGCCACACAGCAAATGAGATCAGAGCAGGTAGGTACCCTGCCTGCCTGAATTCCGGTCCCAGGATTCAGTCAGCACATGTTATGGTCCCCGCATCTCTATAAGGCAAGAGTCCGGCCACCCATCCTATAGACAAAGACCTCAGGCTTCGAGAAGTAAAACCATCCGTCCCCTGCTCCAAAGCCTCTAGTGGCTCCTAGAGGTCTTTCCCCCAAAGGCTCCACCCTTGGAGCTTCTTAAAGGCCCTCGGGTCCCTTGAAGGCTGTGCCTTCAAACCCAGGGATGATCCAGGAGCTGAGCTTGTCCGGGAAGGACCCCAAAGGGTCTGTGTGGCCCTGAGTTTCCCATCAGCCCTCTTGCCCTACTAGGCTCACCCGTGAGCCAGCTGCTGGTGCATATTTCTGGGTAGAAGTCCCACTGTGCTTCCAGCCAGCCAGACCCAGAGTAATGAGGGCCGACACACTACTTGGCATTTATTGGGTGCTAGGCCCTCTTCGAAGGGCTTTACCTACCTCTACTCATTTGAGTGTCAATGACTCAGTGAGGTCAGCACCATGTCCCATTTTACGCTTGGGAAAACCCGTGCACCTCCCAGACTGAACCCAGCAGCTTCTGAAAACCTGCTTCTCTCCCAGTCCCCAGCCCTGGGAGAAGCCGCTCTTTCAGCTTCGTTTTCTCCATAATTCTGCTCTGGGTGCCAGAGTCACTCCTGACACCTCCTGCTGCCCCTTCTTCAACCTCACATCAAACCTACCTCCTAACCCAGCCACTAACCTGCTCTGTGAGCTGTTTCTAATGACTGAACCTCTTTGAGCCTTATCTGTCAAGTAGGATAACAGCCCGACCTATCAAGGGGAAGGCAGAGTTGTGGAGATTCGCCATCTCTCCTAGCTGTGTGACCTGGGCCAGGGCAACCAACCCTCTCTGGGCTGCAGTTCCCACACCTGTAAAGCGGAAAGGGTAGCATCGCTCATCTCCTGGGGTCGGCGGGATGATTCGGGGATGTGTCCCCTCTATGTTCCCGGAGATCCTGCTCCAGCAACTCTCCCCTCTTAGAACTCATCAGCATTTCCCTCTCTGCCCACTCAACCCAGGCAACACACCAACCGAGTCACACGATCTGCTGGGTTTTCTCTTGGAGCCCACACTGCCTCCCCTGCAGTTCCCGCCCCCTCCCACAGGAGCTCCTTGAAAGTGTGTCTTTCCTGCCGGCCCCTTCTCCTCCCTCGAACTCGCTCCCCTCAGCCTTTCACCTCCCCTCCCAGGAGACCAAGGACCTCGATGTGGCTAAACCAGTGCCTTCACTCAGCCCTCGCTGCCCAGGACCGGCCAGCAGCAGCCGACGAGGCCAAACCTCCTTCACCGCTTTACTTGCTGGCAGTCGGAATGTTCTATCTGCCTCCTACTTCCTTGGCTGCTCCTCCTCGGCCCTTTTGCTGCTTCTTTTGCCATCTGCCCCCCACCTCTGTGGGTGGAGGGCCCCGGTCAGGCTTCTTCCATCCACCTTCCCGGGCTTCTCTGCGGGCGACCCCCACGCCGAGACTGCCCACCTGGGCATCTCCCCGGAGCCCCGCAGCTCCTCGGTGCCTCTCTAGCTGACTTGGTTCCCGTCCGATCTCCTGACATCTGCACATTGACCTGTTCCACCTGCAACTTTCCTCACCCCAGTGAATGGCAACTCCAGCCTTCCCACGGCCCACGCCAAACGCTGGCTGACATCCTGAACTCCTTCCTCCCGGACTCGGGCTCTGGCTCCATCTGCGTGTGTGCATGCGCGTGTGCGTGAGTGTGTGTGTGTGTGTGTGTGTGTGTGTGTGTGTGTGTGACCCCACATGGGCAGCACCAGCAGGTCCTGCTGGCTCCAATTTCTCGATTCATCTCTGTTTCCAGCACTCCTCGCCAGCCCCTCACCTCCCCCTGGCCCAGCCTCATCCGGATCTTCCCCCCGCCAGCCGCCTTGCTGTTGGCCTGCTCCTGTCCTGCTGCCTGCAGTCTATTCTCCACGTGGCAGCCAGAGGGACCCTGCTCCAAGGAGAGTCCCACAGAGCCTCGGGAGCTCGCTGCCCCACAGTGGCCGGGCACGCAGACAAGCCCCAGTCCTCATGAAGACCTTCAGGCCCTGCAAGCTGTGCGGCCCTCGGGCCGTCTCCCTCCTCTCGCCCAGGTCTGCCCCACTCCAGCTCCTGCTGCTGGGTGTTTGCTTCCTGGAACATTCCTCCCGTGGCAGCAGGCAGCATTCACGCAGGCAGAAGTCTCCTTCTGGGGAGGCCTTCTCTGGGGCCCTAGCCACAATCTCGACCTGCCACCTGCCACTCCCTTCTCCTCCACATTTTCTCTCTCTCCCCTTAGTACTTACCACAGTCTCACAGACTGTGCACTTTACTTACTGTGTTTATAGCCGTCCCCTCCCAGGTGGGCAGGGATTTGTGCTGGGCTCAGACGCTCCTGAGGCCTCCCTTGGGTCTCGAACAGGGTCTGGCCAGGCGGTCAGAAGGGCTTTAAAAAGCCTGGATCTAGGGATGCCTGGGTGGCTCAGTGGTTGAGTCCTGGCCTTCAGCTCAGATCTTGACCCTGGGGTCCTGGGATGGAGTCCCACATTGGGCTCCCCACAGGGAACCTGCTTCTCCCTCTGCCTGTGTCTCTGCTTCTCTCTGTGTGTCTCTCGTGAATAAATGAATAAAATCTTTAAAAAAAAAAAAAAAGAAATCAAAAGCCTGGATCTAATCATGTCATCTACTCACCCAAACCTTCAACGGCCGCCCTTGGCCCTCAGGATAATGTCCCCATTCCCTGCATGGCACGGAAGACCCCTGAAGACTAGCCCCGGCCACCAGCCTGCCTCTTCCTTCCCTGCTGGCTCTCACCACCTCTTTGTGCCCACAGACAGGTTCTCCAGCCGGCTCCTCCTGTACCGGGGCCATCAGACCCCTGTGTGGGCCAAGGGCTCCCCAGCAGAGCACATTCCTTCAGCTACTCGCCGTGACAGCAACGCCAGGCTTCCGTTAAGCACCTACTGTGTGCGAGGTGCCAAGAACAGAGCTATGGTGAAGACATGCCTCCTCAGGGGCCTTCGCCCCCACACCTTTCCCACAGATTGCAGACCCTGCCTCTCCTTCAGGTCCTGCTCCTATCTCTGTGAGTCCCCCGCCCCCGAATTCCCCACCCTCTCACCACTTTCTTTGTCTTTGTGTCACCTGCTAGAATTGTACCCTCTGGGAAGGGTAGGCAGTGATTGCCCTCTGCTCTCTCCCCAGCACCTAGGACAGTGCCAGGCACAGAGGAAATATGCGTTGAATGAAGGAGTACAATCTAGAAGGAGTAGGAGCACATCAAGCACCACAGGGATACAGAGTAATGGGGTGGCTTTGTTTTGGCTGGAGTGGTCCCGGAGGCCTCTTTGAGGAGGCAGCAAGAGCAGAGACTCAGGATATGAAGACTGAGCCTGAGGAAGAATGTTTCAGGTGGAGAAAGCAGTGAATTGCAAAGGCCCCCAGACAGGCTGAGCTCCAGGTGTCACCAAGAAGCAGGTGAAGCCAGAGCTGAGTGAGCCAGAGAGTGGGCTGGGCAGGGGCCCGAGGAGAAGCCTTCCTACACCCTTTTCCAGGAGGCTCAGCGGAGGCTCAGGGAAGCTAAGTGACTTATCCAAGGCCACAACACAAGGAAGTGCCAGAGGTGGCACTGGATTCAGGCCTGCTGGGATGTGGGGCCCCCTCCCCAGGTGGGGCTCCTCTCGGTCACTCCTGGGGCTCACCTGTGCTCTGCTCATTAATAGCTAACCCAGGTGGGGCCCTGTTGGGTCAGGAGCCAAGAGGTGTTGGCTCAACCCAGCAGCCTCCGGGGCCAAGCTCAATGAGTGAGCAACCAAACAAGGGGCCCACTGTGGGGGCAGCTGGAGCCATTGTCCCCTGCCCCATGGAGAGGCCCAACTTGCTGGAGTCGAGGGTGACTGGCTGGGACAGGAGACATCACAGCCAGGACTTGAGACTGCAGAAGTCAGACCAGGTGGCCCCAGCTCAGAACCTTCCTGGGGCGGGTGCACCTGCAGGGCACTGTGGGACTGTCTCCCGTCCCCTTGCCTCGGCAGTTATGTCCTGCTGGCCACTGGGGCCTTCTTGCTGCTCCCGGACAGCAGAGGCCATACTCACGCACCACCCCCACAGTCCCCCTGCCAGGGATTCTCTTCCCCCTAGTGCTGCATGGCTGGCTCTTACTCCACCTGGGGCCTCAACTCAAGTGTCACCTCAGAGGCCTTCTCTGACCCCCTGTGTGAAGCAGGTCAGCCCCCACTCCCTCTTACCCTGCATTAGAGGGCACATTTAGGTCTTTCACGGCACTTAACAAAAATGGCAGCCAGCCCAGGTGCTGTTCCCTCCTATTGTCAGTGTCCTCATCCCGACACTGGGGTGTGAACTCCCCCCCACCCCTGGTATCGTGTTCCCTGGAGTCTCCTCCCTGCCATAAGGCCTGGTGCACAATAGACAATCAATAAATATTTATGGAATGAGAATCTACCCCCCTCATTGTACAGAGGCAGCAACTGAGGTTCAGAGAAGGTGAGTCATTTGCCCAAGGTCACACAGCAAATCAGAGGCAGAACTAAGGCAGGACCCCAGCTTGGCTCACCTGACGCTGTGTCCCCTCTCCAGCCTGCACCAGAGCTAGCACTCAAGGATCAGGTCGTGGCCCAGCCTCTCATATAGGACCTCTGTCCCTCCCCACTACCTTTTGGTTCCGGGGAGAAGGGAGAAGTGAGTAGAAAGGGTGGAAGGGAGCAAGCAGGGAAGTGAGTGTCTAAGAAGAATGGGCCTTCGGGAGTTACCTAGTCCCACCTGACGGGGTCCGGTAAGGCTGAGCGTCTGGCCAGGGCCTGTGGGCCCACAGTCCACTCTTGTCCTTGCCTGCCTGAGCTGGAAGGGGTTAAATTTTGTGCTGCCTCCTGGCTCACTTGGACTGTGCCTGGGACAGAACATCTGTCTGTTGCTATGGTTGCCGTACATTTGAAGGGGATGGCTGGATAATTATGGCAAGCGAGGCCGAGTGAGTGAGCAGGTGCCCAGAAGTGGCTCAGGACCCCTGCCCGCCCAGCATGGGCGGCAGCAGGCCCCGCGCCTGGTCAGCTCACCGTCAGCCCTGTCCCCAGGTTTCAGCTCCTAGGCCGGGTGTGGGGAGTCAGCCAGAGCCACCTTGGCCTTTGCACAATGAATAGGCTAGGCCATGGGGCTTCTGGGAACCCCGGAACAGGGCAGGCACTGGGAGCCTGAGGGCAGTCGGCCAGCCAGCATGAGTGGTGGGCTGTGATAAGGCCCAATGCCTCTGTGTCCTGGGGAGGAGCCCTGTCATCTGTCCCTGTCCCCGTGTGTCCCTGGGAGACTGCTCTGCTGAGGCCCACTGGCTTTTCTGAGCCTCAGTTCCCCTCTGCCTATGGAGGATAAGAGGCTAAGGAGCTCTATGTGGGACAGGGCCTGGGCAGAGGTGGCTCTGGGACAGGAAATGGTTGCCCCACCGGCCTGCTCAGGTAGCTGGTGAACGTCGGCTACTGCGGATTTATCACCTGCAAAGTGTGGTCTCACGCCAAGGCTGGAGGCTGCTCAGCAGTGACCAGTTGCGTGATTTGCCCTTGGATCCAACCCTGGCCCTGATGAGCTGTGGGCAGGGCAGACGGGCTTTTGCCAGGAAGGGCCCTTCCCAGACTCCCTCACTCTATCCTGTCCCCAAGGCAGGGATCTCAGCTTCCTGCAGACTCTGTGCAGACTCAGTCCAGCAGACCCCAGAGGCCCGAGAGCTACTGCCTCTAACTTCCTCTGCGCCAGCTGGAGACAGAGGATAGACGTCTTCCCCAAGGTCACCCTTACAGGTTCCTGGCTCTCCCTTTGCCACTGCCCCCTCCTCCTGGCAACTTCTCCCCTCTCCCCCATCTGCTTCCCTCACATAACAATTGCAATAATAAGAACTGCCATTGTGCAGGTGCCGGGCTCTCCGTGCATTTGCTTATTTACTTCTTTCAACACCTGTAAGGAAGATGTCATTTCGAATGCTGTTTTCAGATCGGGAATATCGACACAGAGCAGTAAAGTGATCTTCCCAAGTTCCCCTGGCTGGCAGTAGGATAACCCAGGAGGTCAAAACGGGGCCACTCTGGGCACCGCCTCTTCTTCTGTCTCCCCTCCCCCTGAGGATGACCTCTTGATGTCAGAGATGGGTCTGGTGCTTCAGTTTTGCCAGCTCTGTGCATACTTTCTTGTTCATTCATTTACGCATGCATGCATTCATTCACTATGCCCTGAGCACCCCTTATGTGCCACGCCCTGTGCTGGGTGAATAGATGGATCCCCTTCCTCACATTGGCCAATCCTGAGGTCCCCAAGGACATCTGACCTCAGTGCACAGAAACTAATTCAAATGAAGGATCAGTCCGGGCAGCCTGGAAGCTCCCACTGGCCGGAGGGAGGCAGAGCAGTGGCCCTGGGCTCACAGCTGTGGAGATGGAAGAGGATCTGCCCAAGGTCACACTTGCCCCAGGTGGGGAAGCCCCTAGGACCCAGGAATCTGCACCCCACAGAGCTATCAGCATGGGGATTGCTCTGGCCTTGATAGAGTGCTCTAATAGAGTGACCAACTTGTCCTAGTTTACCCCCTTGGCCTCAGGCAAACTGGACAGTAAGTCACCCTTGCCCAGGACCTCCTAGGTGCCAGGGACCCAAGCTTTGGAGTGCAATTGCCTGGTCTGGAATCCAGGCTCCCTTCCTTCCTGGGGGTCTGATCCTGGGAAAAGGAAGGCCCTTTTGAGCTGGGGGTGCCTCCCAGGTACCCAGGGACCTGTGGTCCCCCTCCAGACTGCCGTAACAGGTTGGAGTCACTAGGTCTACCCCAGGGAGACACCAGGCCTGCCTGGTTCCTGTCCTCAGGGAATGCTGGTTGGGTTGGGAGGCCCAAGCCCTCCTTAAAGAGACAGGCGCAGGCCATAGCCAAGCTCTGCATATTTAACAGGCAGCTCTTGTGAGCCATGAATCAGCATCCCAGGGGCCTTCTGGGCATCACAGAAGCATTTTCCTAGTCAGGCCCCTCCTGCAGCCATTGGGGTGGGTAAGGGGTGGGACAAGGAGGCTGCAAGGAGGGGCCTGTGGGCCCAGGAAGGTTACTTCCCTCCCAGCTGCGGGGCCTCTTTAGCAATTAACAGGTCCCAGGCAGGACTTCTAGGAGACCTGTGAAGGGGCTGTGGTGGGAGGCATGGGGGCTCTCTGGTTCCAGGCCCTATCCTCCTGCTTCTTAGCCGTGTAACCATGGACGGGGACCTGAGCTTCTCCTGGCCACGATGCTCCTGGAACAAGGGCATCGGGCCTCTGACCTCTCTGGCCCCTTCCAGCCTTGCTAAGATTCTCTAACTGAAACCAGACTTCCGGATTCCCAGTGAGAGTTGGATGAAGGCTGGGCTTTCTGATACCTCAGTCTGATACACAGTGGGTGCTGAGAAGCACAGAATAGAAAGATGGATGGGTGATGGATGTGTGAATGGGTGAATGGATGGATGAATGGATGGATGGGCAGGTGGATGGATGATGGTTGGATGAGTGGGTAGTTGGATGGATGGATGATGGATAGATGGATGGATAAGTGGATTCATGGATGAACAGATGGAGAGAGGGACCCCTGGGCCAGCAGACTCCTCAGTACCCAACAAAGGACAACTCAGTGGGTGAATGAATGCTTGACTTCTCCCTTGGTCTTAGCCTTGCATTCACTCTACCTTCAGGGCCATCCATTTAACCTCTAACTTTCTTTTCATCTCCCCTGCTACCTCCTGGCTAAGGACACTATCCTCTTTATCCTGGACAACCATAGCACAGTTCTCACTGGGCTCCCTGCTGCCTCCCTCACCTCTTTACCCCTTTCAGCTCATTCTCCAAGAGCAAGAAGAGCCAGGATAGAAGTTAGCTCCCACTACCCCCTGCCTCAACTCTCCCCCTGCCCTCCTCACCCTGGTCCACAGGCCTCACATGATTGAGCTCCCAGTCACCTCTGGACCTCACCTCCTGCCCCCGCCACACACACCTCCCAATCTCTCCATGCTCTTCCACACTGACTGGGCTCCAGTCCACTGTCCAGCCCCTTAATCACAGCACCCACACTCACTTCACCAGCTTACCTCCTACTCCCTTCCAAATCTCAGCTAAGCAGCCGCTTCCTCAAAGAAGCCCTCCTGGACCCCAGCCGGTGCCAGGCACTCCCCTGTATACTCCCACAGCTCCCGAACCTTGAGTTTACAGTTCCCCTTCCAGCTGCAGGAATGTGCTTGTGTGACTAATACCATCTGTCCTCAGTGGACCTGAGTGGGTGGGGCCCTGTCTCATTCCCTCCTGGGCCCCCTGCACTCAGCACAGGGGCTGGCACATAGGTAAGACTTACAGAGGATTTTCTGAATGAACAAATAAATAGATGGAAGGAAGAAGGGATGGGAGGAAGATGGGCAAATGGAGTCAGAATATAAAGGTTGAAGTCACAGCTGTTTAGACAGTGCAGTTGGGGGCCAAGGAAGCCTTGGTAAGGAGGTAATGTATGGGAAGGGTCACAAAAACAGGGAAGCATCTAAGCAGAGGGATGAGCATTGCCACCTCCCCCCCCCCCCCCCAGGAGAGGCCAGCACCAGCACACCCTGCCCTGCCCCAGTGTGTTCCAAGGCCATGAGAGTGAGAAGGAGCACAGGACCAGAAAGAGTGGTGAGGGGCCAGGCAGGGCCTGTGGACTCTGCAGGTTGTCCCAAGTGTGATGGGGGGAGCCTTTTGTGCCCTGAACAGAGCGTGGCTTTGTCCACTTGTTCCTTCCCCCTCTGCCCCCCGCAGGGGAATATAGGCCCAGTGAGGGCAGGCCGGGGTCTGCCCTGCTTGCTGCTGTGTATGTGGCACCTGTGGCCACTCACAGGACTAGCTGTGGGCTGGGGGAGCAGCTGAGTTGTCCTTATGCAGGCATCTAAGGAGACATCCGCCATCTCTCGCCCTGATACAGCCCATTTTCCACCTAGTCGGGTCATACCTTCCTTCTGCTTAAAACCCTCCCTCGGCTTCCAGATCACTTGGAGCAAAAGCCAAAGGCTTTGCAGTGGCCCAGCAGGGCTTCTCCAATAGGCACTAGTGATGTTGGGAGTCTGGTCACTCCTTTTTTTTTCTAAGACTTTATTTATTCATGAGAGACACAGAGAGAGAGAGACAGAGAGAGAGAGAGACAGAGAGAGAGAGAGGCAGAGACATAGGAAGGGGAAAAAGCAGGCTCCTCACAGGGAGCCTGATGCGGGACCTGATCCCCAAGACTGGGATCACGCCCTGGGCTGAAGGAGACACCCGACCGCTGAGCCACCCAGGGATCCCTCAGTCACCCCTTTGTTTCAGGGCTGCCCCGTGGGCCCCAGGATGTCAGCAGCACCCGCCCACCAGGGCGACAACCCCAAATCTCTGGACGCTGTCAAATGTCTGTTTCCGGGGAGTGAGGGGCAAGATCTTCCCTGCTGGGGTTGGGGATCTGCCTTGTTGCCCCACCCACACTGTCCAGGATGTCCTTCTGAATATAACCTGTCCAGCACTTCTCATCCCTACCCCGGCCTTATTTTCAGCACTCACTAGCATTCAACATTTCTCTAGCTCACTCGTGTGGTGCTGGCTCGGGATCTCAGTGGCTAGCACGATGTGGTCTATGTATTTGTTGAGTGCATATCTGAATTCAGACCATCGGCCCCTGATTTTGGGATGAGAAAACTGGATCAGGAAAAAATAAAAAGGAACTGGATCAGAGAGGTTTGGTGACTTACTTCAGGTCACTCAGCTAAATCTGTGATGCCAGGATAATCCAAGGCCTCTGCCGCTAAATCTGGGCTTATTTTACTGTGTGTGTGCCTTCGATGCCTGGGACAGGGTAGGCAATGCAGAGGGAGGCCAGAGTAGCTGCGTCCCAGGAAACAGGACTCCCCTGGGGCTTGAACCCAAAACCACCTGGCTATGAACCCCATATGTGATCTCCCTACCAGGTGTCACAGTGTGGGGCCGAGGGAAAGGGGGCATTGCTGGGTCGGGGGATGATTAATTCATCCTAATTGATGGGGTTTTATTGAATTCCTAAAAGGCCCCAGGCTGGACATTTCAAAAAATATGGTTGCAGTGACTCCCTGGGAAATGTCCTCCAATATCAGGCAGGAAAGCAGACGCACTTTAAGATAAAAGTTTGTTGCCTTTACCCAGTAAACATTCCAGTTTGGGGTGGGGGGAGGCGGTGCTGAGAAGGGGGTGTGATTTCCTGAAGAAGGGAATGCACTTTTCATAAATTACCAGGAGGAAAATTGTATGTGTTGGAATAAACTCTGTCAAGAAATATAGCTGGGCTGCCTGATAGTTAATAATTCAGAGCTGTTCCCCAGGACGACGCAAGATTTTAAAAATATTTCCTTGGGATCGTTGTTTAAAAATACTGTTAATGGCTGGGAACCTTCTCCTTGCATTAGATGGCCATAATGGGCCAGGCTGGGTGGCGTTCCCAGTGGACAGAGGACAGGGACCCATTGTGGCGTGAGTCAAGCTGCGCTCCCCGGGAAGGTGCCATGGACACCCGTCTCACTTTCCTCACCCTCCCTCACAGGATGGAAGGTGAGCTGGGGCTCAGAGAGGGCAAGAGGCCAACCTGGACCACACAGCTGGGAAATGGAGGAGGGATTCGGAGCAGAACCTGGGTTGGGGTGAATGAACTGCAGTGGCTCCCCACTGGCTTTGGCCAAGGGATTTCCCTCCTCCATGCTTCCATCTCCTCCTCTGTAAAATGGGGATCTGTTTCTTCACCAGACAACTGTAGTTGCTAAGCATTTGTTAAAGTCCAAGTGTTGGCTTAGCGTTTGACCGAGACAGACCCAGTGCCCCACTCCGTGGAGCTTGGTCAGGTAGAAGAATCAGATGCTGAGCAATTACATCCCACCACAAATGGTAATCAATGCTATCAAAAAGAAAGCGGAGTGAAGGGATAGGGTGGGAGAGTGGATGCTTTGGTTAGGATGATTGGGAAGAACTCTCTGGGTAGGTGCTAATTGAGTAGAGACCTGAAAAGAGAGAGAGAGAGAATTTGTGGAGGCAGAGAGCAAAGAGAACAGCAAGTGCAAAGGCCCTGGGGTAGGACTGTGCCTGCCACATTGGAGGAACAGTGAAGAGGCCACAGTGCCTGGGGCAGAGTGAGTCAGTTGGGGGGAGAAGGTGTCAAGGTTAGAGATGCTGACTGTGGCCAGATCACAGAGCACCCTGTGGAAGTCTGGATTTTATTCTGAGAATGCTAGGGATCCACCAGAGGGCTGGTTTGCAGGGGAGGGACCAGTTGAACTATTTTTAAAAGACCCTTGAAAAATCTCCAAATTGATTGTCAAGTAAAAAAACAGCTTAGGGCAGAGCCATGTCCATGGTATGCTACTGTCTGCTTAAAAACAAAAACAACACAAAAAAAAACAAAACAAAAAAACGGAGATTAAGATTTGCATTCGCTTTTATATGCATAAAATTATCTGTGGCATGATAGATGAAAATAGGAGGAAACAGCGCCTGCCTCTGGGGAGGAGTTCTGGCTGGCTGGGACTGGGTGGGAGGGATACTTTCTTCTTTCTACATTTTTTCTTGCACCTTTCCAATTTTGAGCCGTGCAAATTTGTCACCTATTCAAAAAATAAATACTTTTTTGGAAGTGAAAGAAAGAGGGAAAAAGAAAAAGAAAGGCCCCTCTGGCTGCCATGTGGATAATGGATTTTAGGTGTGTCCAGATGGTGGTGGCCCAGAGCTGAGGAGGAGGCCAGGTGGGGCCCCTTGTCAGGATGTTTGGCTCCCCTTTACTGTGAGGACCGTGGAGCTTGAGGGGGCAAGCGCTGAGCCCCCAAGGCACACAGCTAGGAAGTGGAAGATGGCCCCAGATGAGAAGCCATGCCTGGGTTCCCTGGGATTCCTCTCTGCCTCCTTCTGTTCTCTGCTTTTGGATCAGTGGCCCTGTGATGTCCTCCTCAGGGTCGGGTGTGAGGGCTTTGGTTCCCAGGCCCTGTAGCGATGGCATGATCTTGCCCAAGTACATGCCCATAAATATTTGCTGAGTGATGAATTCCATCTCTTGTTCATTCGCTCATTCATTTATTCGACAATCGTATCGAGTGCCTTCTCTGTGCCAGGCACTGCGCTAGGCCCCGGGATTCAGCCATGAGTGAGACAGGCCCTCACCGCGGTGACACTGGTGTTCTTGGGGGGCAGGGTGCGGGGAGGCAGGCGATTACATGGAGCTATGTATAATAAACGCACTAGGAAGAAAACTAGGGAAAATAGTGGGGAGGCACCCTTAGATGGTCACCAAGGGCTCCTCTGAGGAGGGGGCATTGGAGCAGAGGCTTCGAGGGCATGCAGGAGTTCGTAGGGACCTGGGGGAAGAGCACTGGAGGCAGACGGAACAGTCAGTGCAAAGGAGTGAGAGGGGCTGCTTGGGGCGTCTGAGGGACGCAGACAGGGTGGAGCAGAGTGGGCCCGAGGGAGGGGTAGCCGTGCAAAGCTTGCAGGAGCTGAGTGACTCCAGGATGACAGAGCCATCTTGGAAGTTGCTGAGTGGGGACTTGACATGCTCCAAGTGGGTTTTGCAATATATGCAGTTGTCCCCTCTGTACTGTTTGTGGGATGGGGATGGTGTGGCCTCAGCTGCCCGGCCCATCTTATAAGAGACTCTGGGAGAAGAAAATCCCAGAGTGGTGAGGCCAGAAGGGATTGTCCCATCCCTCGAGGATTCTGGGTTGTGCTGGAAAGGGCCAGGTCTTATGGACAGAAGCCAGTGACGTTCCTGGGGACTCAGCTGTCTGCCTTGTCGCAGGGAGACTAGGTCACAGAGGAAGAGGGGCTCCTGAAGGCTGGTGAGATCAGCGCCACGATCAGCAGTGTGACCACCACCGGGAAAGACTGACCTGGGCAGCTGAGGCTCCGCCAGGAGGAGGGGAGGGCCTGGAGGCTGAGGGCACCCCTCGGCCACCTCGGTGGCCCGTCCCACCGCAGTCCTGGCTCTGGCTCGGGAGACCCGGGTCTGGCCTCCCGTGCTGTTGCCATCTGTGCGCCACGGCTGGCCAGGCGTGCCCTGCTCTGGGGTGCCCATCTGGACGCCAAGCTGACAGCACATCCGGCGCAGGCAGGGCCTCTTACAAACAATCATTCCCAGACTCATCAGGCTTCCAGGGACTCTGTGTTGTCTTGCATTTTGGCCCCTCTCCTCTCCTGGTTGTACGGCTGGGGAATGGGAGGGGACACAGGGCTCACACTCCGGTCTGCTCCGGGCAGAAGCCGGCTGGCCTGGCCATTCATCATCTCACCCTGTCCTCTACCAACCCCCCTCTACAGGTGTAGAAACTGAGGCCCAGAGAAAATGGTGGCTTGTCCAAGGCCACCCAAGTGTTCAAAGCAAAGCCGGGAATTCTACCTCAGGCGACTAGATTCCAGACCAGCACTTTCTACCAAGTCCTGGTTCCTCACTGGCAGCAGACACATGGAAGGGGCTCAGGGTGTGGGTTGGGGGTTGACAAAGCATGGCCTTCATCCCAGATTCTGGGCCAGGGAAGGCCCCGGGCCATGACTCCTCTGAGTTATGAGGAAGCGAGCCAGCTAGCTGGCTGTGTGGGAACAGGCTCACTCCTCCCCATAGAGCAGCCACGACCTGGGCTCAGGTGACACAGCACCTGCAGCTCGAGCCACCGCCTGCTTGGCCTACCGGCTACAATATTCCCAGAGCAGCGGGCAGGCGGCCCAAGGGCTTCAGTTCACTGGCCCAGCCTCAGGAAGCCCAAAGAGGGAGGTCAGGAATGCCGTTGTTGGGCTTCCAGAAGCTTCTCCAATTTCTGTAGCTGCAGCAACCTCTGGAATGGACCCAGGGTGGTCTGACCCCTGTGCAGACCCCTCCTAAATGCGGGTTCCCACGAGCACACTCAAGGGTCACTACCACCCAAGCATGGTGCCTTGTGCCCTTGGCCTGTTAGGGGCCTTGGAGACTCTGGGGCAAACCCCAGTGGTGGCCCTATGCCTGAAACACTACCATCAGCCAGCATCACTTTGGGTTAAGAAATGCCTTGTCCCAGCCACCTTTAGAGAAAAAATCCACCTGTAATCTCACAAGGCAGAGAATGCCAACTCTTGTACGTATTAGTGAAATAGTAACCGGCCAGAGGGGAGGCAAGAGCACCAACTTCAGGTTAGGCTCATCACACTTGGTCTAGCCACGAGCCATGCCTACGTGCCAGGGGCCTCTCTCTGCTCACCTGGCCTCACCTCTGCCCTTGTGCCTTCCTCAAAGGCCTCCCTCTGTCCTGCCCCAGGGCCCCGCTGTGGATGAAGCCCTCACCATCCCTCATTTGCACTGCGGTAGCAGCCTCTCAGCCAGGCTCGGTGGCTCTATCTACCCTCCCCAGAGGCCACAGAGTCTTCCCTCTGAAACAAAGCTCCAACCCTCTCTCACCCCATCTCCAAGTCCCATTGTGGCTCTCCACAAGCGCCAGGACTGAGTCCTGATGTTAGCTTGGCCTTCAGGGCCTTTTATGACCCAGCGAGGATCGTCAGGCCAACCCCACCCCTGAGTGCTAGAGGGCATGGGTTCGGCTTGGCTGTGTGACCTTAACAGGCAAGTAACCTGACTTGTCTGAACCTCGATTCTTCATTCTGAAAGGTGAACCAGGCCTCTGCCACAAAGGGAGCCAGGTTTAAACTGTGTGATCCCCCGTGAGCTCATGTCTGTGGCCGGGGACTAGACATATAGGAGTGCCCTGTAAAGGCAACTATCCTTATTTATCACTGGCCCTATGAAAATACTTAAAAAAAAAAAAAAAAAAAAAAAAAAAACCACCAATGCTGTGCTGTTTCCTGTTTCTGAGCCTGTGCAGATGCTGTGTCCTCTGCCTTGGCAACATAGTGAACTCCTATTGATCCTTCAACACCCCTCTCAGACAGTGCCCTGACCAGTTTCAACTCCTCCTTTCCCAAAATACTCTTCCATATTGTCAAAGCAACTGATCTGGAATTTTTCTATTTTTTTTTTTTTGCTGATCCTTCACCATATGACCATGGGCTCCCAGGGCAGCAGCTGACAAATAACTGAACTGAACCAGCAAGGAAGGGCTGAGGTAATGATGGGAGGAGGAGGGGGAGAGGGGGGAAGGTGAAAAGAGAGGGTCTCTGTGGTCGGCCAAGGCAAAATAAAACTTCCATTCATTTAATCACACATTCATTCACTCATCCATTAACAAATATAGACTGATCTCCTTCTCTGACTAAAACCACGTGCTAACTTTCTACAGCTTCTAGAATCACATCCAAAAACTCTCCTCCACAGCCCATGAAGCCCTGGAGATCCAGCCCCGTGTGACCTTCCTGACCTCAGTTTTCCTGTCCTTCTCTGCTCCAGAGCTCTGCCCCCTGCCCCCATTCAGTTCCTCAAGCAAGGCCATGTTCTAAAACATCCTCTTCCTGCCCCCTCCAGCCTGGCCCCCAGGAGAGGCCATCCCTGCTCGTGCTGTGTAAATAGGGTCTCAGCCCTGCACAGTGTGCCCCATCTAAGCCCCATGTGTCTCCTTCCTCACACTCACAGCCCACACCCCAGACACACTTGTGGGATTAGGCGATTAGCACCCGCCTCCTCACTAGGCTGTGAACTCCCCACTTCCCAGCCCGCTCATCCTCTCTGCTGCCTGCCAGGGAGGCCTCGCCTTCAGAAAGCTGCCTGGAGAGCCCCGGAAGGCCGCAGCCAAAAGGGGCTTTGGTGAGAGTGTAGGTCCACCTCCTCATGTTGTAACAATAATAAAAATAATCATAATTCCAACAATAACAACAGCTAACACTTCCCACGTGCCAGGCGCTGCTCTTTCCATGCACTGTTTTCTTTGATCCGTGCACCAACCCCATAAGCGAAGGTTCATTATATCCCCACTTCACAGAGGAGAAAGCCGAGGCTGGGAGAGGTTGACTCACATCACCCCCCCCCTTCCCCGCCCAGGCCAGAGTCTGCACTCTTAGCTAACCATCGGGCTACTCCGCCAGATGACAGCCGGTTGGGGAATAGCCATAGCAAATGCCACAGCCATGGCAGGGCAGTGACAGGACTGGACTGGGTTGAGAGTCCGTGTTTTTAGCTGTGTGACCTTAGACAGGCCACATAACCTCTCTGGCTTCGGCTTCTCCATCTGTAAAACGGAGGTAAACGCTGCCCCTTTCATCAGAGCAAACGTTCTCAGGAGGGAGACCTACAGAACCTTTACTGTTGAGCAGAGGGGGCTGGGTGCCATGGGGGCAGGATTCTAGGGGTCCCGGAGAATTCCCCTGGGCCCCCCCAGGCAACCTCACACAAAGCCAGTCCTGCCCCAGGCAGCAGGGACGGCGGGACTGGAGTCATAAACACCCCCCCCCACGGGCGCCCAGTGACCACGCACTAGCCCCGGAGAGGGGAGGCGACGTGGGGGGCGGATCACACCCAAGGGGCCCGGGCGTCGGCGGGGGGTGGCAGCCCCACGCCCCGAGTGCATCCCTGAGCCACAGGGACCCCCCTGCGCCCCCGGCCCCGACACCTGCTCCCCGTGCCCCACGGGGCCTGGCAGCGGATCCCGCGTCTGCTGCGCGCTCCCCGGGGGCGTGCCCAGCTCCCTGCGCCCAGGCCTCCGGGGAGGGGGCAGGCGGCAGAGGAGCCAACAAAGCTGCCCGCGGGGCTCGCCGGCCCGGGGCCCGCGCCCCTCCCCGACCTGCCCGGGCGCCGCGCCCCCTCCCGCCTGGGCCGCGGCCGGGGCGCCGGCACCGTTGCTATGGCGGCAGCGCCGGGAAGCTGCAGCTGGGTAATTATTGCGAACATCCATCCTGCCTCCTGCCCGCCCGGGGGAGCAGGGGAGCCACCGCCGGGCCAGGGCAGCCGCTCGCCAGCCCCTCCTCGCGCCGGCCGCACCCCGGCCTGGCACGCCGCCGCGGGGGGGGGGGGGGGCAGGGGCTCTCCCGCCGCCCCTCGCTCGCCCCCGCCCGCGCCTGCGGCCCACCCTTGGAGCGACCGGCCAGCCCGGAACTTGTTTTTTCTAACTATAAACACACCCCGCGTACAGCACCAGCCAGAGAGCCTCCTTTGTTCAAACAGAATCTTTCCTTGGCCTTTTTTGGGGGCAGTGGGAGCCGACAGCGCCCGGTCTGGGTTACGGCCTCTTGCACAGGGACCGTCCCCCTAGATGAGGAGGTGCCCCTGGGGCCCCCGCTGTGGGCTCCGCCGCCTCGGGCCCAGAAGCTCCCCCTGGCCCCGGTGTCTAAATATAGCTCAGCCTGGCTGAGCCTGAGCTCATCCACACTCCCAGCCGCCGGGGTGGCCACGCGCAGGGCGGCCAGGGACGTCCGCTCGTCTGGGCATCAGACGCACATTTCAGGAGCCAGACAGTGCTGGGCTCAGAAGGCCAGCCCGAGGCCGTGTGCCTTTCCCTCCAGGCTCATGGAACCCTTAGGGAGACCTGCAGCCAGGGCAGGAGGAGCTCCCTCTGTCGACCCGGTCTGTGTCCCCTCGCACAGGCTGGAGGCAGCATGGGAAGACGGCCTGAGGGGGGCTGGATGCAGGTGAGGAGATGGCAGGTGTGAGGGGAGGGATGGGGTCCAGGCCCGCCGCACCTGGGACGGCCTCCTGTGGGCCGGAGTGTGGGGTGCGTCCCAGTCATGGCCCAGGGCCCAGGAGCAGTGGGAGGCCACTCCAGCAGGCCAAGGGGTGGCAGGCTACAGAGCATAGGGACACTCTTCCTCTCCTTTGGGCCCTGTTGCCCCTGGGGCTCGACACCAGCCAGGACGCTTGGCAGAGGGCACCGAGCAGGAGACACCTGCCTGAGTCCTTGACTTCCAGAGGTCTCTGGTGGCAAGAGTGGAAATGGAGGGGATGTGCGGGAGGTGGGGAAGCTGGCAGGGGGCCCTAGGTAGGGCAAGTCCCACCCGGGATAGCAGGTTAGAGGAGAAAAGGGAGATTTTTCTCTTGGGGCTTGGCCTGCCTCTCCAGGCTTATCCAGGGGTTTCAGCTGCCTGTGTATCTTCTCCAGACCTGGGCCATCTAGGTGCTAACCCTGCATGGGGGATGCACATACCAAAATAAGAGGCGAAATGTTGGTTGAAGGAGCCCAGTCCCGGCTGGCGGGCTGGCGTGCCACCAGATGCCAGGGCCCTGGGGAGAGGGTTGTCTGCTCCTTCATCACTGATGGAGGGAAAGAGGCCTGGGCTCCAGCACAGCCTTCTGGGTAGGGGCCATCAGGCCCCAATGGCCTTTGGACCTCACACTTACAGTCGCAGCAATAAATCTTCCCAGTGGGCCAAATTTTCCATCTGCAAAGCTCTTTCCCATCCGGTGCCTTACACTGGCTTCAAACAGCCCTGGTGCTAGGCCGGGCAGGGAGGAACAGCCATTGCAGATGTCCAGAGACGGAGGCCTGGAGAAAGGACTTGCTCTGCCCGGACAGGGAAAGGAGGGATGGCGATGTCAAGTGCTCCCTGAGTGGTGGGCACCTGGCACACTCAGGCTGCAGCGACAAGGCATTTGGAACAGAGCTTGAGCTTATGGCTGACCCTTTGGTCCAGAGCTGCTCTGTCTTCCTGAGACTGAGGCTTAGCAAGGGTCTGAGCCAGAGCCAGGCTGTTTTCTGAGACTAGAAGCCGGAGGAGCAGGGGCCCAAGACAAGCACAAACACCAAGAGCAATTGTACAGTCTGACAGTGAATACTTCTATCTTACACAGGAGGAAACTGGGGTCCTGGCTCGGGCCAGACCCAAAGAGCCTACTGTTTTCCAGATCCTGGAGTAGCTGGAACTGGGTGGGTAAATCCCATGGATTTCCAGAGCTCTGCGGGATCCAGTGGTCCAGCAGCGCTTGCATGTGGAGTGTGGGAGAAAGAACTCTGGATGCAAATTCAGGAGAGAGAGTTCTGGGCCAGCCTTGCAGCAATATCAGCCCTGGGGATACACAGGTCACTGGGTTCAAGCAGCTCAGGTCAGGAGGGCTGAGATGGGCCCACCACCGCCAGCACCATCCAGTTCAGAAACCTAGACAGTTCAAGCAGCGATGATGGTAGGGTCGGGGGCCCCACGTCCCTCATCCTTCACCCCTCCACCTGCTTTCCTCCCTCCCTTCCCCCTTCCTCTCCTCCAGGAGGGCAGGTCCAGGGCATCCCAGGGTAAGTCAGCAGCCCTGATCCTGCCCCCCTGAGCCTCCCTAGTCAGTTTCCTCATCTGTGAAATGGGCACCATGGTGGCCATGGCCTGGAATTGTTGGAAGAATCAGCTGACACATGGACGGCCAGCGTGATAGCAGCTGTCTTGGTGTGGAGATGTCACTGACCATAGATAACAGGGACGGTGGCAATTAGTTATAAGCCCACTCCCTGCCTGGCATCAGGGCCCTCGGGGCAGGCCCGGCCTCTCGCAACTTCCAGCTCGCACCTCACACGATGACCCAGACCAGGCCTTTCTACCATCAGCATGCCAGGTGTCCTCCTGCCTTGGGCTGTTGTCCAGACTGTCAACTCAGCTGGTAGGCCCTTCCCCTCCCTCCCAAATCCCACTCATCTCTCCAGATCCCTTTCCTCACCAACACACACACATATACACACGCTTCTCCAGCCTTCATTTATCTCGGGCTCCCCAGGGAGTCAGTACCAGTACCTTCTGGCATACATTTTGGCACCTTGCCATCACAGGACCTGGGCTGCATAGGCCTGTGTTCAACTCCTGCTCCCCTTCCCTCCGAGCCTCAGCTCCCTCATTTGCAAGGCTGGGAAAATTGCAGCACCCACTGCAGAGCGTGTGCCAGGGGCAGGGGAGGCACTTTGTAAGAAATAGGCCATTAGTATGGTTCTATTTCTTTTGCCCCCCACCCCTCATGCTTTCTACCTCCCAAGCCCACCCCTCTTTGTGCCTTGCTGCCTATGTGGCAGGAAGCCTTTGGAAAAAGAGTTCACAAAGGGAGGCAGGGCCTTCAAGAGCCTCTTCCTTTAAATGGGGGAGAAATTTGGGGACTGGGGAATTTCCCCTTCTCCCTAAAATCACCCCAGGTGGGAAGTCACTCAGTAGCAGGACAAACCAAGAAGGCTGGGAAGTTCCTGTAATGCACATTTCAAAACCATTCCAGGTGGAATGATTGGAGGCTTGGGAGGTGAGGATTTTGCTGGGGGGGAGACGGTCTGATATAGAGATGTGACACACTGGGCAGCTCAGTGCTGGCGGTGTGCACAGAAACAGGTGGTCTATGTCCTTGGCTGGGAGTGTGGTTAGCTCGGCTTCCCCGGGCTGCACTTTGTTAGTACCTCGTGAAAAGTCGGGACCCAGCCCCAGCACCCAGCCCCTCTGTCAGTACCTCACGGCAAATGCAGTACCCAGCTCCCTCAGTAGTGCTGGGAGGCGAGCCAGGTGCCTATCCTGGAGAAATCGGTCAGTGCATGATAAGGCCTGCCCAGGGCTTTGATCTTGCAGAAGCAAAACAATAGAAACCATTTAAATGTCCAATAGGGGACTGGACAGAGAAATGAGGGGCCAGCTCATGTGCTGGAATACTGCTCAGCTGTTAAAAGGAGGTGGTTGTATATGTACTGACCCAAAACAATGTCCATGATACATTCAGTGAAAAATAAGGCACCTGGAATGTTACAGAATGTTACCATTTACATGAGGAGCACACACACCTCTACTTTCACGGTTACATATACAGTTGGCACAGATCAGATAAAGGGGTAGTTACAGACAGAAGGGTACGGATAGAGGACTAGATACAGATACACACGCATGATGGTAAAAGGTTCAAAAGAATACCCACTAACTGCCAGTCATGTTTGAGGGGAATGTGGTGCAGGAAATGCAGAGGAATTACTAGGGCTTTTATTTGCTACATTTTATTAATGTTTGAGATATTACAGTGAGAACATTTTTCTGAAATATGTGCATAATGCTAAAAAATTAAAAGAAAAGAGCCTGGCCACATGTCTAGAAGCTCAAGGCAGGGACCCCTGGGTGGCTCAGTGGTTGAGCATCTGCCTTCAGCCCAGGGTGTGATCCTGGAGTCCTGGGATCGAGTCCTGCATCGGGCTCCCTGCATGGAGCCTGCTTCTCCCTTTGCCTGTGTCTCTGCCTCTCTCTTTCTCTCTCTCTCTCTCTCATGAATACATAAATAATACATAAATAAAATCTTTAAAAAAAAAATAGAAGCTCAAGGCAGGGCTGGACTGGGAACTCAGGGGAGGCTGGTCAGCGGGGGGTCGGGCCCGCTGTGTAGTCTCAGGCTGAGCCTAGAGCCTCTTCCTAAACCAGCCGTGGCCCTTTCTCCCCAAGGCCAGAGGCAGAAAGAACTGGCTATAGTGGCTGCAGCAGCAGATGTGGGTTCCCTAGTCTGGAAGTATGTGAGACCTGAGCCATTTAGCCTGCAAGATGGGCTTTCCTCAATCCCAAGAGGCAGGGAAAGGCCCTGGAACGGGCACACGGTGACTTTGGACACGCATGCACAGAAGTGGGTGAGGTTCCCGTGGGCCCCAGGCCTGCAGGCAGGCTGCCTCATGGAGCCCACACGTGTCTTCCCAAACTACACTTGCACCTGAGCCCCTAGAAAATGGTGCCCCTTGCACACTCAGCCCAGTGGTCAACGAGCTCACAGGTGGGAGAAGGGAGAAGGCCATTCAGGCACCTCCTGGGTGTGGGACCCTGAGTTAGGCACTTTTCCTACTCTGCATTTTGGGCCTTTTCATGGTTTAGAATAGTTTTGGGGTTTTTTGTGTGTGTGTTTTAAATCTGGACACACAGAAGTTGAGACAGTTTTTCAACCTGATAATGACAGCAAAAGGTTAATCTAATTCCAACAACGCAAAAGGATATAGACTGAAAAAGCAGATCTTTCCCCCACCTTTTCTCCCCAGCCCCTAGTTCGCTCCCCAGAGAATCCACACACACGTGAGCATGTGTGTGTCTGTTCATACCCCTCCTTCGATTCTGGTGGAAGCACTCCACACAAAATGTTCTGTACCTTGCTTTTCTCACTGAGAATATGTATCGTAGAGCTTCTTCCACAGCAGTACCTGGGAGCTGGCTCCTTCTTTCTCATGACTGGACTCCCATTGCACACAGAATTCTTCAATATTCATGTAATCGATCCTAGAATTCCTCTCCCCTGGTTCTCTGACTTTCCTATGGGTGTGCTTCTGTTCTGCACAACAGCCACAGGAGGCAGGTGGTTCCCCGGGTGACAGATGAGGAAACAACCATCCCTGTTTGCCTGGGACTGTCCCCATTTTAACACTAGAATCCCATATCCTGGGAAAACCCTCCTTCCTAGGCAAACCAAGATGGTGTTCACCGTAAAGGAGATTGAAGCTCAGAGGGGTAGGAACGTTCTCCAAGACCTGACGGTAACGATGCTGTAGGAGGGTAGTGACAGCGGCTCCTGCTTGGGAAGTGTCCCCTGTGTGCCAGCACCTCCTGCGGTCCCACAGCAGCCTGTGCGGTGGCCTGCAGGGCATCATGAATGGAACCTGTGGCTGCCAGACCCAGGTTCCATCTCGGCTGCAGGGCTTGCTTGCGTGAGTGACCGTGCTGGTCAGCTCCCTCTCAGCTTCCGATCCTGAGCCCAGAACAGTCAACAAGTGTAAAGTGAAGGAGAAAATGAATGACTGAATGAATGAATGAAGTACTAGAATTTGTCATCCACATTTTATAGATAGAAAAAAAATTTTTTATTTTTTATTTTTTTTTTTTTTTTTTTTTTTGAAAAAAAATTTTTTAATATTTTATTTATTTATTAATGAGAGACAGAGAGGGAGAGAGAGGCAGAGACACAGGCAGAGGGAGAAGCAGGCCCCATGCAGGAAGCCCAATGTGGGACTCGATCCCAGACCCCGGGATCACGCCCTGAACCAAAGGCAGATGCTCAACTGCTGAGCCACCCACGCATCCCTTTATAGATGGAAAAATTGAGACACAGAGAAGCTAAGTCAGTAGCTCAGGGTCACACAGCTCCTAGGCAGCAGAGTCAGGATTTGAATCCAGACACAGGGTTCCAGAGTGCATGAAACCTTGCCCTCTTCTGGAATGTTCTTGCCTGAATTACCCTGCACAGCACTGCCCGGGCCCCTGCTTCCTTCCAGCTTCCTTTCACAAGAGCCCTGCTTCCCCTCTTCCTTGCTCCTGGCTCAGGGGCCCTGCTCTATGGTGTCCCCCTAGACTGGATGCTCCTCTGAAGTCCAGCGTCTGCGCTTTAGCCTCCCCCATGGACTTTGCTTCATTTGTTCAAATCATTTGTCCAACTCTCCGTTCCTTTGCTCAACAAACATTTACTGAAACCAAAAGCAGCCAGCTCAACCCCCTGATACTAGAAATTCAGAGATGAATGCAGCTTGGGCCTTGTTCTCAGGGGACAAGGAAAACCAGACAAAGGAGTAGTTCTTGTAACCCAGCGAGAAAGCACCGGGAAGGAGGTGGCCCAGGCACGGCCGCTGAGGGCATGGCAGCAGGGGCTCAGAAAGCTGCCTGGAGAAGGTTATGTGGGCATCTGGAAAGATGAGGAAGAGTTAGCAAGACAGAGAAAACAGGGAAGAGAGAAAGCTGGGGGCGGGAGTTTATAACACCCGGACAAACTGGCCTGGAGGTAGGAGAGAGCATGAGGCATTCAGAAAGTGCAAGTTGTTCCTTCCAGCTGGGGCCCAGGCTGTCCTCAGGTGGGGGCATGTGCCCTGGGAAACCCACCCCCTCTCCCGGTTACCCAGCCAGCTCTGCACTGAGCAGGGCTTCCAAGAATCTCATGTCTAGGAATGGTCAGAAGGAAACCCAAAATAATCAGCGATGTGGACATGGAGTTGTGGATGGATGGGGGCTGTTAATCACGGTGTTCTCTGTCACAGCAGACAAGTGCAAACAGCATCAGTGGCAGGGGCCAGCCAGGAGAATCACCACGTTAGCCAAGAAGCTACCACTGGCTGGAGTCATCCAAACGGCTTAGAAATCAGGTTAGCAGAGACTATTTAATGGCCCTAGAAAAATGCATCTGATGTAATGTTAAGTAAAAAACACCAACATGTAGGGGCCCCTGGCTGGCTCAGTCAGGGGAGCATGTGCCTCTTGATCTAGGGGTTATGAGTTCAAGCTTCATGTTGGGGCTGGAGGTTACTTAAAAAGTAAAATCTCTAAAAAAAAAAAAAAAAAAAATCACAAGGGACGCCTGGGTGGCTCAGTGGCTGAATGTCTACCTTTGGCTCAGGGCGTGATCCTGGTCTGGGGATTGAGTCCTACTTGGGCTCCCCATAGGGAGCCTGCTTCTCCCTCTGCCTATATCTCTGCCTCTCTCTCTGTCTCTTATGAATAAATAAATAAAATATTTAAAAAAATAAAACAATGGGGCACCTGGGTGGCTCAGTGGTTAAGCATCTGCTTTTGGCTCAGGTCGTGATCCTGGACACCCCAGATCGAGTCCCGCATCGGGCTCCCTGCAGGAAGCCTGCTTCTCCCTCTGCCTATGTCTGTCTCTCTCTCTGTGTCTCTCATGAATAAATAAATAAAATCTTAAAACAAACAAACAAACAAACAAACAAGGGTGTTTGGATGGCTCAGTTGGTTAAGTGCTCTGCTTTCAGTTTGGGTCATGATCCCAGGGTCCTGAGATCAAGTCCCATGTCGGGCTCCCTGCTCAGCAGGGGTCCTGCTTCTCCCTCTCCTTCTGCCCCTCCCCTCTGCGTGTGCTTGCTTGCTCTCTTAAATAAATAAAATCTTTAAAAACATACACACAGGGATCCCTGGGTGGCGCAGCGGTTTGGCGCCTGCCTTTGGCCCAGGGCGCGATCCTGGAGACCCAGGATCGAATCCCACATCAGGCTCCCGGTGCATGGAGCCTGCTTCTCCCTCTGCCTATGTCTCTGCCTCTCTCTCTCTCTCTGTGACTATCATAAAATAAGTAAAAAATTAAAAAAAAAAAACAAACATACACACAAAAAAAAAACCAACAAGATGCAAACTATTTTATTATTCTAAGTTATGAGATATATATATATATCCATACATATCCAAGTATATGAAGATATTAGGAAGAAATGCATCAAATACTTCACAGTGGTTATCTCTGGTGATGGGCTAACCTAGGGGGTTGTATTTCCTTTTTTAAAATAATTTCCTGTGTTCTCTGATTTTGCAACAGTGGGCCAGTCTCACTTTTATTTTCAGAGACCGATTCAAGGAGACAAGGTTCACGAGGCCACAACTTCCTTTTTCAGCCTCTTTCCAACCCTCCACTGAGCCACACAGAACGACCTGTTGCCTCAACATCCCTGCACACCCAGGCTCCGGGTTTTTGCCTCTGCTGCTCCTCTGTCTGAGTGCTCTTCCCTTTCTCCTCCATCCTGCACAACTCCCCGGGCCTCCCAGGCCTGCCTCGAGGTCCTTCCTCTGAGGACCTCGCACACACAGAGCATCCATGCCAGCTTGAGCTGCTGGAGGGAAGGACGTTGCCTCATCCATGCTCTCCCTGGATGCTTTATACGTGGCCAAGAATTAATTTTTATTTATTCCTCCCCATGATGTTTTTTGAAAATGTCTGAACCTACAGAAAAGAATGCAACAAACACCCACATATACCTTTTCCATAGATTCTCCACTACTTGCTCTATAATTCTCTCCCTGTCTGGCTGACCCAGTGCAGACATCAGTGCTCACCAGAATGAAGGAAAGAAAGGACAAGGACATGGTATTGCTCTTTCTCTATCCTCTGCCTTGGGGAGAAACCTTGCACAGTGAAGCACAGTTCTTGCTACAACACAGATACAGTTACCCACCGGCTCGGTGGCCTGCTGCCCGAGGTCAATGCAGTCCGCTCACAGATGCCCTGAGACCCCGTCATCCCTTCCCACCCATTGCCCACTGACCCTGGGAGGCAGCATTGTCCTCATACCTGCAGCCCCCACATGCGGTGCATTTGGGCTTTGGAGCCTCTGCCTTCCTAGTTCACGTGGCAAGGGCACCCAGCTTCTCCCTTCCCGGTCCCTCACAAGAGTCCCATCCTCAGAGAAGCAAGTGGATGCTTCTGCTGACCTTTCCTTGGGCCCCTGGGATGAGGGCAGTCGGTGAGAGGATGACCACTTGTTCTGGTTTGCACAAGACTTTCCGATTTAGCGCTGAAAGGCCCAAGTCTCGAGAACACCTCCGTCTGGGGCAGACCCTGTGACTCTTCCAGGGTGGGTGAGTGTGTTCCCAGCCCACTGCTGGGAGACACCCACCTGAGAGCCGCTCAGGGCAAGTCCACCTGCCCCCACCCACCTGGCCAAGGCCACAGAACAGGCCCAGGGAAATGTTTGCTGACTGCCTGGAGCCTGGAGGAAGGAAGGAAGGAAGGAAGGAAGGAAGGAAGGAAGGAAGGAAGGAAGGAAGGAAGGAAGGAGGGAAGGAGTGAATGAACAAATAACTTCACCTCCTTGAACTTTTTGCTCAGATGTCCCCTTCTCCATGGCCTTCCCTGGCTGCCCTGTCTCAAATGACAACCTCTCCGGCACCCTCCCTGGTGTTTTTGTGGCATTTATCACAAGCCAGCATTCTCCACGTGTCATGTCACTATTTGCTTCCTTTGGGGTCTGTCTCCCACACCAGAGTGCCAGGGCTCCCGGGGCAGTGGTTCTGCTGTTTGCTGCTGTGTCCCCATGGCCCCGCACAGCAGCTGCTCAGCAGATATTAGTTGAATAAATGAATGAATGATGGCTGAATGAGTGGACCTTGTATTTTCCCGCCAAAGGTGGAGCCTCTTGGCCTTCTTTTTCTCCATCTTGTCTTTTGTTTCATTTGTTCAACAGACATCAGCAGCCACCACATCTGTGCTGGTTGGGGGGAGGCTTGCCAAGCAGAGTGCCCAGTCCAACGGGCTGCTGGGGGGTGGGGCAGAGGCCAGGCTGGATGGGAGACCACGGATCTGGCTTTGGGGAAGGGGTCTCTGGGGCAGGACGTTTTGGGCCTAAAGGGCCAAGATCATAGGGGCCAACAGATCTTGATCACATGGTATGTCTCATCCACTGTTCTGAGCACTTGACAGGTATTTTCTCAGTGAATTCTCAAATCTCTGAGGTGTGGTTATTGTTCCTGTTTTGCAGATGATGAAACTGAGGCTAGGGAGGCAGTAAGTGGGACAGGCAGGCGGAATCAGGCCCTAGAGTCAGCTGCTAGCCCTGGTGCTACAGGGAAGGAAGGAGGCTCCGAGAGGTGGAGTCTCTGAGGTCAGGTTGCTGCTCAGAGGCAGGGCTGGGCTCTGGGCTCCGCAGCATGTCCACGGGACTCCACAGGCAGCTCAGGTCTCAGTGGGTGGCTGTCCTGGAGTTGGTGCTGAAGGCGACCAAAGGGAGATGGGCAGGAATCAGGGGACGATCACAGAGACCAGGCCAGGCCGGGTGGGATCGCTGTTCAAGAGGTGCAGAGCAACCACCAAGGACAGCGGGACGGGGGGACCTGGCCTGGCTGCGGAGATCGGGGCAGAAACACCAGCATGGGCAGCGGCCCCCACCCCGGGCTACTCCTCCTGGGCTTCCTGCATCGGTCCACTGACTCACCCTGCTGACACCAAAGCTCACCCCATGTCAGGAGTGACTCCAGGAACTCTAACTTATTCCATGCTTACACCCACCTATTACAGGGAAATCAAGTTCACAGTGGGGTTACTGCCGACGTCACCAGCAGAGTGGGGGCTCCAACCGTGACTGTCTGGTTCCAGAGCCTGTGCCCCTCACCACCACCCCCAGGAGTATGGCCCTGGCTCACCCTGGCTGCCACCCCGCCAGCCTGTGCATTCAAGCAAAACCACATTTAAGCCCCTACTGTGTCCCCACAGCCCAGCAGAGGGCTTAGGGCAAGTAGCCACACGTGAACACATCTTTATGATTTGAAACCTAGGAGCAGTGATAGGGTACCTGGGTGGCTCAGTCAAGCATCCAACTCTTGATTTTGTTCAGGTCATGATCTCAGGGTCGCAGAATTGAGCCCCGTGTCTACTTGTCCCTCTCCCTTTGCTTCTCCACCACTGCCCTCCGCCCCGCACTCGCTCTCTCTTTCTCTCAAATAAATAATAAAATCTTAAGAAAGAAAGAAAGATAAATAAATAGATAAATAAATAAATAAATAAATAAATAAATAAATAAATCCAGGAGCAGTGACTACCCCCTTTGGTACCTACACTCCAGGTCTGGGAAATAATAACTCGAATCCCTCATTTGGAGAAGATTCAAGACTTTTCAAAGCTGTACCCTCCTCGGAGGACAGAAAAGCAAGGACACTGACTTTCAACCAGACAAAACTGGAAATGGAACCTAGCTCCACCCTCAGCTGTTTGCAAAGGGCAGGTGACGGCACCTCCCAGAGCCTCAGTTTCTCTATCTGTCATATGGGGCCAATAATATCATTGTGAGGAAAAAACAAAACAAAACAAAACAGGAGCTTAGGCCAGGCACACAGTAGGTATGTGGGAGGGTAGCTTCTTTCCATTGAGGGTCACGACAACCTCCAGGGTCTGTCCCTGATCCCCCTGCCTGCTTGTAAATGGTAGATATTTTATTTTTTAGTATTTTCCTTCGATTTTATTTATTTATTCATGAGAGACACACACAGAGAGGCAGACACAGACAGAGGGAGAAGCAGGCTCCCTGTGGGACTGATGTGGGTCTCAGTCCCAGGACCCTGGGGTCACAACCTGAGCCAAAGGCAGACACTCAACCACTGAGCCACCCAGGTGCCCCACCATGGCTGTTTTAAACCATGATATATTAGAAACGTACAGAAGAGCACAGAAATGAGTTGAGCCTGGTGGGAGTGTTCGAGACGGGCAAGAATGTAATCCAGACAGGGCCTCCACCTTCAGAGCATTTCCCTTAGGCTGGTATCTGCACTGCATGCCTTAGGGATGCCATCTCCCTCTGGTCCTCATGGCTTCCCCTGGAGACGGGTCCTTGGGTTACCCCACTTTACAGATGGAGAGAGCCAGGGTCTGAGAGCTGAGGCGGCTTACCCACGCCCACAGCCAGTAAAGGGTGGAAGCAGATTTTGGCTTTATGTCCAGGTAGGTTTACTGACATGCAGAGATGTTTACCATGTGTTATTAAATGAAAAAGCAGCATGTAGGGCAACAGAGTATAATTTGGGAGCGTGTCACTAAAGCATAACAGGGGTTGTCTCTAGGTGATAGGATGATGAACCTTACCATTTTTTTCCTTTGGCTTATCTATACTTCCTAACTTTTTTTTTTTTTTTTTTACTTCCTAACTTTTTATAGCAGCCTTAGGGAGATAGAATTCACACAGCATACAATTCACTCATTTAGTGTCCAATTCGATGGTTCCTAGCATATTCGAGGAGTTGTGCAACCATTACCATGCTTGCTAATATGGTCACCATTCCAACCCCACAAAACCCTACTCATTGGCACTCCCCATTTCTCCAGACCCCCACCCCCAGCTCTTCTTATCTTGTCTTCTCGTCCCTACAGATGTGCCCATTCTGGACATTTCATAGAAGTGGATTCCTATAGTACGTGGTCTCTGTGTCTGACTTCTTGCACTTAGCCCATCTTCCGGGTGTATCCATGTCCTAGCAGGTGTCGGGACTTCATTCCTTTTAATGGCTAAATAACATCCTATATTGTGTTTCTCAGTGCATCAGTTGAAAGACATTTAGGTTGTTTCTACTTGTTGGCTGTTGTGAATAATGATCCTAATAACAGCTGTGTAATATTTGTGTGTGGACATGGGTTTTCTTTTTTTAAAAAATTTATTTATTTATTTAAAAGAGAGAGAACGCAAGCATGAGCAGGGGGACGGGCAGAGAGAGAGAGGGAGGAGCAGACTCCATACTGGGCAGGGAGCCCCACAAGGGGCTTGATCTCGGGACCCTGTGATCCCAGGACCTTGAGGTCATGACCTGAGCTGAAGTCAGATGCTTAGCCGACTGAACCACCCATGCACCCCGGACATGTGTTTTCAAGTCTCCTGGGTAAATGCCTAGGAGTGGAATTGCTGGGTCCTGTGGTAACGCTGTGTTTAAACTTTTGAGGAACTGCTAGTTTGTTCACCAAAACAACTGCGCCATTTTATGGTGCCACCAGCAGAGCATGAAGGCCACAATTTCTCTACATCCTTGCCAACCTTGTTATTATCTGTCTTTTTGATTAAAGCCATCCTAGTGGGTATGAAGTGATAACTCATGTGATTTTGATTTGCATTCCCCTGATGGCTAATAATGCTCAGCATCTTTCATGTCTTATTGGCTCTTTGCATATCTTCTTTGGAGAAATGTCTATTCAGATCTTTTGCACATTTAGAAAATTGTGTCATTGGTGTTTTATTATTAAATTATTGAAGTAGGATTTGAACCCAGGTCCTGCTCTGCTGTCAAGCAATAGATCCTGCATGCAGTCATGCACCCCTGCCTCCAAGGAGATCTGGAAACACCCCGGAGTCCTGCCTACCCTCCAGGCACGTGAGGGCCCGCCCAGCTGGGGCAGGCCCACAACAGGTGTCCAGTGTCTATGGATGGACAGGTAGACACACAAGTCCATCTCTAGGAATTGGTGAACCAAAGGAGAGGAAAAAACACCCAGAACAAAAAGTCCACACTGCAGAAGGAGGAAATGGCCGAGGCCCTACTCCAGGAGTTGGAGATAAAACCTGGTGGCCTAGAGGCCTCCATGGCAACTTCTTCTTGGTGGTGGTGAGCTATCTGCCTGTTTTTATGCTACTAACTGTTGGCCTGTATAAGGCTGAGAAGGGGAGGCCGAGCAACATTAGCATATCTGGAAAGCATATCTGTCTGGAGGGGGACTGTCATGGACCTGCAGGGGCCATGGCATGTCAGAGGAGCCCAGGGCCCTGGTGGGGTGTGGTCCTGCAGCTGTGCCACTGCCCTGGCCCCAGAAAGCCACCGCTTCATCACGAAAAGCACCTGACTCCCCAACACCCAGCTCTGGAACCCAACTGCAGGGTTGGAACCCCAGCTTTACCATCTCCTTGCTGGGTGACTGGGGCAACTACTTCCCATCTCTGAGTCTTGGTTCCCCTCTGAGCCTCTCCTGTAAGAATGAAGAGAACCAGGGTGTGGATAAAATGAGACCATAACACAGCCTCCTGGTGGGGAAGCTGTGGACTGCAGGGCTCCTCCACTGGGCGCCCCCAGGGGTCGTCCTACGAAATGGGAACCAGAGACTCTCCCAAGAACACTGAGGAGCAGCCACGTGCAGGAAGTTTAAGGGCCAGACAGGAGCTCCAGCATGTGGCTGCTGAGTGAGGGCTGTGTCACCAGCCCAGCCTCATGTGAAGGCAGGCCATGCAGGGATTACGAGTGTAGCCCCTTACTCGGGCAGCCTGAGTTCACATCCCACTTAAAGTTGTGAACTGTGGGGAAGGGTCTGCCTCTCTGTGCCTCTGTTTACCCTCTGGAGAATGAAGATGACAGCAATGTTTACCCTACAGAATGGCTGTGAAGATTATATGGGTCGATGCAGTAAAATACAGATTAAAATCTCAGCTTCATTCTTTCTTAATTTATTTTTAAACAATCTCTATACTCAATGTGGGGCTTGAACTCAGGAACCCGAGATCAAGATGCTCCTACTGACTGAGTCCCCCAGGTGCCCCAAAGTCTTAGCTTTAAAATAAAGGTTAGTGGGGTGCCTGGGTGGGTTAGTTGATTAAGCGTCTGCCTTCAGCTCAAGTCAGGGTCCTGGGATGATCACCACATCCGGCTCCCTGCTAAGTGGGGAATCTGCTTCTCCCTCTTCCTCCACCCCTCCCACCCCCACTTACATACTCTCTCTCTCTCTCTCTCTCTCTCTAGCTCAGATAAACAAAATCTGTCTCAAATAAACAAAATCTTTTAAAAATAAAATAAAATAATGGGCAGCCTGGGTGGCTTAGTGGTTTAGCGCCACCTTCAGCCCAGGGCGTGATCCTGGAGACCCGGGATTGAGTCCCACATCAGGCTCCCTGCATGGGGCCTGCTTCTCCCTCTGCCTGTGTCTCTGCCTCTCTCTCTCTCTCTCTCTCTCTCTGTGTCTCTCATGAAAAAATAAAATCTTAAAAAAATAAAATAAAGGTTAGAGGGGAGGCTATCACTTAAGTATCTAACTTTTTTTTAAATAAGAAGGCAATTGTTTTTTTTTTTAAGATTTTTATTTATTTATTTATTCATGAGAGACACACAGAGAGAGAGAGAGAGGCAGAGACACAGGCAGAGGGAGTAGCAGGCTCCACGCAGGGAGCCCAACGTGGGTCTCAATCCCGGGACTCCAGGATCACACCCTGAGCCAAAGGCAGATGCTCAACCGTTGAGCCACCCAGGCGTCCCAGTATCTAACTCTTGATCTCAGCTCAGGTCTTGGTCTCAGGGTCCTGAGTACAAGCCCCGCATCGAACCCCACACTGGGCTCCGTGCTGGGTGTTGAGCCTGCTGGATAGATAGATGATATATAAGATAAAGGTTAGTGCATCCTCCAAGTCCTTTCAACTTATTTGGCCCCCATATTCCCCTCGTGGTCTCCAGAGTCCCCAAGGTTCCTCCAGCTTCCTTACGTGGAGGAGTGTGAGGTTTTCAACCATTTTTGCATTTCCCAAAGTGAATTCCATAGCTCTCTAAACTCACAAGATGTTTTTTGAAAAGATAATTGAAAAGAACCTCACCATCCAACAGGCCTGGTTGCTGGGTAGATAGAGCCAGTGCCCTTCACCAAAGTGCAGGAACGGATCCGAGAAACCCTGCAGTGAGGAAACCCAGCGGATGTTCATGTTGGTGTTTTCCCAAATTTATTTGACCACGAATGCCCTTTTCTGCCCAATATCAATTTAGCATCTTCCTGGAAAAACACTGATGATCAAGGTCATTTCTAGCTCACAGCTTCCACCTTACAGAAAAGACAGAAGGTTTTCTAAAAATCATCATCCCTGCATTTGGGGAGCCCCTTCCAGGTTCTCAAGCACTGTCACACCGCCTCACAGGAGAGTGCCGCCCTGCCATGTGTTCTCGGTCCTGCTCCATGGGTCAGGGAGGGTCGGAGCGTGAAGGCCCCTCAGGGACGCCCAGCAAGGACTGACCCAGCTCCCTTCGACTCGCTGCAGCACCCTTGGCTCTTACAGACCACACACAATGCCCAGACGTTGTCGGGACAGAGGCAGCATCTTCCAGGAGTCTTCTAGAAAAAGGAGCTGCCAAAAAGAAGCCTCTGTGTGTTGGGCAAGCCCAGCCTCAGATAAGAGAGAGGTGTCTTGGCCCAGGAGTCTCCTGGCCCCTGTGGAGGAGGCCCTGGGCCACCGGGCTCCAGTAGCAGGGACAGCACCACTTGCAAACCGTCTCTTCCACCGCCCTGTAAATGTTCCAGTAATTCTAACATTTGGCAACTAAAGTACATATCCCAGACGGCCGTGTGAACACAGGACAAGCACCAAAGTTTGTCTCAAGGCCCTGTAGGGTTTCAAAAACAAGATTACTCAGCTAGTCAGTGGAGGAGAGTAACATTTATTGAGCACTTACTACCGATTGTACATTGTGTCAGAAGCTCTATTTTTAAAAAATATTTATTTATTTGACAGAGAGCGAGAAAGAGAGAGCAAGAAAAAGCAGGGGGGAGGGTCAGAGAGAGAGGGAGAAGCAGGCTTCCCATAGAGCAGGGAGCCCGATGCAGGGCTCAATCCCAGGACCCTGGATCATGACCTGAGCCGAAGGCAGATGCTTAGCTGACTGAGCCACCCAAGCATCCCAAAGAAGCTCCTTTTTTTTTTCCAGCTTTTTTTTTTAAATGTATTTATTTGAGAGAAAGAGAGTAAGAACGAGCAAGGGGTAGGAGTAGCTGGAGAGGGAGAAGCAGGCTCCCTGCAGGGAGCCTGATGCGCAGCAGCTCGATTGCAGGACCCAGAGATGAATTGCATGACCTGAGCTGAAGGCAGAGGCATAACCGCCTGAACCACCCAGGTGCCCTACAAAAGCTCTGACTT
This sequence comes from Canis lupus baileyi, assembly GCF_048164855.1. Classification (NCBI taxonomy): domain Eukaryota; kingdom Metazoa; phylum Chordata; class Mammalia; order Carnivora; family Canidae; genus Canis; species Canis lupus. The sequence goes on from NC_132863.1 coordinate 24,043,481, forward strand.
TATGATGAAATTCCAGTTCTGATAACAACCCCATTTTACAGATGGGGAAACTGAGGCTCACAGTGATGCATTAACAAACCCAGGGGCATGGTAGAGCTGGAGTCAAATCTGAGCCTGGTTTTGCCCCCATGGTCCCAGCACTCCCCACTCCGTGGTGCTGTTCTGCGCCAGCCTGGCTGGCACCCCTCCAAGACCTGGTCTATGCCTTGACCTCAGGGCCCCTTTCTCATTACTAACCCCTGTTCCCTCGGCCTGCGAGGAGGGGAATCCGACGGGACACTAATGTAGTCTGGCCCCTATCGGTCTGGCCCACATTGTGGGCGACAGAACCGGCATGTGGGTTCAACAATCTGATCACCCTTGAGGGGCAGGGCAGATAGATAAATCAGTTTCCTGAGCCTGTCTAGCTGAAGCCCAGCCACCAGCCTGAGGTGACCTTGCCAACGTGAAGACCCCCAGGAACCCGGCCCAAGTTGGCACATGGGCTAAGCCCCTTACCTTTCTGTCATTGTTGCCTGCCCCTGGCTATAGCCTCCTCCCCTGCATCCTGCCCCAGCCCCCCACTCACCTTGCAGGTGCTGGCACCCAGCCTGGGGGTTGGGGGAGGCATCACATGAACCTTTGGGAAACCCCTCTCCCGTCTCCTGACTCCCCAGAATTCCTGGGTCAGCAGCATGACGGCATGTGGCATGCCCATATCGGGAGGTAGGGGAGAGAACTCCCCCCATCCCTCTCCAGGGCAGGCCCCCTGCTGTGTCTGCCTGGCTGCAGAGAAGGAAGGCCCCCCCTGAGCACCCTGAGACACCCTCCTGGCTGCGCCCTTCCTCCTGTACCTCATGGGAAGTGGCCACTGGCGAAGGGGTAAGAGTGGTGCCTGGAGTGTGCCCGCACCAGACCTCTCCCACTGCTCACACTCATCCTCCAGCCATCCCAGAGGCAGGCTTCCTTCTCTCTGTCCTTGGTGGGGGCCAGGTCGCAGGGAGGAGTGACTTGCCCGAGGCCGTGTAGCCAGGCAGAGGTGGGCATCACTCCCGGGTCTGAGGAGTGAGACTGCCGGACTCAGGTCCTGGCTCTAGAATCTGCTCACTGGGTCACCTGGGGCTGGTTACACGACCTCGCTGTGCCTCAGTATCCTCATCTGTACAATGCTGTCAGGGAATCCCTAAGTCTGAGCCCTGAGTGAGCTGTGCGGCCGTGGGTGAGTGACTTAACCTGCTTGTGCCTCAGTTTATTCTGACTTAAAATAGCTTGATATACATACAGCAAGGGCTGGTATGAGGATTAAAAAATACTACTGTGCATCTAGAGCTTTCTGGCTGGTGGTGCCATGGCGCCTGCTGATTGTTTGCCGATGTTATGGTCAAGGTGCTACCATCTAGACCAGCTCTGGAAGGATAACAGGGAAAGGTCTTAGAGGGTACCTCTGGGGAGGAAAAGTGGGTGGTCGGGGACCCAAATTGACCCTATATATTATTTTGTACTTTCAGAATTTTGTATTGCATACATGTGGTATTACTATTACAAAGCGGATTACATAACTATCATACAAAGGTGCTGCCTTGCCCTGACACGTGGTCTCATGGCGGCCAGAGACCATATCTGCTGGGTGCCCCTAGTCCCAGCTTCCCCAACCCTCCATAGCCACACCCAGGCCTTGCCCAGGCCCTGCCTGTTAGCCCACTCCAAGTCTCCCAGCAAGACCCCAGCACAACCTTAAGGTTGTGCCAGGAGGTGTCTCCTTCCAAGCACAGGCCTGTGACGTGGGCCAAGTCTTCACTCCTCCACTGGTCCACTGGCTCACCTGTAAGTGAGGTGACCACACTGCTCTCACAGGGTAACTGTAAGGACTAAAATGAGGTACTAGAGTGGTGCCTGGCTGGTGCAGTCAGTGGAGCATGTGACTTGATCTCAGGGTCATGAATTCAAGCCCCATGTTGGACATAGAGCTTATTTAAAAAAAAAAAAAAAAAAAAAAAAAGGTACTAGAGTGCTAAGTACAGATCCTTGCAGAGTCTCCTACCTTCCTGTCCTCTGAAAGGGCAAAATGATGATGTTGAAGGGAAGCTGCATCCTCCTCTGGGCTCATCTCCCCCACAGACTCTCTCCCACCCTGCCAGTAGACTGCAAACCTACCAAGGCAATGGTTGCCTCTGAGCCTTTGCACTTGCTGGTCCCCTCTGGGCAGGCCCTTCCCTCATCTCTCTGCGGTTGGCTCTTTCCCATCAGTCAGTTTCTCCCAAGAGTCACCTCCTCACAGAGGCCCTCCTAGACCACTTCATCTAAAGTGGTCCCCATACCCCCATCTATCTTACTCCTGTTTGTTTTCTGCATAGTACTTACTATTACTTGAAATTAAGTTGTTTAAATTATTTATTTATTTTTAAAAAGATTTTATTTATTTATTCATGGGAGACATAGAAAGAGAGAGAGACACAGGCAGAGGGAGAAGCGGGCTCCATGCAGGAGCCCAAAGTGGGACTCAATCCTGGAACTACGGAATCACGTCCTGAGCCGAAGGCAGATGCTCAACCACTAAGCCATCCCAGTGTCCCTGAAATTATGTTTTTTTAAATAAACTTTTTTGGGGGGTAGGGGGTGCAGTTTTAGATTCACAAAAAAAGTTTCAAAGACAGTACAGAGGGTTCCTGTACACACTTCGTCCAGTTTTCCTCATGTCGCCGTGTCTCCTCTCCTGTCCATGGTACATTTGTCAAAACTAAGAAGTTAACCCGGTACATTACCATTAACTAAACTTTGTTCAGATGAAATTGTACTTTTCCTTAATTTATTTACTGGCTTTCAACTGCTTCTGCCCCTAGAAGGAAGACTCTGAAAGGTGGGGAGGTTGCCATACTTACTCACCACCAAGCCCCTCATACCTGGCCATAAATATTGATCGGTAAAAGGAGGGGAAGTATTGGTAAAAATAGCCAGTGATTGCTAAGGACTCCCTCTGCCGTGCAGCATTCTGAGTGCACGAAACACTGTAAATCATTTAATCCTCAGGACAGCCCACAAGGCTACTAATTATGGGGAAACTGAGGCACAGTACAGTTCAGGGCCTAGCTGAGGCCACACAAATGGTGTGGATGGACTCTAGCACTTCCCTCAGTATCAGAATAAGTGCCAATCCTTCCGTGTCCTTGGTCCACGCCAGAGCAGGGGGCCAGACCCTTCCCTGAGCAGGACGCGGAGGCCCCAGTGCAGCTGATTTGCCTGAAGCCACAGGATGGACGGGCTCAGGGCTGGGATGGAACCTGAGCCTCCTGCCTCCAGCTGGCTGCCCCGAGGCGGTGGCTCCCTGGCTCTGCCCGGAAGCTGTGAGGCACCGTTCCCAGGGCGGCCGGCTCCACCCTGCTGGGGGGACAGAGGGCAGGTGGTTCGGCCATAGTCTGGGGCTCTCTCCTGGGCCCCCGACTTCCCAGAGCGGGGCTGAGATCCCCCACCACCTCCCTTTGCCCAGAGCCTTAGATCTGACCCTGGGGAGGCAGGGGTGGAAGGGGGTGCCTCTCCATCCCAGAGGCTGCTGCCTTCCGGGCATTGCTGGGCTCTGGGACAGGGAAGACAGGGTCATCCCTGTCTGGATGGGGGCGGGGGCAGTGGAGCAACAGGGAGGATTATTAGGCTTCTCCCAACACCCTGGGACCAGCTGGAGAGGTGTCGGGGCACCTCCCAAGGGAGCACTTGGACAGGACGGAGGCCGCCCCCATCCCGCCTGGGTTCCGCCCAGCGCCAGGCTGGCGCAGACTCCAAGCCCTAATAATGTTTGCTGGATGCTTTGAATACAAGCGTCAGTGCCCAGAATCTCCTTGAGGTTTCAGCCAGGCGTGCCGCCCCATCCCCCCTTCTGGGGAGCAGAAGAAGTATGGGGGGGTGACAGGGGACACCGCGAGGTGGAGGCAGCCTCCGTGAGAGAGGCAGGCTGCTCCACCCAGAGCTGGGGGGTAGGGGAGCCTTGTGCGCGGCTAATTAAACAGTGACTGTGATGAATCGGGGAGAGGCTGCTGCTTGCTAATTAAAGGTACGGGCGGGCGGCTTGCCTGCCAAGGAGGGAAGGCAGGAGCAGTTCTGGAACAATGTCAAGAGGCCAGGCCAGCAAGGACAGCACTGGCTCTGGGCATCTCTTTCTTCCCTGGGCCCTCCCGGCAGGGCCCTGTGACCCCCTCCCCACTTCCCTATCTCTCCTACCCACCTTGCCAGAGCCTGGGGCCTTGGACTTCCCCTCCCCACCAACCCAAATTGCTTTCCTGATAAGGGCCCAGCATGGGGGAGGAGGAGCCTGCTGGCGTCCCAGGTCTGGGCTGGTGGGTGGGCATCATTTTGAACCTCTGAGCTACTTCCTTTCACCCCACTCCCAAGAATCTGGGTGTTTGGCAAATGAGCTACATCAAGATGGGAGGTTAGGGACACCTGGGTGGCTCAGTGACTGAGCATCTATCTGCCTTTGGCTCAGTGACTGAGCATGGAACCCCTGGATCCAGTCCCACAGCTGCCTCTCCACGGGGAGCCTGCTTCTCCCTCTGCCTTTGTCTCTGCATCTCTCTCTGTGTCTCTCATGAATAAATAAATGAATCTTAAAAAAAAAAAATGGGAAGTTGGCTGGTGTGAATGAGTGAATGAGGCCCCCAAGATGACTTTTAGAATTAGAGATTCTGAGACTCATCGGGGCTTTGAGCATTACTCAATACTCAATCTCCTTGCTGTAACAACACCTGATATTAGCTGTGGTCCTGTTCTGGCCCCACATGCTCTGGGGTGCATGTGAGAGATTGAGAGACAGTGCTCCTCTCTGGTCTCCATACGCACATCTAGAAAAGAGAAGATGGAAACCAAGGATCTCTGGTCCTCAGAGATTCCTAGATAATGGACAAGACCCCAAACTGCCTATCCCTGCTCCACATCTACTCAAGGCAGGGAGTGGTTCAGTGGCTAGGGACCTCCAGGCACCAGAGGTCCAAGCCCCAGCCCCACCACTGCCTACTGGGTGACCTTGGGCGAGGTAGGTAATTGCTCCATGCTTCCGTTTCCTCATCTGCAAAGCTGAGGATAGTAATGCTGTCTACTCAAAGGGTCACTGAGGGGACTGAGAGAGATAATCCAGGTGAGGTACTTAGTGCAATGTCTGCTCCATGGAACAGGCCCAGAGAATGTCAGCCATTATTATGTGAAAACTCGGGGGACTTGGGTAGGTGTGGCCCAGTGCCCACCCCTCTTCCATGTGACCTCCTTATTGACGCCACAGCTGCAGCCCTCTCAGGACAATCTTATCAGACTCAGGGAGAGCATGTCACCCTTCATACCAGGGCTCTCACACCCTCTCTGACCCCCATAACCTTTTGGGTGAAGTAGAAGAGCAAAGAAGCAAACTAAGTGGATGCTCAAAAAGCTAAGTGATCTGCCTGAAGTCATACAGCTCAGAAAGGGGGCAGAGACAGCCCTGGTCCCTTGAGCCGGAGCAGAAGATGGGATCACGGTTCCCATGGTAACATGTTGAGCTTCTCCTGAATGCCAAGTCCTGAATCAGCAACCCTGGAGGGGATCTAGGGGAACTGGACACTCACTCTGCCCTCAAGAGGATCCAGTCTTGGGATCCCTGGATGGCTCAGCGGTTTAGCGCCGCCTTCAGCCCAGGGTGTGATCCTGGAGACCCGGGATCGAATCCCATGTCGGGCTTCCTGCATGGAGCCTGTGTCTCTGCCTCTCTCTTTCTCTCTGTGTGTCTCTCATGAATAAATAAATAAAATATTTTTTTTTCAAAAAAGGGGGGATCCAGTCTGGAAGGAAGGAAAACACACAGGTAACAGAAATGCAAGGCAAAGGTGGCAGGCATCTGGGTGGGCAGGTGCTCCTGTGCCTACCCATGCAAGGAGTGAGAGCTCCTTTGACTTGGAGCTCAATTTGAAAGCAAAGGTTCTGTTTCTATCAGAAGAGTAAAATCAGCGTGGGGGAGCTTGGAGAGGGCTGATAGAGCCCCTCTGGTGCTCCCTGGAGAGTCCTTCACAAAGGGGGTCAGATATTCTGCTCTGGGAAGTGCCAGATGGTCCCTGGCGCCTATGGTGCCTACTTCTGAGGTCTGGGGTCTGTCACTTGAGGTATCTGGGGGTCCCGGATGATGTCGTTACAGTATCTGCAACTATACCTCCAGGGACCCCCAGCAAGAATCCATCCATGTCCTAAAGGGGCTGTAATGTGTCCCTTCTAGGTGGCCAGGCTCTCACCAGGATGGAGGCTTTCTACTGCCATACAATGCTGTAGAAGGATGCAGTGCCCATAAGGGGCCCAGAGACAGCAGAAACCTTTCTAGGGTGAGATACTCAAGGCTGTTGGCCCTGATGCTGGACACCTGGACTTTAGGCAGCCAACCCAAAGCAAGCAGGAATGAGCACAAGGTCACTGGCCTCGGGGGGAGGGGGGGTGATGTCTCCATCTTCCCTCCTCAGAGATTAAGACTCAGCCAGAGAAATGGGGCAAAGGGCCTGGGCAGATCTCGCTACAAGGAAGCCTGTGCAAGCAAAGCTAGCAGCTCCTTAAAAAACACACCCTGCCTCTTAACCCTCCCCAGGGCCCCCTGTGCCCTAGCTGGGCCAAATGCTGGTCTGGGGCGCCCTCTGGTGGCCAATTAGGGCAGTGGCAGAAGCAGCTGTGGGTTTAAGGGTGGATGGTTAGTTAGACTTGGAGACTTCAGAGTGGACCACTTCTCCCACTGCCCAGACAGGAAAAGGCCTGGGGGCTGTGGGAGATGGGGAGGGAGTAAGCTGCCCAAGGTCATGCAAGTAACTTGCCCAAGTCAGTGGCCAAGTCCAGAACAGAACCCAGACCTCCTTCTGCACCTGTGGTCACTCTTGATGTGTCTTCCCTTCCTGATGGGGTAGAGAAGACTAAGTGTCCAGAAGGCTCACTCCCCAGTGACCATGGACAATTGGATGGTAGGCAGCTAAGCAGCTATGTGATGAGGTACACAGCACTTCCTCTCTCTGGCCTTGGGCTCCTCACCTCTAAAACCTGGAGCTACTGTCAAGGGCTATGGGGACTGGAGTCCTTCTTATACACTGCTAGTAGTGAGGCTATAACCAACCAACCTTTCAGGAAATCCTAAACTGAGCCTTCTTACAGTGGCTATTCGGTATCATACTAATGGTGAAAGACTGGGTGCTTTCCCCCTGAGATTAGGAAGAAGATAATAACGTCCACTCTTGCCACTTCTATTCAACATTGTATTGGAAGTCCCAGCCAGGGCACTCAGACAAGAAAAAAAAAAAAGGCATCCAGATTGCAAAGGAAGGAGCAAAACTACCTCTATTTTCAGATGACATGATCTTATAAATATAAAATCCTGAAGAATCCACACACAAAAAGTTAGAACTAATAAATGAGTTCAGAAAGGCAGGATACAAGATGAATATACAAAAGTCAATTGTATCTCTGTGCACTTTGCAATGAACACTTCAAAAATGTAATTAAGAACATCATTCCAGGGATGCCTGGGTGGCTCAGCAGTTGAGGGTCGACCTTCAGCTCAGGGCATGATCCGAGGATCCTGGGATTGAGTCCTGAATCGGGCTCCCCATGAGGAGCCTGCTTCTCCCTCTATCTGTGTCTCTGCCTCTCTCTGTGTGTGTCTCTCATGAATAAATAAACAAAATCTTTTTGAGAGAAAAGAAAGAAAATAATTCCATTTATATTGCAATCAAAGAGAATAAAATGCTTACAAATAATTTAAAAAGTATAAAATTTTTACTCTTAAGATTACAAAATATTGTTGAAAGAAATTAAAGAAGGGACACTTAGATGACTCAGTCAGTTAAACATCTACCTTCAGCTCAGGTCATGATCCTGGTGTCCTGACACAGAGCCCCACATTGGGCTATCTGTTCCACGGGGAGTCTGCTTCTCCCCCTTCCTCTCCCTCTCCCTCTGTGTGCTCTCTCTCCCTCAAATAAATAAATCTTAAAAAAAAAAAAAAAAGGTAAGAAAATAAAAGAAAGAAATTAAAGACCTAAATATATGGAAAAACATCCCATGTTCATGGATCTGAAGACCCAATATTGTTAAGATGGCAAGATTCTCAAAATTGATCTTCAGATTCAACACCATCCCCATCAAAATTCCAATTTGCTTCTTTGCAGGAATTGACAAGCTGATCTTAAAATTCTTATGGAAATTCAACTGACCACAAATAGCCAAAACATATTGAAAAAAGAGGGATATTGTTAGAGGACCCAGAGGAAGCTTTCTACAAAGTTACAGTAATTAAGAGAGTGTGGTACCGGCATAGGGATAGACATGGAGTTAATGGAATAAAAGTCCAAAAATAAACCCTCACACTTATAGTCAATTGATCTTCAACAAGAGTGCCCAGGCAATTCAGTAGGGAAAGGACAGGCTTTTCAACAAATGGTGCTGGGGCAACTAGATATCCACATGCAAAAAAAGGAGGCTGGCGGGGGTGGAGGGGTAACTGGGTGGTTCAGTTGTTTGGGTGTCTGCCTTCAGCTCAGGTCATGATCCTGGAGTCCTGGGATCAAGACCTGTTGGTAGGTCAAGCTCCCTGCTCAGTGGGGAGTCTGCTTCTCCCCCTCCCCATTCATGTTCTTTCTCTGTCTAAAATAAATAAATAAAACCTAAAAAAAAAAAAAGTAGGCTAGGCACTTTCCTCACATCCAACACGAAAATTAACTCAAAATGAATCTCGGATCCAAATATAAGTGTTAAAATTATAAAACTGACGCCTGGGTGGCTCAGTGGTTGAGTGTCTGCCTTTGGACTTGATCGCAGAGTCCTGGGATCAAGTCCCACATCAGGTTCCCTTTAGGGAGCCTGTTTCTTCCTCTGCCTATGTCTCTCTCTGTGTGTCTCTCATGAATAAATAAATAAAATCCTTTTTAAAAAAAACAAAAAAGGGATGCTTGGGTGGCTCAGCAGTTTAGCACCTGCCTTCGGCCCAGGGTGTGATCCTGAAGTCCTGGGATCGAGTCCCATGTTGGGCTCCCTGCATGGAGCCTGCTTCTCCCTCTGCCTGTGTCTCTGCCTGCCACGCCCCCCCTCCGTGTCTCTCATGAATAAATAAATAACATCTTTAAAAATAATTAAAAAATAAAAAGACAAAAAAACTGGGACGCCTGGGTGGCTCAGCGGTTGAGCATCTGCCTTTGGCTCCCGGCGTGATCCCGGGGTCCTTGCAGGGAGCCTGCTTCTCCCTCTGCCTGAGTCTCTGCCTCTCTCTGTGTCTTTCATGAATAAGTAAATAAAATCTTATAAAAAAAACAAACAAACAAACTATAAACTCTTAGAAGAAAGCATAGGCCTAAATCTTCATGACCTAGGATCAGTCAATAATATGACACAAAATCATGGTAACAAAAGAAAAAATAGGTAAATTGGACATCATCAAAATAACAAACTTCTGTGATGCAAAATACATTGTTAAGAAAGTGAAAAGACAGGGCCCCTAGTGGCTCAGTTGGTGAAGCATGTGACTCTTGATCTCAGGGTTGTGAGTTCAAGCCCCATATTGGGTGTAGAGCTTACTTAAAATCGTAAAAAAAAAAAAAAAAGGAAGTGAAAAGACACAGAATGGGAGGAAATATTTGCAAATCACACACTAGGTTTGCTATCATCAAAAAAGACAATAACAAATGTTGGCAAGGATGTAATGAAGTCATCCGCTCACACACTACTGGTAGGAATATTAATGGTGCAGCCACCTTGAAAAACTCTGTTCCCCAAAAGTAAATAGAATTACCAGGTGACCCAGCAGTTCCACACCTGGGAGGCAGAGATCCAAGAGAAATTAAATATGTTTACCCCAAAATTTACATGAATGTTCACAGATACATTATTCATAATAGCCAAAGAAAGTAAAAAACCCAAATGCCCATCAACTGATGAATGGATAAATAAAATGTGGTCTATCCATCCACACACAGAAATATTATTCAGCAATAAAAAGGAATTAAATACTGGGGCATCTGCCAGCATCCTGGGATGGAGCCCCAGGTTGAGCTCCCTGCTCAGTGGGGAGTCTGCTTCTCCCTTTCCCCCCACCCCCTGCTCGCCTTTTCTCTCTGTCTCAAACAAATAAAGAAATTTTTTTAAAAAAGGAATTAAATACCGATACATGCTATAACCTGGATAAAGCTATTAAAAATGTGCTAAGTGAGGGAAGTCAGTCAAAAGACTACATATTGTATGATTTCATTTTTTTTAAGATTTTATTTATTCATGAGAGACAGAGAGGCAGAGACACAGGCAGAGGGAGAAGTGTGCTCCTTGCAAGGAGCATGATGTGGGACTCGATCCCAGATCCCGGGATCACGCCCTGAGCCGAAGGCAGATGCTCAACCCCTGAGCCACACTGGTGTCCCTGTATGATTTCATTTATATGAGAATTCCATAATGCTTAAACCTATACAGACAGTAAGAAGACTCCTTTATAGCAGTGGTTGCCTAGAGCTGGAGAGGGGGGCCACTAGGGAGAAATGGGGGTGGGGTTCTCTAATGCTGAAAATGTCCTAAAATTGATTGTGGTGATGATTGCACAACTCTGACTATACTAAAAACTACTGAATTGTATGCTTTGAATGGCTGAACTGTATGGCAAGTGAATCATATCTCAATAAAGCTGTTTAAAAAAAACCTGGCACCTGGGTAGCTCAGTTGGTTAAGCGTCTACTTTTGGCTCAGGCCCTGATCTCAGGGTCCTGGGATTGAGGCCTCCCAACCCTCACTGGGCTCCTTGCTCAGCAAGGAGTATGCTGTCCTTCTCCCTCTCCCCCCTCAACTCATGCTCTATCTCTCCCTCAAATAAATAAAATTTAAAAAATAAGTTAATTAGAGGCACCTAGGTGTCTCAGTTGGTTAAGCATCTGCCTTCCGCTCAGGGCATGATCCCAAGGTCATGGGATGGAGCCCCGCACTGGGCTCCCTGCTCAGCTTCTCCTTCTCCCTCTGCTGCTCCCCCTGTTTGTTCTGTCTCTGTCAAATAAATAAAATCTCTTAAAAATGTAAATTAATTATTTTTTAAAATCTTATTTATTTATTCATGAGAGACACACACACACAGAGAAGCAGAGACATAGGCAGAGAGAGAAGTAGGTTCCATACAAGGAGATCGATGTGGAACTGGATCCCGGGACTCCAGGATCACGCCCTGGGCTAAAGGCAGATGCTCAATTCCTGAGCCACCCAGGTGTCCCAATTAATTATTTATTTAACAAAAAACATTCTTCGGTCCCATGATGCTACTTCTAGAAATTTCTTCTAGGAATTACTGAAGCGCATAAAAACATATGTATAGGGCAGCCCAGGTGGCTCAGCGGTTTAGCGCCGCCTTCAGCCCGGGGTGTGATCCTGGAGTCCTGGGATGGAGTCCCACATCGGGCTCCCTGCATTGAGCCTGCTTCTCCCTCTGCCTGTGTCTCTGCCTCTCTCTCTCTCTCTCTCTGTGTGTGTGCGTGTGTCTCTCATGAATAAATAAATAAAATCTGGGATCCCTGGGTGGCGCAGCGGTTTAGCACCTGCCTTTGGCCCAGGGCGCCATCCTGGAGACCTGGGATCAAATCCCACATCGGGCTCCCGGTGCATGGAGCCTGCTTCTCCCTCTGCCTATGTCTCTGTCTCTGTCTCTCTCTCTCTCAATCTGTGACTATCATAAATTAAAAAAAAAAATTAGAAAAAATAAATAAAATCTTAAAAACAAAAACAAAAAACATATGTATAAAAATTTCCATCACAGTATTGTTTATAATAGCAAAAGTGTGAGAATAACCTAAGTGTCCATTGGTAGGGGAACCAGTCATTTATGTTCAAACCTGGAATCATTTACAAAAGATTAAAAATGAAAAGCACATTTACAAACATGGACAAGGTCTGGGATACATTGCCACATTAAAGAATAAATCTATAGATTAAAAGGGTCTTAAAAGACAGATTTTTTTTTTAAGACAGATTTTTTTAAGGACAAAATTATAGTATCTAGGGATTCACACTAGGTGATAACTAGCAAGAAAGTAATGACCTTGTAAGTCTCAATAACCGTAATTAATAATGCCGTAGGGCACCTGCGGGCTCAGTCCGTAGAGCATGTGACTCTTGATCTTAGTGTCATGAGTTCATGCCCCATGTTGAGTAGAGACTTTTTTTTTAAAGGAAAAAAAAAGTCAGGAGAACAGTAACCTTTCTTGGGGAAGTAGGAGGAGGGGGCACACCGAGAGCTTCTAGGTTCTGGCAGAGTTCTTCACTGGGCAGTGGTTCCAAGAGTGTTTGCCTTATAATAATATGTCAAACTGAACAATTGTTTTATATGGTCTTTCCGTGTCATATTTTGTAACAAAAAAGTTAAAAATCGGGCAGCCCCGGTGGCGCAGTGGTTTAGCGCCGCCTGCAGCCCAGGGCGTGATCCTGGAGACCCTGGATTGAGTCCCACGTCAGGCTCCCGGCATGGAGCCTGCTTCTCCCTCTGCCTGTGTCTCTGCCTCTCTCTCTCTCCTGTGTTTCTCATGAATTAATAAATAAAATCTTTAAAAAAAAAAAAAACACTAAAAAAAAGAGTTAAAAATCAAGTATACTCATTTTCATTTTTTTTTAAGATTTTATTTATTCATGAGAGACACAGAGGGGGCGGGGGGCAGAAACATAGGCAGAGGGAGACGCAGGCTCCATGCAGGAAGCCCGATATGGGACTCGATCCCAGGACTCCAGGATCATGCCTTGGGCCCTTTGGCAGGCACCAAACCGCTGAGCCACCCAGGGAGCCCTCATTTTAATTTTTAAAGCAAGTATCATAAGATTCCATTCTTGTAAAAACAATCTACTTCTATATGTGTATATGCACAAAAATACCTGGAAGTTTAGGATTTGGGGTGCTTTAATTTATATATTTCACAATTTTTGCATTTTTTTTCTGCGATGAACAAGAAATACTTTTACAGCCAGAAAAAAAAAAAAACAACAACAACAACAATAAAGCTATGTGCTGTGTTTTGGGGCACTTCCTTGGAGCTCTGACATTGTGTGGGCAGAATGGTAGACTTGGGGCATTGGGAGATGGCACAAGGGCACGTTCCAGACCAGGATTCATCGTCTGCTCAGCCACCCAGAGCTTACCAAAACCCCGAGGCCCAGCCTCCATCGAAGCTTCCTGGAGACTCAGCCGGTCAGGTAGCTGGTGGCAGCTGCTGCACAGCTGTCCCACCCCGTGCTCCAGACACTGGGAATGCGGTTCTGACCTGGTAAAACTTGATGCGGGTAACTCTGTTCCCAAGCACACAAGCCTCCTATGGCAGACCTGAGGGAGAAGCCCTGGGCAAGGGGCTTGGGGGTAGGGGCCGGGTCTCACCCCAACTAGCTTTGCTACTAGCAGCACAAAACCCTGTAGTAAGGAGCTAAGAAGCACTTTTTATATGCTAGCCACTTGCACAGGTGGGTTATGTGGTTGGTTTTATGGAACCATCCCAATGACCTGAAACCGTGGGTATGATCATCTTCATAGTACAGATGGGCAAACTGAGGTCCAGGGAGCCTAGGTGACAGGGCCCAAGTGCTGGGAAGCCCAGGTGCCTGGGGCAGTCACTACAGCTGAGGCTAGACTTCACAGGCATAGCCTTAGGGGCTTCTCCCAGGAATCCAGGAGGGTGGCTGCCCTCATTTTGTGGATGAGGACACTGAGGCTGAGACAGAGGAGTCACCTGTCCATGTTCCACAACGACTATGTGGCAGGGCCAGATACAAAGCCAGAGACACTCAGCAGCTCTGCCAGGTAGCCCCTCCCAGCGCGAGAGCCCATGGCACACTCCACTCCGTGGACTGGCTCTTCATAAAGTTAGTAGTTACCGTACTTGGGAGCATGCATGGCAGAGGCAAAGTGTGTCATTTAACTTCTCCTTTCCTCAAACCTGTAAATCTTCAGTCTGACTGTTCTCCCCTTTTTAAAGCCTGGGGGCTGGAGGCCCAGAGAGAGCTGAGTGATAGGTAGAGAGGGCACGGAGGGCCTCCACTGCACAGTCCAGGGCAGCCTAGTGTGAAAGCTCTCCTGGCAGTGCAGCCAGCTCCTCTTCCCATCACAGGGGCGCCAGGAGAGCAACTCTCCGGAGAGCAGTGGGCCTGCCCCAGCAGAGCCCGCTCCCCACCCCGCGACCCCCCAGCTATAGTATGTGCCTTCCCAGCAGGGAAAAGACACTGAATGACAGCCAAGGGCAAAATGCCAGGGACAGCGGCTGGGGTCTCAGGGGATCTGTAACCCTCACTGCCTCCCGCGGTAGCCCCAGCCCAAGACTATCCCATGCCTCTCCGACAGTCAAGTGGTCAGCTAGCTCATGTCGGAGCGCACATTGTGGACAGAGGGCCAGGCCACTGGCAACACGAGGGGCTGCTTCTTCAGGTACCCCCCACCTGCCAGGCACCAGCTATGCTATGTAATCTAGCACTAAGCCTCACAAAGCCCTTTCAATACATCATATCTGCTTCTTTTTACAGAAGAGGCAATGGGGCTCAGAGAGGTAGAGTGACTTGTCCAAAATCACACAGCCAGGAAGTCTCAGAGGTTCCTGGTGGCCAATTTCAACCAAGGAGGGACAGAGGAAGGACCCTTCAGAGGGAGGGAAAGGACCTACTTTGGAGGGGATGTGGGGAGAAGCGAGAGCCTGCATCATGAGCTGTGACTCTTGAGGGAGGTGACTTATTCACCAATCCATTTGTTCTGTTTGTGCATTTATGCCAGTGTCTTTGCTGGGCATTGAGGACTCAAGTAAACCAGGCTCATCTGTGTTCTCACAGAACTCATGGCCAAGCAGAAGAGAAAGGCAAAATGAGGCAGGAAGAGGCCACCACTTGCCTGGGTGTGCTAGTATTTACTAAGCGCCTACTGTGGGCCAGGCCCAGTGAGGAGAACTGAGGGCAGCAAGTAAATACAAAGCACAAGGCTCGTGCCCTTCGGAAGCATAAGTTCTAGGGGTTTCTGGCCCCAAACCTCCAGAAACCCAGCCTGCACACCCCTAGAACCCTGAACACGATGGGACATTTCTCTAGGGGTACACCAGAGTCATACTTGGCCTGGTTCTGGGCTGCTCAGCAGGGATCCAGAAATGGCAGGAAATCTCAATCAGTACCTTCCCTAGGAACTAAATCAAGGCCCCAGGCAGGCCAGAGTTGTTCAGAGGGGTCTGCAGTCATCCAGTCTGAACAACTAGAAGGCAAACAAGGGCCACCCATGCAGGCTGTAGCCACAAACCCCTGGGGCTGGGGACACAATGACTCTCGCTGAATGGACGATACTTGCCCAAGGCCACCTGGGCCTTACTCTATCTTTGTTCCTTTGATCCCCACTGAAAGACATCGATCCTGGTTCAGAGGCAGCGTCATGGCATTGGGTCCCAGCCGCTGCAACATCAGGTCCATTTCATAGCCTAGGAAATGGAGAAACGGGGCAGTGGGAGGACTCGTCCAAGATTCCACTAGCTCATGGCATAGGCAAAATGTGAACTAGGGACTGCAGGCCTCTCCACCAGCTCACACGCCAGGATGCCACCCGCAAGGATGTACACACTGACACCCAGGCTGGCGATGCTGGATGTCTCCAACGGGGGCACCGCATGAGCTGCAGGCAGAGGATAGCTCCTTTCCTAAGCGACCCTCTTGGTTCCTGTTTTTGTGTTTGTGTTTCTAAATGCTCGACCTTTGCTATCACCTGGAGCTGTTAAACAGAGGCGCCCCTCTCAGTGTGAATGGCAGAGAGCGTATGCCAGAACTGCTCCATTTCAGCAGCCAAAAAGTTGGATTTATATTTTTAAGTGGAATTTTAAATGTTCAGGGTCTTTTTTTGAAGGAGAGCCAGAGCCAGAGAGAGCATGCAGTGGGGAGGGCAGAGGGAGAAGGAGAATCCTAAGCAGGTGCCACACACAGTGTGGAGCCTGATGCAGGGCTTCGTCTCACGACCCTCAGATCATGACCTGAGCAGAAATCAAGAGTTGGATGCTCAACCCACTGCGCCACCCAGATGTCCCTAAGTGGAATTTTAAAAACTGCCAAATCCCCTTATTAAAAAAGAGAGAGAGAGGAGATCCCTGGGTGGCTCAGCGGTTTAGCCCCTGCCTTTGGCCCAGGGCATGATCCTGGAGTCGCAGGGTCAAGTCCCACATCAGGCTCCCTGCATGGAGCCTGCTTCTCCCTCTGCCTATGTCTCTGCCTCTCTTTCTCTCTCTCTCTCTCTGTCTCTCATGGATGAATAAATAAAAAATCTTGGGTGGGGGTGACTGGGTGGCGGGCACTGAGGTGGGCACTTGATGGGATGAGCACTGGGTGTTATTCTGTTTTTTGGCAAATTGAACACCAATAAAAAATAAATTTATTATTATAAATAAATAAATAAATAAATAAATAAATGATCTTTTAAAATTTTTTTAAAAAAAGAGATAAAGCTAAATAAAATAGGAGAATGGAAAAAAAGTAGGAAAATGGCTAAGTAAATTATTAAGACAATATTACAAAGCCATTAACTTTAAAGAAAATTTGAACGTTGTGAGATAATATTCACCATATAATGAAAGGTGAGGGGGAGCCAGTTACAGAGTATTATTACAACAAAAATATACACTTAAATAATAAATAAAATACAATATACACTTATATGCATATGTATGATTGATATAGAAGAATGAAACTGAAGGGAAATACAACAAAACAGTAGTGACATTTATCTTTGGGCAGCGAGATAACAGACGACTTTCATTCTCTCCTTTGTACCTTTCTGTAGTTTCCAAATTTTACAATGAGTATGAATTGCTTTTATAATTAGATATAAAATAGAAAGGCGGGGTTGCCCTTGGCTCAGGCTCATCCCCACCACCTCCACACACCCTCCACACAGAGCTGAGCCGCCTCTGTGCTCTGTCCTCACTGCCCAGCCCAGCACCAGCAGAGCTGAGGGACCCTGGCCAGGCCACTGGACGCTGAGGACAGCCAGTATGGAGGTCGCGGGATTCACGGGCCATCTCTGCCCATGGAGAAGCCAGCAAGGGGACACTGCCCTGCAAGGGTCAATGGCAGGCTGTAAATTTCCTGGCCAGGGACACTAGGATTTGATGCTCTTGGGGGCTGAGAATCAGAACATTCATTATCTGCTGTATGAGAGCAGTCATCTTTGTTCCTTGCATTTCTTTCAGAGCTGCTGAGTGCAGCAGGAAAGCTGGAGGAGAGCTGACCTTTGTCACCCTCCCACGGCGGGCTTAGGCAGGCTCTCAGCTTCCCAGCATGGGACCGGAGTGCCTGGCCCAACTGGTCTCCCTGGGCCCTTCTAACCTCCAGGCCTGGGATTTCTTCTAACCTGAGGAGTAGGTAAAGCCCAAGGTGCAGGCCTGTGTTCACCCACCACCGGGGTTTCTGTGCTCCAGGAACCACTAGCTCCACCTCCTGCCCCACCCCATTCTCACCCACAGGGGCTGGACTAAGGCAGAGTTTCCAGAGAAAGGCCTCCCTGCTCCCTGGAGCTGTGGATTTGGGCAGGTTCCAAAAATGGTGCCCTCACTTCCTTCCAGCTGAGATCCTAGCCGCCCCCTCTCTGTTCTGGAAGCTTCCGCCCTCCTCCTGGGCTATTTTAGCAATCAGGTCACCCGTTGGCTCACTCTGAGTTTGCGGTCAATTAAAACCCACAGGCCCTTTTCACAGAGATGGTGATATCTCTTCCTCTTCCAGATGCTGCCGAAGTCGGGGTCCTCAGGGTGAAAACACACGAGGTGATGGCTTGGTGATCCTCTTTAGCAGAGGGGCACTTACTCAGGAGCTGAGGCCGTGCATTATTTCCATCGCCACGGTGGCCAGTGCCTTGCAAAGGTGGCTGACAGTACAAAGGGGGAGCTGGTCACAAGGACGTTCAGATGGCCTGAATACTATGTGTCCCCGTGCTGTACCCTGCTGATGCTAGACACACAGCCCTCGCTCTGGTCCTCCCAGGCTCTCGGCAGGGAGCCAATCCCCACTGAGCAACCTCTGAAGGTCATCGTATGGTAAGCAGGAAGGTTGAGACGGACTCTGGGGTGCCCCAGCAAAGCCCAAATCCACCTCAGCTGTGCTGGCACTTCCCCTGGCACGCATGGTCGCTGACCCAGGGCTTCACATCCCTGGTCCTACTGACACAGCAGGCTCCCAAAACCTCACACAAAGCCCAAAGCCCCTCTCTTATAGTCCATGTGTGTTATGCCCGAAGCCTCTGAGGGTTCTGATCACGTGCTTCAGCTATAGCCTTATTAGCAGCGTGTGGACCCCTCTGGCTGAAGACCCCTCCCGTAGCTGCAGGCTGAGAAACGTGGCCTGGTTCCCAACCTTCCCTCCCCCGGGCATCTGATTGAGCACAGGCTCTTCCTGGCTAGCCCAGGGTCAGGTGCTAAACCAAGAGCACCGGGGGACTGCCACTCTACCTGGGGAAGAAAGGCAGCAAACAAGAGAGAGATTGCAGCTATGGTGGGGCACTGAGAGCAGGGGTGGGGGGGCGGGGGACATAGGCCCTGCCCACCTGAGGCTGAGAAGAGCTTGGGGCAGTCCAGGACCAGAGGGAAGCAGGTGTGGGGCTGCAGCAGCACTGTCCAGTGGGAATAAAATGCAAGCCACGCACAGAATTGACAATTTTCTACTAGTCATGACAAAAAAAGATAGAAGTGAAATTAATTTTAATAATGTATTTTATTTAACCCAATATATAAAAAATGTTATCATTTCAACATATAATCAATATAAAATTGTTAATGAGATATTTCACACCCTCTTTTGGACTACAGCTTCAAGAGCCAGTGTGTATTTTATTTTATTTTATTTTTAAGATTGTATTTATTTATTTGAGAGAGAGAGAGAGAGAGAGAGAACACAAGCAGAAGGAGGGGCAGAGGGAGAGGAGAAGAAGGATCCCCTCTGAGGGCAGAGCCCAATGTGGGCCTGGAGGCAGGGCTGGATCACAGGACCCTGAGATCATGACCTGAGCTGAAGTCAGGCAATAAACAGACTGAGCCACCCAGGCACCCCGCCTGTGTATATTTTATATGGACAAGCACATCTCAATTTGGACTGGCCACATTTCAAGTGCTCAGCAGCCCCATATGGCTAGTGGCCACTGGCTGGGACAGCACAGCTGGGCTACAGGGTGCTGAGTGAAGGGGAGGTGTGAGATGAAATCAGAGAGGTGGGCAGGGGTCACACTGGGTTTTATTCACAGAGCTCTGAGAAGCCACAGGAGGGCTTTAAGCAGGTGTGTAATGTGATCCATTGCTGTCTTTAGAAGCTGACTCTAGCCATGTGGAATGCTGCAGAGCAGATGAGATTGGCTCAGAGAAATGCCCAGGTCAGGGCCAAAGGTGGCCTGTACTTAGGTGAGGGCAGCCACAGGGGAGCTTCAGGGAACACAGAAGAGGCCATGGAGAGGCAGCGAGACAGGAGATAGGCCTTACCACCTGCTTTTTTTTCCTCCCTCTCTGCCAAAATTCTTCCCAAGTAATCCTGTCTCAACAGTTGCTTCCTTTCCAAGAAGAGATATGCATGGTTGCTACTTAACAAAGCCTAAAGGAACTCAACCAGAAACATTTTGCCCAGGGCCCGGAATTGAAATGGCTGCCACTTTCTGTATTTCATTCATAGAATCGTTCAAGAAAAGATAAACCTTCTAGATGCTCAGTATCATATGGCAATTAGGTGTCTGGGCTTGAACTGCTTGGGTTTGAATCCCTGCTACCCTCTAACTACCTGTGTGACCTCTGCTAGATACTTGACCCCTCTGGGCTTCTGTTTCCTCATCACACACTGGCTATGTGAATAATCTCTATCTCTGGGGGCAACCGGGAGGAGTTAATGGGTTTATACCCTATAAAAGTGCTTAGAAAAATAAAAATAAAAATAAAAAATAAATAAATAAAAGTGCTTAGAACGGTGCCTGACACATAGGAGGCGCTCATAACACGTTATCCTATTATTGTTGTCGTTGTTGTCATTGTTGTTAATGGATGAGACAATAAGGCACAGGGACAGGAAGGGACCTGCTCAATGTCACGCAGCTAACCTAAGGCAGAGCAGGAAGCAGAATCTAAATTTTCTAATCTCTGGCTCTTAGAGCTGCCTCACAATTGAAATTGCTCGTTATTCCTTCATTCGGACACTTACCAGGTTCTCTTCATGTGCCAGACGCGGTGCTGGCAGCTTGAGGGAGACACTAAGATGGTACAAGCCTGGGCAGCCCAGGTGACTCAGCGGTTTAGCGCCGCCTTCAGCCCAAGGCGTGACCTGGAGACCTGGGATGAGTCCCATGTCAGGCTCCCTGCATGGAGCCTGCTTCTCCCTCTGCCTGTGTCTCTGCCTCTCTCTCAGTCTCTGTGTCTCTCATGAATAAATAAATAAAATTAAAGAAAAAAAAGAGAGAATTTCTTGGGATGCCTGGGTGGCTCAGCGGTTGAGTGTCTGCCTTTGGCTCAGGGCGTGATCCTGGATTCCCGGGATCGAGTCTCACATCCGGCTTCTTGCATGGAGCCTGCTTCTCCTCCCTCTGCCTCTCTTTCTGTGTCTCTCATGAATAAATAAATAAATAAAATCGTAAAAAAAAAAAAAATGGTACAAGCCTCATTTCTCCAAAATCAAGGCTTTCGCATTCGGAAAGAAAAAGCTCTTTTTCAATCACTCTGGCCCAAGGGAGAAATTTTATTTAATACAGGCAGAGCCACATGCATTTACAGTATAGTCGAAACAGTGCTGGGGTAGCCCCGGTGGCGCAGTGGTTTAGCGCCGCCTGCAGCCCAGGGCGTGATCCTGGAGACCCAGGATGGAGCCCCATGTCAGGCTCTCTGCATGGAACCTGCTTCTCCCTCTGCCTGTGTCTCTGCCTCTCTCTCTGTCTCTATGAGTAAATAAATAAAATCTTAAAAAAAATAAAAATAAAAATCTGTTTTTAAAAAAAAAAAAAGAGGGATCCCTGGGTGGCGCAGCTGTTTGGCGCCTGCCTTTGGCCCAGGGCACGATCCCGGAGACCCGGGATCGAATCCCACATCGGGTTCCCAGTGCATGGAGCCTGCTTCTCCCTCTGCCTGTGTCTCTGCCTCTCTCTCTCTGTGACTATCATAAATAAATAAATAAATAAATAAATAAATAAATAAATAAATAAAAAAGAAAAGAAAAGAAAAGAAAAGAAAAGAAAAGAAAAGAAAAGAAAAGAAAAGAAAAGAAAAAGGAAACAGTGCTGGCCTGAGAACTAGGAGAGCCTGGGCCGAGCCCACTTGGGCCTGCCTTGCTCCATGACGTGGGCCTCTCTGATCTAAGCATTCCTGGCTGCACGGAAGTGAACAAATGCTAACTGAGCACCTACCCTGTGAAGTCCCCACTCTAAAGTGTGGAAAAGGAACCAACTGCCGGGGCAGGCCAGGATGTGGCGTCCAAGGACATGAACCCTATAACCCAGATTTTCTGGAGCTTTCTTGACTGACCCATTCATCTCATAAGAGCTATGTGCATACTGGACTACACATCCTAACTTTTACACTATAACTGGACATTACAACAAAGTTATGAGGGTCTGGTTCACAGGATTTCACAGACCAGTAACATTTCTAAAGAAACAATGGGGAACATTTGTTATTCTGCCAAGGAAGGCCCTTAAAACCAAATAAATGGTGTTGGGAAAACCAGGTATCCACATGCAAAAGAATGAAACTGGGCCCTTATGTAACCACACACAAAAATCAACTCAACATGGGACGCCTGAGTGGTTCAGTTGGTTGAGCGTCTGACTCTTGATTAATTTTTTTTAAGATTTTATTTATTTATTCATGAGAGACACAAAGAGAGAGAGAGAGAGAGAGGCAGAGACACAGGCAGAGGAAGAAGCAGTCTCCATGCAGGGAGCCAGATGTGGGACTCGATCCTGGGACTCCAGGATCATACCCTGGGCCGAACGCAGGTGCTCAACTGCTGAACCACTCAGGCATCCCATGACTCTTGATTTTTGGCTCAAGTCATGATCTCAGGGTTGTGAGATGAAGCCCTGCATTGGGCTCCACAGTGAGTATGGAGCCTGCCTAAGATTCTATCTCCCTCTGACCCTCCCTCTGCTGTTCTATCTCAAAAAAAAAAAAAAAAAAAAAATCAACTCAACATGGATTGAAGACTTAAATGTAGCACTTGATACTATAAACTCCTAGAAGAACACATAAAAGAAAAGCCTCAGGGGCACCTGGGTGGCTCAGTTAAGTGTCTACCTTCAGCTCAGGTCATGATCTCAGGGTCCTGGGATCAAGCCCTGCGTCGGGCTCTCTGCTCACCTGGGGGGAGTCTGCTTCACCATCTCTCTCTCAAATAAATAAAATCTTTAAAAAAGAAAGAAAGATGGGACACCTGGGTGGCTCAGGGGTTGAGTGTCTGCCTTCAGCCCAGGGTGTGATCCCGGAGTCCTGGTATAAAGTCCCACATTGGGCTACCTGTGTGGAACCTGCAACCTGTGTCTCTATCTCTCTCTCTGTGTGTCTCTCATGAATAAATAACTTAAAAATTTTAAAAAGAAAGAAGAAAGACAGAAAGACAGAAAGAAAGAAAGAAAGAAAGAAAGAAAGAAAGAAAGAAAGAGCTTCCTAACACTGGTGTTGGTAATGATTTCTTGGATATGACACCAAAAGTACAGACAACAAAAGCAAAAATAGACAAGTGGGATTACATCAAACTAAAAAGCTCCTACCAGGCAAAAGAAACAATCAGCTGGGGGGTACCTGGCTGGCTCAGTCAGTAGAGCATGTGACCCTTGATCTTGGGGTCATAAGTTCAAACCCCACCTTGGATGTAAGGATTACTTTAGAAAAAAAATTAAAGGGCAGCCTGGGTGGTGCAGCGGTTTAGTGCCGCCTTCAGCCCAGGGCCTGATCCTGGAGACCTGGGGTCGAGTCCCACGTCGGGCTCCCTGCATGGAGCCTGCTTCTCCCTCTGCCTGTGTCCCTGCCTCTCTCTCTCTCTTGGTGTGTGTCTCTCATGAATGAATAAAATCTTTTAAAAAAATTTAAAAAAAAGAATCAACAAAATAAAAAGACAACCTACAGAATGAGAGAAAATATTTGCAGATCATATATCTGGTGTTTGGTTGATATCCAAAATATATAAGGAACTCCTATCAACTCAATAGCAAAACAAACAAAAAACCTGATTAAAGAATGGGCAAAGGGGGCAGCCCCAGTGGCGCAGTGGTTTAGCGCCGCCTGCAGCCCAGGGCCTGATCCTGGAGACCCTGGATCGAGTCCCATGTCAGGCTCCCTGCGTGGAGCCTGCTTCTCCCTCTGTCTGTGTCTCTGCCTCACTCTCTCTCTCCATGTCTCTATGAATAAATAAATAAAGTCTTTAAAAAAATTAAAAAAAAAAAAAAAGAATGGGCAAAGGGAGGGATGCCTGAGTGGCTCAGTAGGTTAAGCACCAGACTCTTGATTTCAGCCCAGGTCATGATCTCAGGGTTATGAGATTGAGCCCCATGTGGGGCTCCTGGCTTAGTGCAGAGTCTGCTTGTCCCTCTCACTCTTCCCCTCCCCCTACTTGCTCTCTCTCTCTCAAATAAATAAAATCTTTTTAAAAAATGGACAAAGGACCTGAATAGACATTTCTCCAAAGAAGACGTATGAGTGGTACATGAAAAGATGTTCAACATCTCTAATCATCAGGAAAATAGATATCAAACCCCAATGAGATATCACCTCACACATGTTAGATGGCTATTATCAAAAAGACAAGAGACAAGTGTTGGAGGATGTAGAGAAAAAAGAAACCTTGTGCACTGCTGGTGGGAATGTAAAATGGTGCAGCTGCTAGGGAAAACAGTATGGGAGTTTTTCAAAAAAATTATAAATAGGGGCGCCTGGGTGGCTCAGTCTCTTAAATGTCTGACTCTTGATTTTAGCTCAGGTCATGAACTCAGAGTAGTGAGATGGAGCCCCGTATCGGGCTCCACACTGATGCTTTCTCTCCTTCTCCCTCTGCCTCTCCCCCCCACCCTATTTTCTTCTCTTAAAAAAATAAAAATAGGGGATCCCTGGGTGGCTCAGTGGTTTAGCGTCTGCCTTTGGCCCTGGGGCGTGATCCTGGAGTCCCGGGATTGAGTCCTGGGATCAAGTCCCAGGATGGAGTCCCACATCGGGCTCCCTGCGCAGAACCTGCTTCTCCCTCTCCCTGTGTCACTGCGTCTCTCTCTCTTTGTGTCTCTCATGAATAAATAAAATCTTTAAAAAAAAACAAAAAAACAAAACTAGAACTACCATATGATCCAACCATCCCACTTTTGGTATTTATCCAAAAGAATTGTAATAAGGAAGGATCTCAAAGAGGTATATTCCCTCTCATGTTCATTGCAGCATTATTCACAATAGCCAAGAGGTGGAAACAAACAAAAAAAAGAGGTGGAAACAACGTACCTGCCCACTGACACATGAATGGATAATGAAAATGTGGTCTATCCATACAATGGAATATAATTTGGCCATAAAAAAAGAAGGAAATCGGGACGGCTGAGTGGCTCAGTGGTTGAGTGTCTGCCTTTGGCTCAGGGCATGATCCTGGAGTTCCTGGATCTGACTCTCTTTCTGGTCTCTGACTCTCTTTCTGTGTCTCTCATAAATAAATAAATAAAATCTTTATTTATTAAGATTTTATTTATTTATTTTTAAATTTTATTTACTTATTCATGAGAGACACAGAGAGAGGGAGAAGCAGAGACACAGGCAAAGGGAGAAGCAGGCTCCACACAGGGAGCCCGACGTGGGACTCAAACCCGGTCCCAGGATCAGGCCCTGGGCTGAAGACAGTGCTAAACCACTGAGCCACTGGGGCTGCCCAGATAAAATCTTAAAAAAAAAAAAAAAAAGAAAGAAAGAAAGAAAAAGAAATCTCATCACATGCTACAACATGGATGAATCTTAAGGATATTATGCTAAGTGAAATAAGCCAGTCACAGGACAAATACTACATGATCCCACTTATAGGAGGTATCTAAAGTGGTCAGACTCAAATTCACAGAAACGGAAAGTAGAGTAGTGGTTCTCAGGGACTCAGGGGAAGAGGAATGGGTACAGAGTTTCAGTTACAGGAGATGAGTATGTACTAGGGATCTGCTGTACAACATTGGACATTTAGTTAGCAGTACTGTACCATACACTTAAAAATTTGTTAAGAGGGCAGATCTCATCTCATGTTGTATGCTTTTTGCCACAAAAAACCCACCGCAGGGGGATCCCTGGGTGGCGCAGCGGTTTGGCGCCTGCCTTTGGCCCAGGGCGCGATCCTGGAGACCTGGGATCGAATCCCACGTCAGGCTCCCGGTGCATGGAGCCTGCTTCTCCCTCTGCCTATGTCTCTGCCTCTCTCTCTCTTTGTGTGACTATCATAAATAAATAAAAATTAAAAAAAAAAAAAACCCACCGCAAAAAAAAACGAAAAACAAACAAACAAACAAAAAAGCAAAGTACCTCTTGGAAAAGACATTAAAATACAAAAGAAGGGATCCCTGGGTGGCGCAGCGGTTTGGCGCCTGCCTTTGGCCCAGGGCGTGATCCTGGAGACCCGAGATCGAATCCCACATCGGGCTCCCGGTGCATGGAGCCTGCTTCTCCCTCTGCCTGTGTCTCTGCCTCTCTCTCTCTCTCTCTCTCTGTGACTATCATAAATAAATAAAAATTTAAAAAAAAAAGGACAAAGTTTAAAAAAATTAAAATAAAAATTAAAATAAAAAATAAAATACAAAAAAAAAATACAAAAGAATAAGGTCATCGTCGGAGACGTCTGGGTGGTTCAGGGGTTAAGTGTCTGCCTTGGGCTCAGGGCGTGATCCCGGAGTCCCTGGATCAAGTCCCACATTGGGCTCCCTGCATGGAGCCTGCTTCTCCCTCTGCCTATGTCTCTGTCTCTCTCTCTCATGAATAAAACCTTAAAAAAAAAAAGATCATCTCAGAATAAAGAATAG
This sequence comes from Canis lupus baileyi, assembly GCF_048164855.1. Taxonomy (NCBI): domain Eukaryota; kingdom Metazoa; phylum Chordata; class Mammalia; order Carnivora; family Canidae; genus Canis; species Canis lupus. The sequence continues at coordinate 24,069,423 of NC_132863.1, forward strand.
TCCTTCAAATTAAATAGCTTTTAAATAAGCATAATATGTGTGTGTGTGTCTCGATCTATTGCTCTCTTTCTCTTCATATTGTCCCATCAACAATTTCTCAGCACACCAGGCCTTCTATTTGGAAATCCCAGGGAGGAAGCCATGGACTCTGACCACTACCCCTCCCTCCCCTTCTTCCCCCAAGCCCACGGCCCTCTGCACACACTGTTGCAGAAAACTGCTTCTCTTGCTCACTCAGGCCTGGCTCTGCTGTCTGTTCACTCGGCTGTGAGCTCCAGCGGGCAGGGCAGGGGGTGTCCCACTCTCTGTACCCCTCATCTACCCAGAACCGGCAGCGGGGATGAGCCTGCAAACACTGCTGGTGGGAGGTGGACTTTCACGGAGAGATTGGGGAGGCGAAGCCGGCATCGGCCGGGAGACCACGAAAGGACCCGAGGAGGGGAAGAGCAACCAGCAGGGACCGAAAGGGAGTGTCCATAAAAGAAGCCGGCTGCCCCACACCCCTCCGTAGTGAGGAGTCCCGCCTCACAACCTGGGGGGAAGGTGGGGAAGGGAGGTGGGGAGAGTGGGAAGGTGCCCTCCTGACCGGACCCACGGCCAGGACAGAGGGCACTAAGGGGCTGACGTGGGCCCTCAGGACCACAAATTGGGAGGTGGGAGGCCCTGGGCGCCTCCCGGGCCAGTCGGCTGCTCCTCCAGCTCCCCTCCACGCCGCCCGAGATGCCTCAGCCCCACCAGCCAACCACATGGAGAGCAAAGGGCGGAAGTGGCTAGGAAGACCTAGCTGGCTGCCGGAGATGGGCCCAACGGCCATGTGCCCCCACACCGGGGGAGCCCGGCCACAACAGGTCCCGTGGGCCCGGGCGGGGGGGCGCTCCAGGGGACATGCGAGGGCCAGGGAGACTCAGACAGCAACTTCAAAAACACACGGTGATCTTTCTGCTCACCCTTTCCCTCAGCCACCCACCCCTGCTGAAAACCCCTCAGGGTCACCTTGTGCTCAGAGGCTGTGCTGGGCCGACTGCAGGCCCCTTCCTCACTCTGCACTCATCTGTGCCTCTTGCTCTGGCCCTGTGGCTCTGTTTGCAATTATATGCTTCTCTGTGAGATTCTTCAAATTTGCATGGATGCATCTGCTTTTGCTCCCTGTGGGACCCCAACAGGAAGCAGAGAGCCAGGTCATCTTAGCCACTTAGATCTGTTTGTTGGTGGCATGAATGAAGGGGAGGGCAAGGAGGGAGCAGGGGCAGCAAAGGGTTTGGAGATCAGACAGGTCTGGGAAGCAGAGCCAGCTGAGACCCACTAGCCATGTGACCTTGGGCAGGTCACTGCCTGGCAAGCCTTTGCCAGGGGCCATTCCCCCAGCCTTTGCCTGCTCAGCTGCCCGTGGGTCTAACACGCCTGCCTCTTGAGCATAAGCAGGAGCCATGCTGTCCAAAGAAGACTGGTTCCTTTATTTTTTTAATCTACCTTTTTGGGATCCCTGGGTGGCACAGTGGTTTAGCGCCTGCCTTTGGCCCAGGGCGCCATCCTGGAGACCCGGGATCGAATCCCATATCGGGCTCCTGGTGCATGGAGCCTGCTTCTGCCTCTCTCTCTCTGTGACTATCATAAAAAATTAAAAAAAAAAAAAAAAAAACCACCTTTTCGTTTTATGGTCAGGAAACTTCAGGGAAGTGATCTACCCAGTCTCATCTTATTTATGTTTAAATGAAACCAAAAAGGGAGTGCAAACTGATGCAAACATTTTTGGAAAAAGGCTTAGGTGTAACTTGCCTACGTGTAAAATGCTCGTTTCCACCAATCCCGCCCTTGTTTTTCTAGGAATTTATCCCCTAGAAAATATGTTTTTTTGTTTGTTTTGCTTTGTTTTTAAAGATTTTATTTATTCATGAGAGACCCAGAGAGAGAGGGAGAGAGAGAGGCAGAGAGAGAAGCAGGCTCCATGGAAGGAGCCCGACATGGGACTCAATCCTGGGACTCCAGAATCGCGCCCTGGGCCGAAGGCAGGCGCTAAACTGCTGAGCCACCCAGGGATCCCCTATAAAATATGTTGTATTTGGATTTATTTGTTTGGGACTCAGGAAGAAAATACAGTGCATTGTTATAATAAGGGAGAAAAGGCAAGCCAGAAAACATTAAGTGCTTTTAGAACCAACCACCAGGAGGCACCTCTGGGTCAGGGGGATCTGGTCAGGTTAGCCCACAGCGCCCAGACTTAAATGACAAAAACAAATGACAATACCCAGACCTTCTCAAAAAACAGGCCAGTCTTGCTTCATCTCATCCTCAGAGCTTTTGTTATTGACAGTACCTACATGTCCTCTCCATCCTTCCTCACAATGTCCCTTACCCTAAACAAACAGAAAGCAATTCTAACTCTTCTATTCTTCTATTGTACTGCTGGGATTATTTCTGTCCAGGCCTCCATCTCTCAAAACTCCTTGGTCAGGGGGTGCCCAGCTGGCTCAGTCAGTAAAGCACGTGACTCTTGATCTCAGGGTTGTGAGTTCAAGCCTCACATTGGGCCTAGAGCTTACTTAAAAACAAAATAAAACAAAAAATTCCTCGGTCAGAATTCACTTCATAAGAATTTGGAACTTGACTTGCACAAGGTCTTTCATGGATTTGGAGACAAACAGATGCTATAAATCTGATTTCTATGAACAGGTGGAGAAACCACGGCCCTGCACAATGGCCGAGAGGAGAGGATGTGGGGCCCCATAGTAATCTAGACTATGGACTTAGACTCTGGGTGCATCCTCAACCCTTGAACCTCTCCTGCTGCCTCCCCTGCTCCCTGTATTTTCGCCGTTTCCATGTCTGGTAATGCAATCTTGTCTTCTAGTCCTGTGGGAACTTGCCTTTTATCCTTCTCCCTGGGGTGAAAGTGTCTGTGCATTTGCTGTCTGCCTCAGGTGGGGGCGCCCTCTCAATGGGCTACAGTTCCCATCACCTTGCCCCTAACTGCACACATCACTGTGTCTCTACCTTAAGGAGTCCAGGCAAAGATTCCTTGCCTCCCTCAGAAACATCGAGATAAAATCACCAGCCAAGGGATCCCTGGGTGGCGCAGCGGTTTGGCGCCTGCCTTTGGCCCGGGGCGCGATCCTGGAGACCCGGGATCGAATCCCACGTCGGGCTCCCAGTGCATGGAGCCTGCTTCTCCCTCTGCCTGTGTCTGCCTCTCTCTCTCTCACTGTGTGCCTATCATAAAATAAAAAAAAAAAAAAAAAAAAAAAAAAATCACCAGCCAACAGGTTCCTTCCTACCCCTGTACCCTCTGCTGCAAACCCTCCCCACTGCACAGCCCCAGTTCCCTGGGCTCAGAGATGAGCTAGCAGACAATGGGGCCTGCTGCTTGCCTTGGGAATCTGTCTTATCCCCACCAGTGACAGGAGCAGGGGTGCCCCCTCTCAGGACCCAATCTCCCACAAGATACTCCTTCTGAGTTTCTGGGGAGCCCCTGGGTTTTCCTCCCACCCCTCTCTCTCCCCTACTGCAAAGACTCCTCTTGTGCTTCCGACAGCACCTTCCCTTCCAGTTTGGGCCAGACTGCTCCACGGGAGAACATTCACTACATTCACTTTTCTGCTGCACTGGGCATCAAGCTCTGTCCCAAGAGGCACAGGGATTCTCCGGCTCTTGGGGTGTCTCTCTCTGGGCCCTGGCCCCCAGTCCTGAGGACCCTATGCCCCTCTTAGCTCAGGCATGCCTTATTCTTCCCTCCCCCCATACAGCAGTGTTACATGATGCTAAACTTTTTTTTTTTTTTTTTTACTTTTAAGTAAACTTTTAAGGAGGAAAAAAAAAATAACAATCTTTCTTGTTCCTGGCCTCTAGGCTGTTTGTAATGACAGTTCATGAGGAACTGGGCTCGGAGCTGAAAACACTCCATTTTGGAAGGAGTGAGACTTGAAGGGGAGGGAGTTCAGAGAGGAAAGAGGCTGCAACAGCCTCTATTCTGGTCTCCTGCCTCCCTCTCTCCTCACCCCTCATGGAGGCGTGACAGGAAGGCCTTTTGACAAAAAAAAAAAAAAAAAAAAAAAAAAATTCCTTCCAGCCTTTTCACCCTCAGGAGCAGTACTTGGTGTAGTGAGCAAGGCCCACCTGCTCGTTCACTCGTTCATTCATTCATTCATTCATTCATCAACTATGTATTCAGCACCAAGTCCTGGGCTGAGGAAAGAGAGACAGTAAAAGGTGCAAACACATCAATGTATTGTTGTATCTGATGTCAAAGGTCACAAAGAGCCATGGAGAATAGGAGATGTGGAGGCCTCCTGGAGGAGAGGACACTTGAGCTGACACCTGCCTAAGAAGGAGGTTAACCAGCCTGAGGGGCCACAGGACACCAGGGCAGCAGAGAGGGTGACGGAGAGGCTGGCAGGACAGGAGGCAAGAGGAGAAGCAGGTGCCTGGGGAAGAAAACCCCAGCCATGAACATGTATCCAGCAACCACATATCAAGCACCTCCTCGGTTTGGGGCCTTCTAGGATGCTGGGGGGCTGTGACGGGGAGTGGCTCTGGGCATCCCCACAGGCCCGTTTATCAGCTCTCACAGAGGGACAGAAACCCCCAATTCAGGATGTGGCAGGTGTGACTGTAAGAGGAAGTGCATGATCTGCAGCCTGGCTCCTTCCCAAGGCAGTCTGGGTGATATTCTGCTTCTCCTGGTGCCAGGGCTTTCTGAAATGAGCACATCAGCCCCACACTCCCAAGGGGAACTCAGGAAAGTGAGGGGATGCATAGAGTAGTACCCCAAGGCTCAGAAGCAGGGGGAAAGAGCCCTGCCTCCCCTCCTCCCCCTGCAGACTGTCAAAGCATCCATCCAACAGTAATGGGTGTCAGCAGTGGGGTGCATAGCCCGAGGATTACAGGAGTTCACTGTCAAGTTGGGAGACAGATACAGAAGGAAGCAAGTACAGGGCAGTTGCTCCAGTGGAAGTCTCAACAGGGTGGTGTTGAGGGGACAAAGACGATAGTCACATCCATCCGGGGACAGTGTCCAGTGTAATGGGGGGGCTGGGCTGGGCAGGTGTCCCGCCAACAAGAACAGCCACCCTCAGCAGCGATGGCTGTCACTGACTGGCTCACTGTGGGTGCCAAGAACACACACCCGGCTTATTTACTTTCCCAACAGCCCCAAAGTAGGAACTGCTCCCATTTTATTTATTTATTTTTTTATTTCATTTTTTAAAAGTAAGCTCTACGAGGGCACTTGGGTGACTCAGTCAGTTAAGCATCTGCTTTTGGCTCAGGTCACGATCCTAGCACCTGAGATCCCAGGACCTGGGATCAAGCCCCATGTTGGGCTCCCTGCTCAGAGGAGAACGTGCTTCTCCCTCTCCCTCTGCTGCTCCCCTGCTTGTGTGTGTGTTCTCTCTGTGTGTCAAATAAATAAATGAAATCTTAAAAAAAAATTTTTTTTTAAAGTAAGCTCTATGTCCAAGGCGGGGCTTGAACTCATGACCCTGAGATCGAGTCATATGCTCCACTGACTGAGCCAGCCAGTGGAGTCATTTCCATTTTAGACATGGACACACATTGAGGCACACAGAGGAGAGAGCAACTTGCCCATGGGGCCCCAGGCAGTAAGGACAGGCCTGGAAGGAGGAAGCCGGCATGCTGGTTCCAGAGATGTTTCCCAAGGTACAGCCCCACTGACAGGGGCTTCCGGGAAGCAGATACGTTTAAACTTGCCAACTTGTTCATCTTGTTTCCAGCATCACTAGCCACCCTGGCCACTTCCAAGGCCTCTCAGCTAGTAGGGTGGGGCCTCTTTCCAGGGGTGTACCACCAAGACCAGGATGAAGGGGCAGGCCTGGGAGAAGACCTTGACCCAGATGCTCCTCAGCAACTAGATTTTCGAGGCCCTCAAGAGGCTCCCCCCCCCCCCCAACTGCCTGCAGCCGGCTGCAAATTTCTTCCAAATGTTGATAATTACAGCAGGCCCAATCTAATCAACACCTGAGAGGGAGGAACCAGGGGCTCCTCCTTCCAGAGTGTCCCAGAGCATTTGGCATCCTTATCTCCCCTGAGCTTTAGGTCGGAGGCAGGATGTGGGTCATGGACCCCATTCTCTGGTACAGGCTCAGTGACTTAACCAAGGTCATACAGACCTTTCAGGCAAAGGGGGTCTTAGACCTCAGCTTCCGCTTGCCAGCAATGTCTTTCCTTTCCTGAGCTCAACAAGCCTTGAGAAAGAGTGGAAAACCCACAGGAAAGGACTCTGGTAGCCAGTCAGGACTCTTAGGCAAGCCAGTGTCCAGCCCTCTGCAAAGCTCTGGGCCTTGGAGGAGTGATTTCAAAAGGAAAATGTTTGGCACCAACAGAGATCTCAATAGCATCTAGTTTAAACCATTTCTGAGGGATGCCTGGGTGGCTCAGCGGTTTGGGGCCTGCCTTTGGCCCAGGGCATGATCCTGGAGTCCCGCATCAGGCTCCTTGCATGGAGCCTGCTTACCCCTCTGCCTGTCTCTGCCTCTCTCTCCCTGTGTCTCTCATGAATAAATAAACAAAATCTTAAAAAATAAAAGAGAAAATAAACTGTTTCTGGTACAGGTGAGATAACGGAGGAGCAGAAAGAGGGCACAGTTTGCCCAAGACCACATAGCAAGTTAGATACAGATGGTGGACTGCCCCACCCCGTCCTCTGTGGCACCCGGTAAGAGGGGCTCTTCCTCCAAATTTACCTTCTGCACAGGTTTCCCCTCCCAGAGGGAGTGCAGTGTGAGGAGTGGCTTTGGGGCTAGGCAGACTAGACTGGTTTGAAGCCTCACTCTCCTGCTCAATTCCAGTGTGTCTTTGGGCACATGAATTCCCTTCTCTGAGCCTGTTTCCTCATTTGTAAAATGGGGATAATAATAACTGCTTCTTTTTTTTTTTAAGATTTTATTTATTTATTCATGAGAGACATAGAGAGAGAGAGGCACAGACACAGGCAGAGGGAGAGGCAGGCTCCATGCAGGGAGCCCGACATGGGACTCGATCCCGGGTCTTCAGGATCACACCCTGGGCCAAAGGCAGACTCCAAACTGCTGAGCCACCCAGGGATCTCCTAATAACTGCTTTTAAAAAATTATTTATTTATTCATGACAGAGAGAGAGAGAGAGAGAGAGAGAGGCAGAGACACAGGCAGAGGGAGAAGCAGGCTCCATGCAGGGAGCCCGACATGGGACTCGATCCCGGGTCTCTGGGATCACACCCTGGGCCAAAGGCAGGCTCCAAACTGCTGAGCCACCCAGGGATCTCCTAATAACTGCTTCTTAATGTTGTAGTAAGAAATCAATGAAATAAGGTGTCCACAGGATGGAATGTTCCACCTGGCTCCTGGCAGTCCCTCCTGGTGCCTAATAGTGTGCCCTTCCCCCCTCCCTCCCTCACTACCCCAAGCTCAGAGACCCACATCTTCAGCTCAGGCTCTGAGGCAGGCTTGAAAATCCTCCCACGCTGGCCACAAGCACAGGGCTTCTCTCTGACCCCAGGGAGATGACAGAGGCAGTCAGGGGATCTCTGGGGAGAAAGCTCCCCACTCTGTGTCCTTGGGTCCCTGAGAGTTCAGCAACCCCCCCCCCCCCCCCCCCCGCCCCGGTCCCCTCAAGAACCTCCTGGCTGCAGAGGCCTGCTGGGCAGAGGGGCCGTCCTCTCCGACCCCCTGCCCCCCTGCCCTGCCGCCCACAGGCACGAGGCTGCTGAGAGCTGCAACGGAGTGAGGCGGGCACTGGAGCTGAAAGCTGCTGACAGCAGGCCTCTGAGGAGCAGCACACGGGGAGGAGCGGGGAGGGGTGGCGAGGGGGGTTAGGGGGAGGAAGAGAAAGGAGGAGGGGAGAGGCCTGGTGGGTCCTGCTGCTTCCCCCCCCCCCCGCCCCCCGCGGGCACGCACTGGACAAGCTACGAAAAGCTCTGGGGAAGAAAAACCGCCAAAGATGCACAGTTGCCCTCCCCACCGAGCGGGAGGGCCCTTCCTTCCCTGGAGCCAGCTGCCCCAGGCAGATTAGTATTGGGCTCCGGAAAAGCAGGCCCCACACACCAGCCTGCGGGAGGCTGCCAGCTGAGTCAGCCTCTCTACCTGTCAGGAAATCATTCATAAAAAATGACACCTTCCCAGCGCCCAGCTCCTGGCCTCACCCCAACCACTCTCCCCGAGCCAGCTACACAGCACAACGACGTTGCTTCCAGCCCCCTTCCTCCTGCCTCTCTCCCACCCACTTTACACGTTCCTCCTGGGATAGAGAGGAATGAGACCAACATGAAATAACGCCAGCTCAGCCTGGTAAATCAGTATTTACTGGCTGCTTGCCCTGGGGACAACAGCACAGTCAGGAACAGCAAGGACTTTACTCAATTATGAACAAACGTCAGCGACATGGCTTCCAAAAGGTTTTCACTGTCACGGCCACACCGGTGGTGGACACTTCCTTATCTTCAGTTTCTCCTGGGACACCTTGATAGATGTAGGTCACTGGGCCAGCCCTCCCACAAAGGAAACTGAGGTCCACTGTGGGGACTTGCCCTGGGTCACACACACGCTCAGACTTTAAGCCCATGTCCCTCAAATGGAGAGGATATTCCAGGTTGTTGTTCTTACTTCCCATCACTTAAACCCCGATGTACTCTTACCTGGGACATAAAACCCAGGTTGGTCTCCTGAAGAATTGAATTACTTATCACAGCTCTGTGTGCCTGGGCCCTGCTAACCTCTGCTCTCATTACGTTCCCTCTTACTCTCCTCCAGCCACCCCAGCCTTCTAGTTTCTCAAACACACCAAGCATGCCTCAGGTCCTTTGCATAGGTCACCGCTTCTATCAAAGGTTGCTTCTAGCAAAGGTTACTTGCCAGGTTCCTTAACATCATCCAGAACTAGGTTACTTGTCACCTTCTCAAAGAGACCTTCCCTGACCACCATAAGAAGCTCCCCCCAAGGGCAGCCCCGGTGGTGCAGCGGTTTAGCGCCGCCTGCAGCCCAGGGTTTGATCCTGGGGACCCTGGATTGAGTCCCACGTCAGGCTCTCTGTATGGAGCCTACTTCTCCCTCTGCCTGTGCCTCTGCCTCTCTCTCTCTTTCTGTGTCTCTATGAATAAATAAATAAAATCTTAAAAAAAAAAAAGAAGCTCCCCCCAAGACACACACACACACACATTATTCCCTATCCTTGCCTGAAAATGGTTCCTTTTTTTTTTTTTTTTTTTTTAACTTTTATTTATTTATGATAGTCATACAGAGAGAGAGACAGAGACAGAGGCAGAGGGAGAAGCAGGCTCCATGCACCGGGAGCCCGACGTGGGACTCGATCCCGGGTCTCCAGGATCGCGCCCTGGGCCAAAGGCAGGCGCTAAACCGCTGCGCCACCCAGGGATCCCCTGAAAATGGTTCCTAATCCATATTACAAAGTACTTCTTTACCTGTCTCCACATATAGAGAAACCTATAAGGTTGCTTTTGCTCACCATGATGTCCCCATGCCTGATGTAAAGCAGCCCCTCGGTAAATATTCGTTATATGAGTAGCTGAATGACTTATTGTATGTGATCAGAACTCCTCAGGCTGTCATTTTTGAGGGACATGGGCTTAAAGTCCATGCCACCAAGTTGACCAGTTAGATGATCACAACATGTCCATCTCATTCATTTGTTCTTGTTTTTTTAATCTTGATTTTTTTAAAAAGATTTTATTTACTCATGAGAGACAGAGGGAGAGAGAGGCAGAGACACAAGCAGAGGGAGAAGCAGGTTCCGTGCAGGGAGCCCGATGCGGGACTCCATCTCAGATCCCAGGATCATGCCCTGAGCCGAAAGGCAGACATTCAACCACTGAGCCACCCAGGCATCCCCCAATCTTGATTTTTTAAAAACTTATTTATTTAAGTAGTCTCTATACCCAACCTGGGGCTCTGAACTCAACAGGCTCGAACTCACTCAACAACAGGAGATCAAGAATTGCATCCTCTTCCAACCTAACCAGCCAGGCGCAGCCCCCACTCCCCTCCATTGTTCTTGTTTGACCTTCATGAGAGTGAGGCTCAAAAGAGCATTGGAGGGTGGGGGTGGAGCCTGAAGCCCACGTGCCAGGCTACTCTGACCCACAGGCTCAGACAAATGCCCTGGACGGCAGGGCCTGGTGGATGATGGTATGCGAGAGTATTCAGTCAGACACTCAGCAAATGGCCTTGTTCTATTCTCTGTGGCCCCAAGAGGGGCAGAGAGTCGTCAAACACCCACAGCTTCATGAGAGTTGTTTTTTCTTTTTTTTAAGATGTTATTTATGTATTCATGAGAGACACAGAGAGAGAGGCAGAGGGAGAAGCAGGCTCCACTCAGGGAGCCCGATGTGAGACTGGATCCCGGGACTCCAGGATCACGCCCTGGGCTGAAGGCAGTGCTAAACCGCTGAGCCACCCGGGCTGCCCTCATGAAAAGAGTTTTGAGCTGGTCAACCTCTAATCCACTAGGACCCAGATCTATGGTAGAAGCCAAAGCAAATATATCCAAATGTAGGATCAAGGGTTCTGAACATTGTACATACATGAGAATCACCCAGGGAGTCTGTTAAAAACGAGGATACTTCAATCGCTCCCCATCCCATCCCACGCTAATTTCACAAGTCTGGGCTGGGCAAGGCAAATGCCCAGGGGGATTCTGATGCACACCAAAGACTCTAAGTGTTTCCAAACCCTGGGCATGCACTGGTACTACCTCCTGAGGAGCTTCTGAAAACACTGCTGCCAGGCCTGTCTGCTGCCAGAGATCCTGCCTCAAGGGCTGGGGACCTGCCATTGGTGTTTTCAAACATTCCTCAGATGATTCTGTGGTGCAGCCAGGGTTAAGAACTACTGCCTAGGGCAGCCCAGGTGGCTCAGCGGTTTAGTGCCGCCTTCAGCCCAGGCCGTGATCCTGGAGACCCCGGATTGAGTCCCACATCGGGCTCCCTGCATGGAGCCTGTTTCTCCCTCTGCCTGTGTCTCTCATGAATAAATAAATAAAATCTTTTACAAAAAACAAAAACTACTGCCTAGATGCTTGTTTTCTAGATGTGTTCTAGCTGACCCAAGCCAGAGGACCCTGGGTCATCTTGTGGGAAGTGGATGTTCAGGGTGAAGACCACCCAACTGCTGTGCCCAGCACTCATGGTAACACGGAACACTTACTACGGCCCGGCCCGTGCTAGACACATCCCCTGCCCTGAGGCCTTTATTCTCATGCGAGCCAGGAGGCAACGAGGAGAAGGGCAAGACCAGAAGGCAGGATACAGATGCTCCTGTCACTCTCCTGCATAACATCTGGCCATGACTACCATTAGGACCAAGTCCTAAGGTTGGCCCGGTAGGATCTGGCCCCTTACTATCTTCCCAGCCCAACATTAACCCTGAGTCTCTGTCATTTTAAACTGTGTCTAGCTCTCCACAAGTGCCAGGCCCCTTCCCACCCCCCCTACAAAGATGACACTGTTCCCCTCAGCAGTACCATCACTCCACCTTGCTGGCTTGCCTGGCTCCTGCTGGTGCCTCTCCCCAGTCTGAGTCAGACATGTCTCCTTGGGGTCCTAGGGCGTGCCCCGCAAGTTTCTCCAGTGGGCATCTGTGACACTGCCTGGAGTCACTGTCCCTAAGAGCAAAGTTGGGAATTCCCAGCATCCAACCCAGGCACCTAGGGGCCTGGAGAAGCAGAGGGTAAGCAGGGGCAGTAGATATGGCTTCAGGCTACTTTGGCCAGGTTCTTAGAGGACAGAGAGCCTCAGGCAGGGCAGTCAGAGAGGAGACTATTCTGTACCAACCCAAAAAGTAGAAGGTTGCCATAAGAATGGAAATCTATAAATTGACAGGCTAGGAATGACCAATTACTTTATCACCTGGTTAAAATCCAGATTTTGTACTAGCTGTGGGCCTTTGGGCAAGCTATTTAACCTCTCTGAATCTCAGTCTTCTCATCTGTACAATGGAGATCATTATAGCTCTAAGTCAGGTTTGCTTAAAAACAGTAAAACAGGGCAGCCCAGGTGGCTCAGCGGTTTAGCGCCGCCTTCAGCCCAGGGCGTGATCCTGGAGTCTGGAGATGGAGTCCCACATTGGGCTCCCTGCAATGGAGCCTGCTTCTCCCTCTGCCTGTGTCTCTGCCTCTCTCCCTGTGTCTCTCATGAATAAATAAATAAAATCTTAAAAAAAAGAAAGCAGTAAAACAAGCTAATGTATATAAAGCACTTAAGGCAGTGCCTGGCATAAAGAACCACTCAGTAAATATGGGTAATTATTATTGTTATTATTACTCATGGAACACTCATGCTGAAAGGCCTTTAGAGATCATCTAAATGAACTCCTACATTTTATAGTTGGAACTGAGGCGGGGAAGGTCTCACTGGAGCTCTGTCTAGCCCTCGCGTACCCAGAGCAGGACCAGGTCGACAGGATCCCCTTCCAGGCCACTGGGGAGAGCTGGTGGGGGCTGCTGGGAATCAGCTGATATGCTGGCAGGATCCCAGCCTGGACTTTCCAATGACTTGGAGCCCAAAAGAGTCCCAACATCTTGGCTCTGTTTCCGGCAAAATCATTGAGCATATTTTAGGATCAGCAAAAACCCACAATGCCTTTGGCTGAGCACTTTTCCTCTTCTTGTTGAAGCCCAGGGGTATTTTCTAGGAAATTGAGTCCATCTGTTTCTGATTCATTTGTACTTAACTCATCACCAAGCTGTTTTGTAAGAGCCCTTTGATGTGAAAGCCGCCTTATCCCATAAGCCTCTGTAAGCCTTTATTTAGTCAACAGTAGGTAAATGGTCTCTCTGAAGAGGCCAGAGGCAGCTTCTTCATCTCCTTCAACACACTGGCCACAGAGGCAGCTTCTTGATCTCCCCCAACACACTAGCCAGGAGAAGGGAAAGTGTGGCCCTGGCACTCCCCTTCTTTGGGTCTGTCAGGGTCAAGTGACACCTCCTAACTCCGGTCCAGCCTGCAGTGAGGCCTCCCCAACCACCTACCTCTCCTCTGGGGCTGAGACTCCTCTTTGTCCACTGTGCACAGCCTGTCCACGTGGATTTACGATTTCCTGAGTTTACGACTATCTGAGTTTCTTGAACTTGATTTCAAGTTCCTCAAAGATGAGAGGCCAGGTCTCCTAATTCACCATGCCCCTGCCATCTCAGCATCATGTCTTGTACACAGTTATAGAGACCATTACTTCCAAACCAAAAATCTATGGAAAAGATCTCACAAGCTTAAGGGTTCCCAAAGGGACAAGGGGTCAGAATTTTGAAACTGGGCCTGCAGTATACACAGCAAGCAGCTCAAAGAACCATCGATTGAACTGAACATAGAAGAGTATAAAGGGAAGAATCTGTCTCCCCTTCTCTCTGACATCCAGACAAAGCACTCCACAGTCTCAAATCTCCTCTGTTTCATATAGCAGGATGAAAAAAAAATTGAACCCCCTAATCCAATAGATGAAACTATTCACTAAATTTAAGGGTGACTGAGTTATAAGGTACTCCTGGGAGAAGCCAAGCAAGGTGTTTTTTTTTGTTTTGTTTTTTTTTTTTTAAGATTTTATTTATTCTTTCATGAGAGACACAGAGAGAGAGAGGCAGAGACACAGGCAGAGGGAGAAGCAGGCTCCATGCAGGGAGCCCGATGCGGGACTCGATCCTGGGACTCCAGGATCACGCCCTGAGCTGAAGGCAGGCGCTAAACCGCTGAGGACCCAGGGATCCCCCTAAGGGATATCTCTAAATTTCAAGGCTCCACAACCAATGTTCCAGAGGCATCTCTGTCAGAGGTAGGATCTCAGCGGGATCCCCACTGGGCTGGTCATCTTCTGTCATCTTTATTAAAGATGTATTTAGGGGTCTCTCAAAGGCAGGGGATGGTATATGCAATCCATGGTTCTTGAATTGGAGTATATATCATAATCACACTCTGACGGCTGGTTAAAACACAGATCACTAGGTCCCATCCCAGAGTTCCCGACTCAGTAAGTCTAGAGTGGGGGGTAAGATTGTATTCCTATCAAGTTTCCAGGTATTGCTGATGCTATTGGTCTAGGGACCACACTTCGAGAACCACTGGTCTATTCCTTCAGTCTGAGGATGAAAATTTTAGGGGAGGGGTGTAGCTACCCAGTGCCAATGATTTTGCTTTATTTCCCTTTTCCTCTGAATGCTAACAACCCAAAGACGGCTGATAGTGGTGACAGTGCACCAACCACTCTGAAGTAGGCACTGTGCTTGGTGTCTACTTCATTCAATTCTTACAATTACCCTGTAGGTGGACACTCTCAATTTTACAGATGAACCCAAACGTGCACATAGGGGAAGCAAACATCCTCAAGGTCACCCGCACTTAGCACCTGAGCTGGTGCACAGCAGGTGGCCAGCATATTCTCACCAAACAAGTGTATCCATGAATACAGATGGTAAGAGGCAGATCTGAATCCAAGTCGGACTCCAAAGATCCAATTCATTCCACCACGTCAGCCGGAAGCATTTAAAGGTCATACAAGTTCTGTGAAGCAAAGGACTAAAGCTTTGTCTTTGTGTCTTTACCCTTCTCTGTCCCACTTTTTTTTTTCTCTCTTTCCCTCCCTTCCTTCTAGATTTTATTAACAGTAGTGTTACACGAAAGCTGTTCTGAATCGAATGTACTGTCAAGATGTTCAGAGTTCGGGGTGTCTGGGTGGCTCAGCCAGTTACATGTCACCTCTTGGTTTTTAGCTCAGGTCATGATCTCAGGGTCCTGATATTGAGCCCCAAGTCGGGCTCCACACTCAACCCAGAGTCTGCTTGTTCCTCTCCCTTCCCTCAGGTTCACGCTCTCTAAAATACATACATACATACTTAAAAAGAAAAGTTCAGGGCTGGAGGCAGCCCCGGTGGTGCAGTGGTTTAGCACCGCCTGCAGCCCAGGGTGTGATCCTGGGGACCCGGGATCGAGTCCCACATCGGGCTTCCTGCATGGAGCCTACTTCTCCCTCTGCCTGTGTCTCTGCCTCTCTCTGAATGAATAAATAAATAAATCTTAAAAAAAAAAAAGTTCAGGGCTGGATCTAGGGGAGTGACAATGGAAAGAAATAGTAAGGAGCTGGTTCTAGAGAGGCCATGGGAGAGAAGTGGGACTATCAGCTAGAAGAAAGGAAGATCCCCAGGTTATGGGTTCACCAGCCTGGAGAACCATCATGGAATTATTAGGGACAAGGCACTGAGAATTAATTCAGATGGTTGGCATGGCGAAAGTTCAACTGTTTTGGTTGGAACATTTTTTACAAAAATAATAGATATTCAGAGCAATCTGGGGGGCAAGGAAGAGAACTGTTTTTAATTTTCACCACTTTCAGCTGTTTGAACTTTCAACTGTACACCTTTCATGTTATTATCTGTATAAATAAAACACACTAATTTGTTTATAATGAAAAACTTAGAAACTACAAATAAGCAAAATAAAACTTAAAAACCTGTAATTCTATGTAAACATTTTTTTTAAAGACTTTATTTATTCATGAAAGACACAGAGAGAGAGAGGCAGAAACACAGGCAGAGGGAGAAGCAGGCTCCATGTAGGGATCCCAAAATGCGACTCGATCCCAGGTCTCCAGGATCACACCCTGGGCTGAAGGCGGCACTAAACCGCTAAGCCACCCAGGCTGCCCACTATGTAAACATTTTTTATGGGACCCCTGGGTGGCTCAGGGGTTGAGCATCTGCCTTTGGCTCAGGGCAGGATCCCGGATTCCCGGGATCAAGTCCCATATCGGACTCTTTGCATGGAGCTTGCTTCTCCCTCTGCCTATGTCTCTGTCTCTCTCTCTGTGTGTCTCTCATGAATAAATAAAATATTTTTTTAAAAATAAACATTTTTTATAAGAGTTCCCTTTGCTCTGTTTTGTAACTTGATTTTTTTTTGTCTATACATCATGACCATGATCCCTTTCATAATATTGTCTTCTTTAATGTCAGCTTCAGTGGCTGCATGCTATCACATTCTATACCTATACCATAATGTATATAACTGATCCTCTATTATCTAATTTTTAAAAAAGATTTTATTTATTTATTCATAAGAGACACACAGAGGGAGAGAGGCAGAGACACAGGCAGAGAGAGAAGCAGGCTCCATGTAGGGAGCCTGACGTGAGACTCCGGGTCTCCAGGATCAGGCCCTGGGATGAAGGCAGCGCTAAACTGCTGAGCCACCCAGGCTGCCCTCTATTACTTATTCTAATTTGTTCTCAATTAGTTGCTATTATGAATTTCGGTTTATTTTTGGACTATTACCTTTTAGTCATAATAGGATCACTCATGGTTTAAGAAAACCCAATTGGGAAAAAAATTGTTTAAAGATTCTTCCCAGGCAGCCCTGGTGGCTCAGCGGTTAAATGCCGCCTTCAGCCTAAGGTGTGATCCTAGAGACCAGGGATCAAGTCCCATGTCTGGCTCCCTGCATGGAGCCTGCTTCTCCCTCTGCCTGTGTCTTTGCCTCTCTCTCTGTGTCTCTCATGAATAAATAAATAAAATTTATAAATAAATAAATAAATAAATAATGATTCTTCCCACTTTATCACAGAATAAGAAATAAATACTGGGGAGATGCCTGGGTGGCTCAGTGATTGAGCATCTGCCTTTGGCTCAGGGTGTGATCCCAGGTTCTAGGATCAAGTCCTGCATCGGGCTCCCCGCATGGAGCCTGCTTCTCCCTCTGCCTGTGTCTCTGCCTCTCTTTTTCTGTGTCTCTCATCAATACATAAATAAAATCTTAAGAAAAAAATCTTTAGGGTCTCCCCGGTGGTCAGCGGTTTAGCGCCGCCTTCGGCCCAGGGCCTGATCCTGGAGACCCAGGATTGAGTCCTGCATCAAGCTCCTTCCGGGAAGCCTGCTTCTCCCTCTGCCTGTGTTGTGTCTCCTCTGTGTGTGTCAATCATGAGTAAATAAATAAAATCTTTTTTTTTAATTTTTATTTATTTATGATAGTCACACAGAGAGAGAGAGAGAAAGAGGCTGAGACATAGGCAGAGGGAGAAGCAGGCTCCATGCACCGGGAGCCCGACAGGGGATTCAATCCTGGGTCTCCAGGATCACGCCCCGGGCCAAAGGCAGGCGCTAAACCGCTGCGCCACCCAGGGATCCCAATAAATAAAATCTTAAAAAAAAAAAGAAAAAGAAAAAAATCGTTTTGTTTGTTTTTTAAGATTTTTATTTATTTATTCATGAGAAACACAGAGAAAGAGGCACAGACAGAGGCAGAGGGAGAAGCAGGCTCCATGCAGGGAGCCTGATGTGGGACTTGATCCCGGGTCCCCAGGATCACGCCCTGGGCTGAAGGGGGCGCTAAACCGCTGAGCCACCGGGGATAGCCCCAGAAAAAAATCTTAAAATAAATATTGGGGTACCTGGTGGCTTAGTCCATTAAGCATCTATCTGCCTTCAGCTCAAGTCAGGATCCTAGGGTACTGGGATCAAGTCCCACATAGGGCTCCCTGCTCAGCGGGGAGTCTCCTTCTCCCTGTTGCTCCCCCTGCTTGTGCTCTCTATCAAATAAATAAAATATTTTTTAAAAAGGAAATAAAATATTATTGGAGATGTTTCAGTAGGAATTAGCTTGTATAATACTTCCTAGTTTATGTAAGTTCTGTTAAAAGCTTTCCAATTTTATGGAATGTGGATTCTCTCTTAATAACAAACAAAAATCCTTTCTAGCTGGGAGTTAGATGACCCAGGCTCCAAATATTGCCCTGGGACCTCATGCAAGCATAACCTTTCAGGAGTCCTTCTCAGACCTGGTGTAACAACTCCCAGTTCTGAAAGGTGTCCTGGGCTTCAGATGAGATGATGGACAGGAAGGAATGAATACTGGAAACTATATTACTGTTCTTCATTCATAATCATCAATGCAGAAAACAACCCATTCCATGGGTCAGCAGTAAAAGGACAAAAATGAAACAGAACACCTGGATGTATGCGTACAATGAAATATAAGTCAGGCATAAAAAGGAAAAAACTACTGATGGTCAATAACACAGGCAAATCTTTTATATATATATATTTATATATATAATTTTTTAAAGATTTTATTTATTCATCAGAGACACACACAGAGAGAGAGGCAGAGACACAGGCAGAGGGGAAGCAGGCTCCACTCAGGGAACCTGACGTGGGACTCGATCCCGGGACTCCAGGATCAGGCCCTGGGCTGAAGGCGGCGCTAAACCACTGAGCCATCTGGGCTGCCCAACACAGACAACTCTGAAAAACATTATGCTAAGCAGAAGAAGGTGGGCACAAGAGTTCATACTGAATGATTCTATTTATATTCTGGAAAATGCAAAAACTATGGGGACAGCAATCAGGCCAGTGGTTGAACAAAACTAGGGGTAAAGGGAGGGGACTGCCCTTTAAGAACATGGGGGAACTTTTTGGGGAGATGGAAATATTCTATATCTTGACTGTGGTAATGGTTACACGACTATATTTATTTATTTTTTTTTTTAAATTTATTTATTCACGATAGTCACACGGAGAGAGAGAGAGAGGCAGAGACACAGGCAGAGGGAGAAGCAGGCTCCAAGCACCGGGAGCCCGACGTGGGATTCGATCCCGAGTCTCCAGGATCACGCCCTGGGCCAAAGGCAGGCGCCAAACCGCTGCGCCACCCAGGGATCCCTGGTTACACGACTATATACATTTATCAAAACTCATTGAGCTGCACACTTAAGAAGAGTGAGTTTTTAAAAAGATTTAATTCATTTGAGAGAGAGTATGAGAGAGAGAGAGCACAAGTGGGGTGACTGAGTCACCCAGGTGCCCCAAAGAGATTTTTTTTTTAAGATTTTATTTATTTATTCATGAGAGACACAGAGAGAGAGAGGCAGAGACACAGGCAGAGGGAGAAGCAGGCTCCCTGCAGGGAGCCCCATGTGGGACTGGATCCTGGGACTCTAGGATCACGCCCTGGGCCCAAGGCAGGTGCTAAACCACTGAGCCACCCAGGATGCCCACCAAAAAGAGTTTTACTGCATGTAAGTTATGCCTTAAAAAACCTGATTCCCCTCAAAAAAGAAAAAAAAAAAGGAAAAAAGAGGCAACACAAAACTATAGTACCATCCAAATACAAGGTTTCATCCATCAGACATTATCTGTAATGCTTTTCATAGAAATTCTGAAGTATCTTTGTGAAATATAACAAATGCAAAAAAAAATGCAATCCAGAAAAGACTAAATATGCTTTAGTTAAAAGATATCTGTTAAAAAAAAAGGGGGGGGGGGAATCCCTGGGTGGCGCAGCGGTTTGGCGCCTGCCTTTGGCCCAGGGCACGATCCTGGAGACCCGGGATCGAATCCCACATCGGGCTCCCGGTACATGGAGCCTGCTTCTCCCTCTGCCTGTGTCTCTGCCTCTCTCTCTCTCTGTGTGACTATCATAAATAAATAAAAATTTTAAAAATATTAAAAAAAAGGAAGATATCTATTGTTGGGTTATCTGCCCTTTGGAAAGGCCATTTCTACACTCTAGCAAATGTTCCTGTGTGAGGCAGCTGCTCCCACTGTGGAGCAGCTGACCACTTGGACTGTTTGGGGATTTTCCTGGTCATCACCAGTTTGGTTTTGTTGTTGTTGTTTAAATCACCAGAATAAAAAGAAACTCTGTCAGATCCAAGTTGTAAATATTTCTTCTACCCCAGGACAGTCCTTTTTCCTCCAGGGAAAGAACACAAGTATTTCTGGTTGATCTTCTCTTGGTCTGACCATTGCCATCTTAATGAACATTGTGCTCCAAAAGCAAATAAAATACAAAATAAGAATGACCTGCAGCCAAAAACTAGGCTAACAGACAGATTTCGAGGCTGAATAGGAACAAGAGTGAATCGATGCGAAGATGAAGTGCTCATGCTAAGGAAGACCCTGCTCAAATCCCCCAGCATTGCAGCAAAATCCCTACCTAACCATCTAAAGGCCCTGATCAATACCCGTGATTCAATAGATTATATTTGTGACAAGATTCCAATACAATAAAAGTGACTGGAGGGGTTCCTGGAGTTCATAATGAAATCTGAACCAGTGCAAATGGGAGTGAGGATATACTCTCTTTTTGCACAGAAATAGAGGTGCTGAAAAGATAAAGTGTCAGTTATCTGTGCACGCAGTTTATCGCCCCACTCCCACAGGAACAGAGCTCTGGCACAAGAGCGTTTGTGGAATCACAGACCAAGGAACTCAGCTGCTGGTGGAAGATGGCTTTTGGAAGATGGGTGCTCAGAGTGGCTGGCTGCCTTATACTCAAGATTTACCTGTATGATCTCTGTTAAAACTAACCAATGATCAAACTGACTTCCCCAGATGTACTCTAAAGCTAGGTAGATGCGTTAACAGTCCTGCCATGGAGGATCTACACACGGCCTCATTTCATTTCATTGGTCAACAGGACCAGTGACCAGGTGGGGGTGGGGAGTAGTGGAGCTTATTGATGCCAAGTGTTAGGGTTACTGAGCTGAAAAACAAATCTTATCAAGAAGCTCACAGCCTATGGGGGAAGGGAATCCTGGAAAGAAATAATGACAATTTGATAATGAATAGCTCACTTAGTTGAGCAGGCATCCGGATCTGCCCAATAGCCCTGTGAGGCAAGAAATATACCCATTTCACAAATGAGGAAACTTAAGTTCTGAGAGGTCAGGAACTTGCCTGGGGTCACACAGTTGGAAATCAGAGGAGGCAGGACTAGAACCGAGCATTTTGACTCCAGAGCCTCACTCTCGGGTTCTGTAGCAGATGTATTAATTGAGGCCAGATCTCCTTATCATGGCCTGGAGATGTCAGGGGAGGCCCTCAGAAGTGCTCTGGATGCTACATTTTTTTTTTTTTTTTAAGATTTTATTTATGGGCAGCCCTGGTGGCTCAGCGGTTTAGCGCCGCCTTCAGCCTGGGGTATGATCCTGGAGATCCAGGATTGAGTCCCATGTCAGGCTCCCTGCATGGAGCCTCCTTCTCCCTCTGCCTGTGTCTCTCATGAATAAATAGAATCTTAAAAAAAAAAAAAAGATTTTATTTATTTATTCATGATAGACACACACACACAGAGGCAGAGGGAGGTTTGAGCTTTACCCTAGATATCATGCAGAGTTATGAGCATTTGGATCTGTCTGCTCACATGAGACTTGCCCATAAGAATGCTCCCACAGGAAACAGGTCAGATTGCAGAAGCTATGAGGTTGAAGATGGGTGGGGCCATCAGGAAGCCACTGTTGTGACCCAGGCGGGGCTGGAAGGCCTGAATTGGGCAGGGAAAGGAGCTCTTTCATCAGAATCTGTCTAGTGGGGACGCCTGGGTGGCTCAGTGGTTGAGCATCTGCCTTTGGCTCAGGGCATGATCCCGGAATTCCGGGATCGGGATAGAGTCCCACATCGGGCTCCCTGCTTCTCCCTCTGCCTATGTCTCTGCCTCTCTCTTTCTGTGTGTCTCTCATGAATAAATAAATAAAATCTTAAAAAAACAAAAACAATGCACCTTTTGAGCCATGGGCATGTATTATCTATTCAAAAGTTTTAAAAATTCCTGAGGAGGAGGGAAGAGGTAAGAGGAGTAGAAATCACATGCTAGGTGGGGGCCTAAAGTCATAGGAACACGAAGCATTCATATGCTATGCTTTTCATGACTTTTTTTTAAATTTTTTTTTATTTTTATTTTTTTGAATTTTTTTGAAGACTTTTTTTTAAAGATTATTTATTTATTTATTTGTTCATTCATTCATTCATTCATTCATTCATTCATTCATTCGAGGCACACAGAGAAGGCAGAGACACAGGCAGAGGGAGAAGCAGGCTCCATGCAGGGAGCCTGACATGGGACTCAATCCCAGGTCTCCAGGATCCAGCCCTGGGCTGAAGGCAGCGCTAAACCGCTGAGCCACCAGGGCTGCCCTTTTCATGATGTTTTAACCTGAATCTGCCCTGAACTGCTCTTGCAAGTTCTATCTTTGGACCACAGCTAATTTCACTCAAAACTCAGGGCCTTCACCAAAACCAGGAAAATAATTGTTGGAAGATTAGAGGACTAGCACTTTGCAAAGGGATGACTCTTTCATGCACTGAGACAACTGGATTCAGACCTTTTCTTTAGAACCTTTTTTATTCATCATCTGACCAACAGAGAAGGTCAGCCTGAACCCAAACAAGTGAAAATAGCCTCATTACAACACAACACAGGGCACAACCCAAAATGAGAAGAGGTTGGCCTCAGTTCTTTTCAGAACAGAGGAAGCAAGTATTTATACACAGGTGCCCCATTAAAAGCTGATTAGCAATGCACCACCACCACCACCACCACCACCACCACAAACGCAGAGGGCGTAGAAAAATTGCTGGGGGCTCCCCACGTGTGTCAGCCATAAATAAGTCTTTCCCTTTTTGAGGGGAGGGTGATCAGCGTGCATCTTGAGTGATGGCACCATCTGTTTACTCTGAAATTTTGATGGGGAGGTAACCTCTGAATTTCCTCCCCTGAATTTGAGATGCAACAACAGCCTGTCTGAATAGCTAAGAAGCATCCTGGGAGATAGGTGGTGGAGGTTCCCCTAAACAAAGAATTCACAGAGTAATTGTGTGGGGCTCCTTAAGTACTTAATCCTGTTGTTTTCCAGAAACCTTTGCACCTGGGCTCCCAAGAAGCAAGCAGGCCCCATATCAGCACCCCACAGGCCTGTGAGTGAGGCGCCTCTCTGAGGAGCCACCATGGAAGAGAAGGGAGCAGGGAAGGGGCCAGGAATCAGCTCAAACACTCCATGCTGGTTTTGACTCGCTCCATCTCGTGCAGGAAGCTGTAGAACTGAGGCAAGGTTAATTCTGGGGAGAGAAAATTCAGCTTCAGGTAAATGTTTCCAACTCCACAGAATCATCCAAGAAAATGAATTTCCACCCAGAGATTTTTTTTTTTCTTTTTTGACTTCGTACATCTAAGCAGCTCTTGATGGGTAATTGACCATAATAAAGAACTGAAAGCCTTGAACATAGAAAGGTTCTCGGCTCCATACAAAAGCGGAAAATTTAAAAATGGCATAACTCCACAGCACAAAGACATGAAAGGGCATTATTCAGGATGTTCAGCACGACTTTTGCAGCAAGAGCTGCTTGCTCTTCAGTCTTCGTCATCCCTTCTCCCTGAGCTTTCCGTTTTCAAAGAGGCTCTTCAACTGTGGGGTCTCTAGCCTGCTGATGGCTTATTATTTATGAGAGGAGAGGCAGTGGAATGGCTACTCCACAGCTCAGGTATGACTTATTTCCCAGAAAAAAATGATTTGTGGTGCTTCACAAGCCCACTGACTAAAGAGAACATGGAAAAAGTGAAAAGGTTCCAGTGGGAATTCAGACTCACCTATGTACAAATTTTCAGTTTGATTTCCTTTCTTAACCACCAACTTTAACTGATTAAAAAAAACAAAGGAAATAAAAAAATTTAATTAAAATGATGACAACTGGGCAAAGAAATTCTCAAAATCCTTTCACTTAAACATCAAAGCATCCAGCTTCTGACTTGAGATTCAAACAGGAGGGATCCCTGGGTGGCTCAGTGGTTTTAGCACCTGCCTTTGGCCCAGGGCGTGGTCCTGGAATTGGAGGATGGAGTCCCACATGGGGCTCTCTGCATGGAGCCTGCTTCTCTCTCTGCCTCTCTCTATGTCTCTCATGAATAAATAAATAAAATCTTACATATACACACACACAAATAGGTTTTTTGGTTCTGGATCCACAATCACCAAAACTTCTAACTATCTGCATGATTACAGAACAATCTAGCTTTTAAGAACAATATCAGGGGGATCCCTGGGTGGCTCAGCAGTTTGGCACCTGCCCTAGGCCCAGGGCGTGGTCCTGGAAACCCGCGATCCAGTCCCACATAGGGCTCCCTGCATGGAGCCTGCTTCTCCCTCTGCCTGTGTCTCTGCCTCTCTCTCTCTGTGTTTCTCATGAATATATAAATAAAATCTTAAAAAAAAAAAAAGAACAATATCAGGATCCTATTAATCTGAGAGCAGGTGTGTTAGTGACCACATTTTTGGCTGACAACACTGCTCTGAGATACACAAGGCATTTCAGTGAACATCCACTAAATTGGGTATTCAAAAAAATCCAATGTTGATTTAATAATTTTTAACCAAGTCAAAACTCTACCCATTTTCACAGATCAGGAGACTTACTTGTAAAAAAATACTTCCCACTTTCTCCAGTTCACTGCTTCCGGATGTCACTGTGACACAAAAGAGAAAAGGGGCGGGTTGACAATGGACCTATTCTGAACACCCCAATCTTGCAGGCTGTCCAGCAGAAGCCATGTAGAGATGAGTATGAGGACAGCAAAACATGCTCTTCAGGAAGTCAACTTACAGGGAGCCGTAGATAGAAATGAGCTGCCAAATGCCAGCGGCAATACAGAGAGGCAGCAGTTGTTGGTCCCAACAGCCTGTGAGGACTCAGGACATGTCCTCCCTATGGAAACTATGCAACATGTCCTCCCTATGGAAAGCCTCTGCAATCCCACCCTACATCTCCCAAATGACCCAGGACTGGCTCTAACTAGTTACCTCCAAATTTCCACTCCATATCTATAAGCTGGTTAATCATCAGAGTCTGTCCTATGGCCCATCGAGCAAGGGTTGGGGCATTCTGCTTCCACTGAAACAAAAGCAAAAAGCCAAAGTCATAACAATGGGGGAAATACCCCCTCTTCATTCTGCCCCCAACACAGCAATGTTCAGTATTTATACAGACAAGGGGAAGAATGCACAGCTGAGCGCTTGGCCTATATGTACAGATCTGGGGGATGAGGGCTGTAAAGAGGGGTAGAAGATGATATCAACGTTTTCTTTCATTCCAAGATTTAGTCCCAGGTTGGGACAAAAACTGTGTGGTGATTAAAGTCCATCAAATCAGAGGCAAAAACTCAAAGATGCACTAAATAGTGCAATTTAAATGCTGTATGTATGTCATTTGCATGAAAGCTATTAAGCTGGGGAAATGACATAGAATTATTGATGGTTTTCCTTAGTCAGCATTCTCATTTGTTTCTTTTCATGAAATAAAAGCAAACAATCTTAACCTTGATTAAGAGGAATTATGATACCTTTTCAGAAAAGTAAGTGGCTTTCTCCTCACTAAGACCTGTAAGAGAACAAAAAGAGACTTTAACATAATAAAAAAGTTGCCAGGCCTGTCACCCCGAGCAACCTTGGTGATGACCTACCAAGAGTTATGAAATCAGCCCGGACCTGATCAGCTGTGAGACTCTTCTTCAAGGCACCTGGGAAACAGGGGAGTAATCAGTTAAAAAGGCAGTATCAGTTAATCAACTGGCAGTAAGTATCAATAGACACAACTGATATGACAGAGAGGGCAAAGGGGATGATACACAAAAGACTTGGCTAGCTCCAGGAAAAATCTCAATCCAGCTATGGAGAAAAGGCCCATAGGAAACAACTGGAGAATGGGACAGCATGCTTTATTTATTGTACAACACAAGTGTTTACCCTTCCAGAAAGGATGAAAGAAGTCAGAGAGCAGAAAGGACTTTATGGACTTGGGGTTGGGGGTACCTGATGTGAGAAAAGAATAAGGCCACGGATTCCTGGAGCAGAGTGGGGGAGCTCAATGTCAGGCTGGGCATAAGGGCAACAGCTTGGAGCTGCACTGGGCAATACATAACCACTTAAGAGGTGTGGTTATTTAAACTTTATTTTTCTCCTGGCACTCCCTTATATATATCTATCTATATATTTTTTAAGATTTTATTTATTTATTCATGAGAGACACGGGGGGGGGGCGGGGGGGACAGAGATCAGGCAGAGGGAGAAACAAGCTCTATGCAGGAGGCCTGATGTGGGACTTGATCCTGGGACCCCAGGATCACACCCCGGGCCGAAGGCAGGGGTTAAACCGCTGAGCCACCCAGGCTGCCCACTCCCTTATATTTTAATTCATTAAAATCTAACAAAATTTGGGCCACCTGGGTGGCTCAGTGGTTATGAGTCTGCCTTCAGCTCAGAGCTAATCCCAGGATCTGGGATTGAGTCCCACATCGGGCTCCTTGCAGGGAGCCTGCCTCTCCCTCTGCCTGCATCTCTGCCTCCCTCTGTGTCTCTCATTAATAAATAAATAAAATATTAAAAAAAAAATCAAACAAAATTTAAAATTCTGTTCCTCAGTGGCACCGTTTCAAGTCGATAGCCCCATGGGTCCACTGGCCAGGGTACTGGATCAGAGACCACCTCCACCATTTAGATAGTTCTATTGGACAGCGGTGCCAGAGAATCAGCTTTCAGGAAGTAAATGAAGGATGCTAACAGTTGGCCTCTACAATTCACAAGTCACTTCCAGAGGAGTCTAGTAAAGCTTCCCCTTGCAAGCCCCAAGAGCACACCCCGTGGGGGCTGCTTTGTTCTGTTTCCCTGAGGTCCAATTCCTGAAAACAAAGTGTTGCCAGCAATCTGGGCTTTTCAACATTTAACATCAGGCTACAGCCCAGAATCACAATTTGGCAAGTGCTTTAAAATTTTCCACTTCTTAGTCTTCCAGAAGATGACTAATTAAAGAATAAGGAGACCTTTACCACCATCCAGGGAGGGCCCTGGAGTAATATGCTAAAGACCAACTCCCCACCCCAGCTCACTCCTGAAAAACAATCCTAAAGGCTGGCTGTCCCCTGCAAAATAAACCATGTCAACAAAGGGAGGAAATCTTTTATCGCCAAAATCAGACTGAGCAAGGAAGCCATAGGGAAATAAAAAAAAGGCAGGACACCAGGAAACCTTGGCCATGAAGGCCCTCCAAGAGCCACTTCCTAGCCAATTCAATTAATTCATAACTACCACATTTACATCTAGCTCAAATCTGATATTTTGCTTGATGATCCCAAAATACTCTGAAGTGGGGATTACTATTGAAACCTTTAATTTACCAGGAAACTAAAGATCAGAAAGATTAAGCTTTTGGGGAGAGAATATGGCAAAGCCACATAGTCAACAACTGCACTGCCAAAAGTCACCCAACAGATATGCTCCCAAGAGCACACTGAAATATCCATAGGAAGCTTTTTAGCAATGTCGGTACTAAAGATAAAATGTCAGGTACAGTGCACTGGTTTGGTGCATCCACACAACAGCCTGGGTGCCAAGGTGATTTTGTTAAAACTTAAGTCAGACCATGCATGTCTCTGCCCTGCTCAAAACCTTCTAATAGCTTCAGCTTCACTCACAATAATATCCAAAGCTCTTATAATGCCCTGCAGGAACTGGCCGCCTCTAGAACCCCTAAACTCTTCTCTGTCTTGCTTACTTGGCTTTTCCTATATGCCAGGCAGGTTCCTATCTCCTGATATTTGCCCTTGCAATTCCCTCTGCTAGGGACACTCTTCCTCAAATCTGCATGTGGCCTTCATATCATTCCAGCCTCTCCTTGAATCTTGCCTCGAAAAGGAACCCTGGCTACCCTATTTCAAGTGGAGTTGCTCTTCACTGGCACCCTTCTACTGCTGTATTTTTCTGCAATGCATTTTTAACCATCCAACTTCATGTTATGTATTTATTGTTGATTTTTCCACTAGAATATCAGTTTTACGAGAATAAGGACTTGGTCTGTTTTGCCCATTGTTGTTCCCAAGCCATATTTTATTTATTGTTTTAAAGATTTATTTATTCATGAGAGACACAGAGAGAGAGAAGCAGAGACACAGGCAGAGGGAGAAGCAGGCTCCATGCAGAAGCCCGATGTGGGACTCGATCCAGAGACCGAGGGATCATGACCTGAGCCAAAGGCAGACACTTAACTGCTGAGCCACTTAGGCATCCCCCCAAAGCCGTATATTTTTTTATTTTTATTTTTTTAAAATATTTTATTTATTTATTAATGAGACACACACAGAGAGAGAGAGAGAGAGAGAGAGAGAGAGAGGGGCAGGGACACAGGCAGAGGGAGAAGCAGGCTCCACGCAGGGAGCCCGATGTGGGACTCGATCCCGGGTCTCCAGGATCACACCCTGGGCTGAAGGCGGCGCTAAACCCCTTAGCCACCCGGGCTACCCCCAAAGCCGTATTTTAAAAATATATTTACATCATGCTAGGCTTCAAGCCCTTAATTTATTAATCTTCCCTTCTTTTTATTAAGATATAACTGGGATGCCTGGGTGGCTTAGCAGTTGAGCGTCTGCCTTCGGCTCAAGGTGTGATCCCAGGTCCAGAGATCGAGTCCCATATCGGGCTCCCTGTGAGGAGCCACTTCTCCCTCTATGTCTAACTCTCTGTGTCTCTCATGAATAAATAAATAAAATCTTAAAAAAAAAAAAAAGATATAATTGACATATGGATGCCTGGGTAGCTCAGTTGGTTGGGCAGCTCAGGTCATGATCTCCAGGTCCTGGGATTGAGCCCTCTGGCTCTACACTTAGTGGGGCATTGGTTTCAGATCCTCTCTCGCCCTCTGCCCCTCCCCCGCTTATGAGCACCCATAACATTGTGCAAGTTTAAGGTGTACAATATGTTGATTTGATACATTTATATCTTTTTTTTTAAGATTTAATTTATTTATTCATGAGAATACACAGAGAGGAGAGAGAGGAGAGAGGCAGAGACACAGGCAGAGGGAGAAACAGGCACCATGTAGGAAGCCCGACATGGGATTCGATCCTGGGTCTCAGAATCAGGCCCCAGGCTGTAGGCGGCGTTAAACCCGATGAGCCACCAGGGCTGCCCTGATACATTTATATCTGACAATTGATTGACATTGTAGCACTAGCTAATACATCTATCACATGACATAATTATCATTTCTTTCTGTGTTAGAACCTTTAAGATCTAAGCTCTTAGCAATTCTGAAGTTTACATATACTGCATTGTTAACTATAGCTCTTCTTTTTTAGCTTTCTGTTTTGGTGATTCCTTTGTCCTTTTTTTTTTTTTTTTTTTTTTTTTTTGATTCCTTTGTCCTAAGTACAAGATAGGCCTGAAGCCTTGACTCTATGTCAGACAGAAAGAGAACTGTAAATCCAGGGCTGGAGTCCCTAGAATATGCCACTTAGGGAAATTTGAGGATGTCCTTCTTTAAACACGGATAAGCATCTGACAAGGTTTATAAAGTCCTTGAGCACTAACTCTCACTGAACAGTTGCCTTAGGCAAACCCTTATTGCCATCAAATAGTATGGGGAACAACACAAAGGTGTATGTCCAGGGTGAGGGTTTTACTTTTGCCAGAAAAGTTGGAAAATTAGCATATTGTTTTTCCAGCCAAAAAATCTTATCTTCTAGCCAAAGCTTCATCAGTGTTATAAGGGAAACCCAAGGAACATAACTAAGCATTGGTTAAAACTCCAGGAAAAGAAAGCAGGTGGTTGAGAGGGTAAGCCACATTCAGTCAGCGATCACTGACCCTGAAGGCTGCCCTGCTGGATCCACTCCTCTGAGGCTCATGTAAAGATAGAAGTCACAGTCACTGGACATGCATTTACTGAGGACCTGCTAGGTGCCAGCACGATGCTTGATGCTGGGAAACATCAATGAACACACAACAATGTCTGCCCTCATGAGGCTTACATTCTATTCGAGAAGCAAAAGACCACACCAAGCAGGTAACAAGGAAGGGAGCCATATGGAGAATGACTGAAAAGCTCCACAGAGAGAAGAGAGTGGGGTGAGGCTGGGAATCCTAGGGAACTCAGTTCAACAGCTGATTAAATACCATTTGGGACTACTGTTCAGTTCTGATTACTCTGTTTTTGCCCAGCCAGAAAGAACTTCTTTGGGAGAGGAGAGGGGAGTTAGCAGCTTTTCTTAAAGAACAATCAGTTACTGAGGACCTACAGGGGCCAGATATCTTGTTAAGTATTAAAATAAAACCAGGCTTTCAGCCATTAGAAACGACAAATACCCACCATTTGCTTCAACGTGGATGGAACTGGAGGGTATTATGCTGAGTGAAGTAAGTCAATCGGAGAAGGACAAACATTGTATGTTCTCATTCATTTGGGGAATATAAATAATAGTGAAAGGGAATATAAGGGAAGGGAGAAGAAATGTGTGGGAAATATCAGGAAGGGAGACAGAACATAAAGACTCCTAACTCTGGGAAAAGAACTAGGGGTGGTGGAAGGGGAGGAGAGCGGGGGGTGGGGGTGAATGGTTGACGGGCACTGAGGGGGGCACTTGACGGGATGAGCACTGGGTGTTATTCTGTATGCTGGTAAATTGAACACCAATAAAAAATAAATTTATTATAAAAAAATAAAAATAAAAAATAAATAAAACCAGGCTTAAATAGTAGCCCTACAGTCAAGTTATCTGCAATCTAGGAATTATCTGTATCTAGCAAACAATCATAGTATTAGCAGCAGTGTACTGCTCACTGAAGTATTTCACATTCAATATCTTTCTCTATTCTTATAATGATGTATGAACTCCTGTTCAGTAACTTGGCTCTAAGATCTCAAAGCTGTTAAAAGTAGCCATGGTGACAAGTATGCAAACAAGGCCATCCAGCAACCAAATGCAATGTGAGGGCCCTCCCTGGATCCTGATGAGAGCAACCAGCTATAGACAAACAAAATGCATGAGACAATGGGGACATGTGAACACTGCATATTTTAATTTTAGATATGATAATGGCATTGTGGTTTGATAAGGGGGAAAAAGGGCCTTTATCTTTCAGAGATAATGACTAGGTATTCAGAAATGAAATGAATGACCTCTGAGATTTGCTTTAAAATAATCCAGTTTGGGACGCCTGGGTGGCTCAGCAGTTGAGCATCTGCCTTCGGCTCAGGGCGTGATCCCAGGATCCTGGGATGATCGAGTCCACATTGGGCTCCTCGCAAGGAGCCTGCCTTCTCCCTCTGCCTGTGTTTCTGCCTCTCTCTGTGTCTCTCATGAATAAATAAATAAAATATTAAAAAATAAATAAATAAACTTAAATAAAATAATCCAGTTTGGACACCAGTGAAAAGTGGGAGAGGTATAGATGAAACAATCTGTCTATGGGTTAACAAATGAAGTCATGTGTTTTTAAGAATTACATACTAAATAGTGAAAGAAAAACATTAAAAAACAAAAACAAGTTACTGGGCTCTACGCCAACCAAGAGAGGTACTGGTCCCAGCTTTTCCACTAAGATCCTAAGCAAGTCACTTCCCTCTCTAGGGCTCTGTCTCTATCGGTAAGACAAAGATTAGACTAGGTCAGAACTTACAAAAAGCTTTTACCTGATCCTCTCCCTGAAAAAGGAGGAGGAGGTGGGGAAAAAGGAGGGGGAAGAGGAGGAGAAGGAGGACAAGGAAGAGGAGAAGGAGAAGGGTTTCATGGTTAACTGTTTCTCAGATACTAGATAAGCAGGTCTTTATTGCGGCACTTTACAGAGCCTGAGATATGCTAATAAGTATGTCTCTCCAAGATTCCAAAGCTGGGGAGAGAGAAGGGGCAGTATTTCTTGCTTCTGGTTGACCACAGAAGCCTTTCCTGGATAAAAACACCAATTTGAGGACAACTGATCTGAAGGGATGAGGCTCCTCCAGCTCTAACAAACTGTACTTCTACAAGGAGGTCTTCTGGCAAGGCAAGTCCAGGATGAGGGACAAGGAAGTGGGTGAAGACCTGGAGGTCTTTACATTTCAGATGAGATTGGGAAAGGCTTGAATGCCACACTGAGGATTATGGACCTCACCATGCAGAGTAAATAGTTATTAAGTGCATCATGATGCTAGCTGTGCTGTAGAAGTGTACTCCAGGCCAGGCTGTAACCAGGGATGGAAGAGTAAAGGTGGAGGGGCACCTGGGTGCCTCAGCGGTTAAGCATCTGCCTTTTTGGCTCAGGGCCTGATCCTGGGATCTTGGGATCAAGTCCCACATCAGGCTTCCCGCAGGAGTCTACTTCTCCCTCTGCCTCTCTTGTTCTGTCTCTCATGAATAAATAAATAAAATCTTTAAAAAAAAAAAAAAGGAGAGTAAAGGTGGAGATAGTACTGTCACAATTAGGCAGGAAGTACTAAGAACTTGTTCTGGGCTGAGGAAAAGAACAAGTGACTTATGAGCTATACCCTCAGATGCTTATTCCTCATAATCTGAGAAGGCACTTGACTACAACTAACTGAACTATCGATACATAAAACTAAAGTTTAGCCAACACTGTATTAAGTACTTTGTATATATTAACTTATTCATTCCTAAAGCCACAACCATATTGCTCTTACAATTCTGTTTTTCAGATAAGAAACTGAGGCTAATTCTTTTTTTTTTTAATATTTTATTTATTTATTCATGAGAGACACAGAGAGAGAGAGAGAGAGAGAGAGACAGCGACACAGGCAGAGGGAGAAGCAGGCTCCATGCAGGAAGTCCGACGTGGGACTCGATCCCAGGTCCTCAGGATCACACCCGGAGCCCAAGGCAGATGCTCAACCGCTGAGCCACCCAGGCGTCCCACTGAGGCTAATTCTGATTTGTCCAAGGCTGAAGAGCTACAAAGGTGATATGACTAACACTCAAATCCATGTGAGCCTGCAAAGCCCACCTCTTAAATGGTATGCTATGAGTTCCTCCTCAGGGTTCTCTGCACCTATAGAAAATGATCTGCTATAAACAATGACAATCAATCCTGCCTGAAAAATATATACCCAACGTCCCCTGAGAGGGTCACAGGATCTTCCAAGTTCCGTTCAACTCATGCAGCATGTACTAAGCATCTGCTTTATGTCATTACTTAACTTGTAACCTTGGCTCAGGAAAGAAGTATAAGATCCTCCCTTGACTTCAAAGAACAAGCTCTCTGTTAAAGCCACAAAAGAGACACATGTAAAACAGCATGAACAATAGCAAACTGTAAACCATTACAGGCCAAAATGATAACTGCAGATAAAAACCATCTCTTGGGAGCTGAGAGGAAGGGAGGTCACTGCAGATTGAAGTGATTTAGGAAGGCTTTCTGAAAGATAGCACAGGGGTCCAAGTGTCCTGGCTGGGGAGGACTGAGGCAGTTTGACAGGATTGAGGGGGGTGGAGAGCAGAGCTAGGGAAGACAGGAAAGAAGGGAGGCAGGGGTACCGGGAGACAGAAGCCACCTAGAAAATCAGTGCCCACAACAGCTATTGGGTAGACAGGTCTTCCCCCACTGACAAACCCATCTCCACAGGTGTTAAGCTAGAGAATGAGAGAGAAGACTCTGGATCTACATTCCGGGCACCTAGCCTACAGAAATGCTCACAGCAGGGAGCACACAGTGTCCCAAGGACGTCCACTGCGGCACTGTTTCTAAGAGTGAAAGGTTACGAGTAAGACGTACAACAACAGGAAACAGATGACTAACTGAAGAGACATCCAGTCCATGGCCCATTACAGCCCTCAGAAGAATGAAGTCGCTGTGGAGAAATCTCCACAACGTACCATGTGTGAAAAAATACAAGCCACAAGAGCACTTTTATGGTTTACTGCCATTTATGAAAAACAGAACTACATGAAGGCCTATGTGCATATCTGCCAGTGTATGCGAAAATACAAAAGGACATACACCAAAAGAAAAATGTGATGGTGTCTGGAGACAAGAGTGGCGTGAGGGTAGAAGAAGATGTTTCACTTCTGGCTCTCCAATTGCTCTGTACTGTTGTAGCTTTGCAATGAGTATTTATTCCCGTGTTACAAAGACTGCACATTCTCTTCCAGCCTTTGGTTTACAAGCTTTTAACCCTCCACGAGGGTAACAAATGCAAGAATTACCTAAAGGGGTGAGAAAATTTCACAGTTGGAAACCTCGGGATGTTCTGATGCAAGCCCCCAGAACATCAAGAGCATAGACACTCAAAGGAAAGGACCTGCATTAAGATGTGGGAAGGCACCCAACAGGAACAAACAAATTAAGCCCCCAACTTTCAGCGCACCACTGGGTGAGAGCTTGGGAAAATCAGCCTACTGCTAATTTGTAAATGTGCAAACCACACTACTCAGCAAGTGACAGACCCACATCTACCTAACTTAGGACCATGAATTTTTGACCATGATCTTACCCTGTAAAAACAGACCATAGTGCATTATACTAATCTCTAACCACTGGGCAATTTGTTTCTGATTTTTCTATGTCATCAAAATAGTGCTACAATGGATATCCCTATAGCTAAGCTTTTGTGCTCACCTTCCTCCTGGCTAGAACTTTTCCTGATTACTCTAGGCAAATTACTTCCTGAAACTATCTACAGTGAAAGACTTTTTAAAATTTCAATCCATTGTGGACTGATATTTTTATAAAATACGATGAAAAAAATTTAAAAACTGCATACAAAATATAAGCCCCAAATGGTCAAAATGGTAAATTTTACATTATGTATGCTTTACCACATTAAAATATATATATATATAAGCCCATGGGGTGCCTGGCTGGCTCAGTCGGTAGAACATGAAACTCCTGATTTCAGGGTTGTGAGTTTGAGCCACACATTGGGTGCAGAGATTACTTAAAAATAAAATCTTAAAAAAAAAAAA
This sequence comes from Canis lupus baileyi, assembly GCF_048164855.1. Classification (NCBI taxonomy): domain Eukaryota; kingdom Metazoa; phylum Chordata; class Mammalia; order Carnivora; family Canidae; genus Canis; species Canis lupus. The sequence continues at coordinate 24,103,892 of NC_132863.1, forward strand.
ATACAGGGACACCTGGGTGGTTCAGTGGTTGAATGTCTGCCTGTGGCTCAGGTCTTGATCCCAGGGTCCTGGGATCGAGTCCTCCACCAGGCTTCACAGGAAGCCTGTTTCTCCCTCTGCCTATGTCTCTGCCTTTCTCTGTATGTCTCTCTTGAATAAATAAAATCTTAAAAAAAAAAAAAATACAAGCCCCATTAAAAAAATCAGTGGATTCAAAAGATTTTGCCAAATTGCTATAAAAGCTTCTAAATGCTTACTCTTGATTTCTGTAATTACCATGCAGAGGACCAGATAGCAGTTTGGGAACCGAAGCTGGGATGCAGACTGTACTTTGAGCTGCACCCCTATTACATTCTACTGCAGTTATCTGTGTACCTGGCTTCCCTCCCTAGACTGAGAGTCCTGCCCACGTCTGGTCTGGTTTTCTACTGAATGTGCTGGCTCAGTGCCCAGAGCATGCTTGCTGACTCTGTGGACTGGAAGAATTCAAGTAACATCTCTGGCCTCAATTGCTAAGAAAGGCTACTCACCATTTGGAACCAGAAGGAGGCTTTTCACGATGCTTCTGAGGGGGGCAAGACTGATCTGGTTGGTGGTGGCAAACTCAGAGAGCTGAGCCAGAAACCTTTCCACCTGCAGAGAGGGAACAAACCAGGCCTTCAGTTCCTTAGCATCTCAGGGCTGTAGACCCACACTCGGGAACTTTCCTTATCATAAGGTACTTTACCTCTTTTGGCTCAGTTAGGAAGTGGAAAAGCACTTCTGTCAAGGCCGAGAACTGCTGTAAAGAGAACAACACAGAATATCAGTAAAATTCTATTCCTGGGTCTGTGTTCCCACATCCCATCCAACTATAGACCCTTAAGAGAGAACACACAAGCATGGATACCTGTTTGATCATCTTAAGGTTCAAATATTCACAGCACCTACTACTCAGTATCAATATATCAGTATCACCATATTGTCTGAAAAACTCATATATTTTATTGGAACACATATGTGGGGATACATATTGAGACATTGCAAGTATATATATCTGAAGGGTCCAAGTACACACACACACACACACATATACACACGGCCTGAGAGGAAAATCCCTGGAAGATTAATAGTAGTTGCTTTTTTCTTTTTGCTTATATATCCACATATTTATTATTTAAATTTAAGCCAACCCAAATATGTGATTTCTTTTTTTCTGCCCCACATAAATGTTAACATATTATATATAAACTTTTTCTCTACCTTGTCTTTTTTTTTATGATTTTATTTATTGGGCACTTGGGTGGCTCAGCAGTTGAACATCTGCCTTTGGCTCAGGTCATGATCCCAGGGTCCCGGGATTGAGCCTCGCATCAGGCTTCCCCTCGAGAAGCCTCCTTCCCCCTCTGCCTATGTCTCTGCCTCTCTCTCCATGTCTCTCATGAATAAATAATTAAAAATCTTTAGGGGATCTCTGCCTCTCTCTCTCTGTGTGTGTGTCTCATGAATAAATAAAATCTTTAAAAATAAAAATCTTTAAAAAAATATTTTTTGGGATCCCTGGGTGGCGCAGCGGTTTGGTGCCTGCCTTTGGCCCAGGGCGCGATCCTGGAGACCCGGGATTGAATCCCACGTCGGGCTCCCGGTGCGTGGAGCCTGCTTCTCCCTCTGCCTGTATCTCTGCCTCTCTCTCTCTCTCTGTTACTATCATAAATAAATAAATATTTAAAAAAATATTTTTAAAATTTATTTGACAGTGAGAGAGAGCATAAGCAGGAGAAACAGCAGACAGAGGGAGAGGGAGAAGCAGGCTTCCTACTAAGCAGGGAGCTGGATTCCACTGGGGGTTCCATCCCAAAACCCTGGGATTATGACCTGAGCCAAAGGCAGACGCTCAACCATCTGAGCCACCCAGGCAGCCCTCTAACTTTTTTTTTTTAACTTGTCTTTTTTTATATAAGATTTTATTTATTTATTCATGAGAAACACAGAAAGAGAGGCAGAGACACAGGCGGAGGGAGAAGCAGGCTCCATGGAGGGAGCCCGACATGGGACTCGATCCTGGGACTCCAGGATTATGCCCTGGGCTGAAGGCAGGTGCTAAACTGCTAAGCCACCTAGGGATCCCCAGATTTTTATTTTCTTCTATCTATATTTTCTGGGTTTCTCTCCTACAATAAAATCTTATTATGTATATGACAAAACAGTAAAGTTTACACTTTATTATCTACTGTTCAAGAACAATCTCTTGGGCAGCCCAGTGGTGCAGCGGTTTGGCGCCGCCTTCAGCCTGGGCTGTGATCTTGGAGACCCGGGATCGAGTCCCACGCTGGGCTCCCTGCATGGAGACTGCTTCTCCCTCTGCCTGTGTCTCTGCCTCTCTCTGTGTCTATGAATAAATAAATAAAATCTTAAAAAAAAAAAAAAGAGAACAATCTCTTATTTTTAAAATTTTTATTTTTTTAAAGTTTTTTTTTTTTTTTAAGTAATAAAATGATTCTTCCTGCTCGCCCCCCTCAATATCAGTTGGAGGTGTCCACAGGTGGTTACTGCTAACACCTTTGTGGCCTTTCCAGAATTGTATTTGAATTTACTTTCTTTTAAATACAAACAAGATGATAGTGAACCTACACCCTTGGGGCTTGAGCTCACAACCTTGAAATCAAGAGTAGCAGGCTCCTCTGCCAAGCCAGCCAGGAACCCCCTACCCAATTCTTTTAACAACTGTACAGCATTCAGCTGTATTGACTTAGTGTAATTCGGCTCCCTAGAGATACATTAGCATGTGTGCGAGCTTTGTTGTTATTCTAAATAATACTGCAATGAATATCCTTCCACATATCTCTTTGTGACATGTATGTCTATAACATACATTTCTAAAATGTATCTTAGGTCAGGGGCACCTGGGTGGCTCAGTGTATTAAGCATCTGCCTTCAGTTCAGGTCAGGATCAGAGGGTCCTGGGAATAAACCCAGCAGGGAGCCTGCTTCTCCTTCTCCCTCTCCCTCTTCCTCTGGTTGTGCATGGTCACTCTCTCTCTAATAAATACATAAAATCTTTTTTTAAAAATGTATCTTAGGTCAAATAATATATGCATTTTAAATTCTGAGAAAATGTTGCCAAACTGCCTTGCAAAGAAATTGCATGGATTTATACTCCCACCTGCCAATGGCATAGAGGTATCTACTTTCTCAAAAGTTCATGGATATTCCCTGGAAACATTTTAACCGAGGTTGATCCTGGGGTTGTCTTTCTGCAGTACTCATGATATTAGGTGTCATAAGATATAGGGTATCAGCCTTGCATAATTGCTGATTCTATATAGTAAAAACAAGAAAAGTGAGGGACTAGTTTCAGACTGTATCCTCAAACTGAGCTTTCTTTTACTTCATTTCTTTTTTTTCCCCCTGAAATCTGCAGACCATCAGATCTTTGGCTAAGTGTATTTCCTATGTCACCTTGGGTCCTTTCAGAAATGGAACAGCTAAGGAGGCTTCCAGTGGCTTTTCCATTTTCAAGCCTCAGCCTAGCATTCAGGCTCAATCTCCCCGTGAGGCCTCATCCCCCTATGTCTCCTCTCAAGAGGGGCCTCAACTTAATCTGGTCTGCAGGCCATGATGAGCCCCATCCCTATCTCCTTTTCCTTTTTTTTTTTTTTTTTTAATATGTGGGAGATCCTGGGACCACAGGATCACACCCTGAGCTGAAGGCAGATGCTCAATACTGAGCCACCCAGGCGTCCCTATCTCAATTTTTCCAACCCACCCTTTATCCTTTAAAGCCCTGCTGCCAAGACTCCATGACCCTCCCAACAAGAAAGTGACCTACCCAGATTCTTAACTTCTGAGGCTCCCTCTTGGAACCTTGCCTGAGGGCACTTAGAATTTTAAATCTTGATAAGAAATACGGACTTGTCTTAGCAGAGAAGGTTCCTTGTACGCCTTTGTATGGTCACAGAGACCTGGTTATTGTCACGTGTGCAGTTAAGTATTTGTTGAATAAATCTTCCCTTAACACCTTCCCCATTCTTCGCCTTTGTATCTGGATAGCTGTCTTTCCCTGGAATGCTCACCTGCCCATCATCATCCATGAAACCAAAATCTTAACTATGCTCACCAATAAATATTTGGAAAGATGTTCAAGATCATTCCAGACGAGAAATGCAAATCAGCAAAATAAGGAAATACCACTTTTTAACTGATCAGATCTTCTAAAACAAAAGTTTGATGATACCAGTGCTGGTGAAAGTACCAGGAAACAGACATGCTTACACTGTTGATGAGAGGATAAATTGGAGCAACCTTTCCAGATGGCAATTCGATAGTCCTATCTAATTTTTTAAATGCTCGTATCTCTTGACCTAGTAATTCCATTGCAGGAAGTATACCCTTCAGATACGTTCTAAAAAGTAAACCAGACATATTTACACAAAGCATTGTTCATAACAACAAAAAACTGAAAGCAACTTAAGTGTCTATTAATATAGGGCTGGTTAATAAATTATGGTAAATCCATTTCAAGTAATACCATGCAATCCCTTCTGTGTAAAAAAAAATTCTAGGGGGATCCCTGGGTGGCTCAGCCGTTTAGTGCCTGCCTTCAGGCCACGGCATGATCCTGAAGTCCTGGAATCAAGTCCCACATTAGTCTCCCTGCATGGAGCCTGCTTCTCCCTCTGCCTGTGTCTCTGCCTCTCTCTGTGTCTCTCATGAATAAATAAAATCTTAAAAAATAAATAAATAAAATCTTAAAAATTCTAACAGATACTCATATATATACAGGCAAATGCAGACTTTTTTTTTTCCTATTGAGAACACAAGAAATTATTAAAATGACAATTTCTAGGGCAGCCCAGGTGGCTCAGTGGTTTAGCGCCGCCTTTAGCCCAGGGTGTGATCCTGGAGTCCTGGGATCGAGTCCCACATCGGGCTCCCTGCATGGAGCCTGCTTCTCCCTCTGCCTGTGTCTCTGCCTCTTGTGAATGAATAAATAAAATCTTTAAAAAAAATGACAATTTCTGCAGATAAGCAAAATAGGTATTTTAATTTTATACCTTTGAATACTGTTTGAATTTTCTAACTGTATGTGTTGCTTTCATTTACAGTTAGGTGAAAAGACTGTAGACCATTTGTTTTCTTCTTTATATTTTTCTGAATTTCCTCTCTCATACCCATTCTAAAAATTGTTGTTTTTTAAATTCTACTCTTAAGGATGCACATTACCCAGGACTGGCCACAGGCATCAGAGAACACTTCTAGGTACACTGTGCTAGTACTGTGCTGGATCTCCATTTTCTGACCTGTTCTAGCAGATCACAACTTATCCAGCATAAGAGACTGTGTCCATCAAGCCTTTGTATATCTCACTGGGTTTAGTGGCTATTTGGTGTAGAGTAGGGATTCAGGAAAATAGACACTGAGTGAGCAATAAATGGTGATGCTCACATTGATACAATGATTCTTTTTCTCCTTGATGCCTAGGCCTCAGACTTCAAAATAAATTTAGCTAATAGAGTGGGTATTTGGAGAAATCCGATCATCCAAATGAAAGGGAGGGAAAGGACTCTGGTAAATTGCTCACCAGGCAAAAGCTTTCTGTGTTAAAAACAAAGGAAAGGGGATCCCTGGGTGGCGCAGCGGTTTGGCGCCTGCCTTTGGCCCAGGGCGCGATCCTGGAGACCCGGGATTGAATCCCACATCGGGCTCCCGGTGCATGGAGCCTGCTTCTCCCTCTGCCTGTGTCTCTGCCTCTCTCTCTCTCTCTGTGTGTGACTATCATAAATAAATAAAAAATTAAAAAAAAAAAAAAAAAAAAAAAACAAAGGAAAGGAGCACCTGGTTGGCTCAGTCTTCAAAGCATGCAACTCTTGATCTCAGGGTTGTAAGTCTGAGCCTCACAATGGGTGTATGGAGTACTATAAATAAACAAACAAACAAACTTTAAAAAAAAAGGTAAAGATCTCATAGTGTTGTTTTGTTTTGTTTTGAAGTAGGCTCCATGTCCAACGTGGAGCCCAACACAGGCCTAAGTCACAACTCTGAGATCAAGACCTGACTTGAGATCCAAAGTCAGGTGCTCCTGGGATGCCTGGGTGGCTCAGAGGTTGAGCATCTGCCTTTGGCCCAGGGCCTGATCCCAGGGTCTGGGATCAAGTTCCGCATCACGTTTCCCTGCATGGAGCCTGCTTCTCCCTCTGCCTATGTCTGTCTCTGTGTGTCTGTCATGAGTAAATAAATAAAATCTTTAAAAAAAATTAAAAAAGTCAGGCGCCCAACTGACTGAGGCACCTGGTGCCCCCAGAGTGTGTGTGTGTTTTTTCCCAGAGTGTGTTTCAAAGTTAGAATATGAAGGCAAGATCTTATTTTAAAGGATGCGGTTTATATTTTTTCCATGAATACCAAGTTGGAGGTAACCTTAGAGATCCTATCATCCTGTAGCTTCAAAAAAGATTTTTAGCAGTAGAATCTTTTTTATTCTCCAAATGAAAATCTTCCAGAAAATCTCACCACATAAACAAGTGAAAGCTAAGCTACCTACCTGGGGAGAACATCTACAAAGCTCTACTCTGTATGTTTCACTCCCCAGAATCTGAAGTCAAGCATCTGGCCCTGAATTCCTGGCTCCACAACTTCCTGACTGCCTAATCTTAAACACATCAATTTCTTTATCTGTAAAATGGGAATAATAACAGCACCTACCTTTTAAGGGTGCTACACATAAAGCACTGAAAACAGTGCCTACCACACGGTACATTCTCAATAAACAACAGCTACTTTTGTTTAACCACTCCGTGACTCTGTTTCCTTAATCTACAAAATGGGGATAATAATAACACCTACCTCCTAAGGTGGTTCTAAGGACTCAATGACTTAATAATATACATAAAAGCACTTAGAATTGCTGTATGATAAACAGTGGCCACTAGCCATATGTAGCTATTAAACACTTGAAAAAGTCTATTCTGATTTGAGATGTGCTATAAATGTAAAATGTGCGAAAAAATCAGAAAAGATATTATCATGGCACCTACGTGGCTTAGTCAGTTAAGCATCTGCCTTCAACTCAGGTCATGATCCCAGAGTCTTGGGATTGAGCCCTGCATTGGGCTCCCTTCTCAATGGAGAGCCTACTTCTCCCTCTTCCTCTGCCCACCCCTCTGCTCCTTATGTATGATCTCTCTTGCTCTACCTTAATAAAATCTTTTCTTGGGATCCCTGGGTGGCGCAGCGGTTTGGCGCCTGCCTTTGGCCCAGGGCGCGATCCTGGAGACCCGGGATCGAATCCCACATCGGGCTCCCGGTGCATGGAGCCTGCTTCTCCCTCTGCCTGTGTCTCTGCCTCTCTCTCTCTAACTATCATAAATAAATAAAAAAAAATTTAAAAAATAAAAAAATAAAAAAATAAAATCTTTTCTTAAAAAAAAGAAAGAAAAATTAGTATCAAAAAGTAAAATATCAGGACACACTCAAGTGGTTGAGTGTCTGCCTTCCACTCAGGGCGTGATCCCGGGGTCCTGGGAAAGAGTCCCACGTCGGGCTCCCTCCATGGAGCCTGCTTCTCCCTCTGCCTCTCTCCCTCTGTGTCTCTCATGAATAAATAAAAAAAATATTAAAAAAAAAGTAAATTAGGGGATCCCTGGGTGGCTCGGCGGTTTAGCGTCTGCCTTTGGCCCAGGGCGCGATCCTGGAGTCCCGGGATCGAGTCCCACATCAGGTTCCTGGCGTGGGCCTGCTTCTCCCTCCTCCTGTGTCTCTGCCTCTCTCTCTCTATGTCTATCATAAATAAATAAATCTTTAAAAATTAAATAAATAAATAATAAATTAAATACATTTATATTTTTGTATCAATTACATGTTGAAATGATATTTTAATATAGATTAAAGAAAACATTAATTTTGTTTCTTTATTATTTTATTTACTTAAAAAAATCTTTATTGGGATGCCTGGGTGGCTCAGCGGTTGAGCATCTGCCTTCGGCTCAGGGCGTGATCCCAGGGTCCCGAGATCGAATCTCACATGGGGCTCCCTGCATGGATTCTGCTTATACCTCTGCCTGCGTCTCTGCCTCTCTCTCTGTGTCTCTAATGAATAAATAAGTAAGATATTTTAAAAATTTATTTATTTATTTATTAGAGAAAGAGAAAGCACAAGTGGTTGAGTGGAGAGGCAGAGGGAGAAGCAGACTTCCTGGTGAGCAGGGAGCCCTATCTGGGACTGGATCCCAGGACCCTGAGATGAGGACCTGGGTTAAAAGCAGACGCTATTAAAAAAAAAAAAAAAAAAAAGGAAGGGCAGCCCAGGTGGCTCAGTGGTTTAGTGCCGCCTTCAGCCCAGGGCCTGATCCTGGGGACCCGGGATCGAGTCCCATGTTGGGCTCCCTGCATGGAGCCTGCTTCTCCCTCTGCCTGTGTCTCTGCCTCTCTCTCTCTCTCTGTGTGTCTCTCATGAATAAATAAATAAATCTTTAAATAAAAAGAAAAGAAAAGAAAAATAAAAAAGGGGATCCCTGGGTGTCTCAACAGTTTAGTGCCTGCCTTCAGCCCAGGGTGTGATCCTGGAGTCCCAGGATCGAGTCCCACATCAGGCTCCCTGTGGACAGTTTGCTTCTCTGTCTGCCTGTGTCTCTCTCTCTCTCTCTGGGTCTCTCATGAACAAATAAATAAAATCTTTAAAAAAAATAAAATAAAATAAAAAAGAAAGAAAGCAGACACTGAATGGATTGAGCCACATAGGCACCCTTTTATTTACTTTTTAAAGATGATATTTTCAAGTAATCTCTATATCCAATGTGGAACTCGAACTCATGACCTCAAAGTCCAGCATTGCAGCTAGGCGCCTCTCTTTTTGATTTTATTTTATTTTATTTATTTATTTTTATTTTTAATTTATTCATGATAGACACACAGAGAGAGAAAGAGACATAGAGACACAGGCAGAAGCAGACTCCATGCAGGGAGCCCTGATGTGGGACTTGATCCTGGGACTCCAGGATCAGGCCCTGGGCTGAAGGCAGTGCTAAACCGCTGAGCCACCAGGGCTGCCCTCTTTTTGATCTTTAAATGAGACCACTAGAAAATGTAGAATAACACGTGTGACTTTCAGTTTATTTATTTCTATGTGACAAAGGGGCTTTCAGAATATGTCAGTTAGTGAGAAAACAGTAAGTTGTGGGGGATGCTGAGATGAAGGAGAAGGACCCCACCTCCTGGGAAGTCACAACCCAGTGGGGAGAATCAGCTGCACCTTTACCATGGTGGTGAGAAGTGTCATTTTAACCTATTTATTCTGGCTGCCTTGGGTGCTTTGAAAAGGGCATCCCAACCAGCACAGGGGCAGGAAGTTGGCAGGCTGGCATTTGCTGCTGGAATGAACAAAAAAAGGCTTTGCCAGCAGCTCCCCTACTATCAAGGGGTGTGTGTGCGGAGGGGGGCCCAACACTGCGAAGGGTACATGGCTCGCTTTTTGGAGGGCTCCCAGGTACTCCCCTTAATTAGGGGCCCCCACAGCCCCCCCACCCCGGCCTGGCCACCCTGGGTCACCTGCCCCCACTGGACGCCAAGACCCCCCGCAGCCCCCCCCCCCCCCCCGCAGCCTCGCTGCGGAACATCTCCGGCCCGGCCTGGCCCACCGATCCCACAGCTCCCCAAACTCCCACTAGTGCCTCAGCTCCCCCAAACTCCCTTCAGCCCTGGGGAGACTCCTCCCAGTTCGTCTGCTAAGGCACCTCAATTTCTCCTGGTTCCAGGACTAGCCCTTAGTCCCGCCGCTGAGCCCCCCACGCGCCCCGCAGGCCCCCGAGCCCCTCGGCCCGTCCCGGCCCCACCGCCCGCGCCCCGCCGCGGGCCCCACGCCCCACGCCCCACGCCCGTCGGCCCTCGGCCCAGTCCCTCCCTCGGCCCGCGCCCCCCGCGCCCTGAGCCCTCGGGGCCCACCTGCGCGCCCAGCTGGTTCAGCTGCTGCATGTCGCCGCCCACGGCCTCGGGCACGGGGTCCTGCGTGCAGTGCAGGCGGCCCATGGCGTCCGCGCGGCCCGCAGCGCCCGCCGCCTCCCCGCCTCCCCCCTCGCCGCCGCCCGCCGCCCGCCTCGCCGCGCTTCCGCAGCCGCACTTTCGCCACGGGCCGCCGCCGCCGCCGCCGCGCTCCTCCCCCCGCCAGCCCGGGGGCGGGGCGGGGCGCCCTCGCGGAGTCGCGGACGCGCGCGGACCCCCGGCGGGGGGGGGGGGGCGCCCTCGCAGCGCCGCGCAGGCGCGTGCCGCTGCCACCGCTGGAGAGCCCGGCGGAGCCCAGCTGCCCAACGTGGGATTCCCTAGGGGATCCCCTCTGGGTGACCCCACAACACCGGGCGTGGCCTCCCTGAGCCTCAGTTTCGCTCTCTGTAAAATGATCCCGGGGGTGGCTGCTTAACTGAGAAGGTAGCCTGACACGCGGGGGTCCTCAGCCAACGGCTAGCCGCCAGGAACGTAGTATGAGGCACTCAGCAGACACTGCACACCTACTACGCCAGCCCTGGGGATACAGAAGTGAACATCTCAGGCCAAACGTCCCTAGGAGAGCTTACATTCAGAGCAGAGCAGGAAGGACGCAAACTTGGGCTTGCATTAGCATCTTCTTGGAGATCTTGCTGGGCCCCACCCCCAGAGTATCTGATCTAGAAGGGTCTAGGGTAGAGCCTGAGAATTTGCATTTTCAACGAGTTCTTAGGGACCACACTCTGAGAACCTCTGACCCAAAGAAGTGTGAGGACAGGGATAGTCATGGAGGGTGGTGCTCAGATCCATGCAGGGAGATTATCAGGACAGTGATGATCACTTTAACCTGAAACACCCCTGTATTGTCTTTTCCAAGGACCTCTCACAGCCCCAGGGTAACCATTACCCTGATCCCCACTGAACAGATGAGAAAACAGAGGTACTCCATGGAATCTAGGACATGACCCCCCCAGCCCAAAAGCTTCACCTACCCCACACTTAGCCTTGAGGGTGGGGAGGGGGTGCCTAGAAACCTGGGGTGGGGGATTGTGGAAAGGATTGGTTGGCTTTTCCCTACCAGGCTTTCTTTTCTACCCTTCATTAAAGATCCCTCTGGGGGCAGCTGGGTGCCTCAGTGGTTGAGCATCTGCCTTCAGCTCAGGTCATGATCCCTGAGTTCTAGAATCCAGTCCCCCATCAGGCTCCCTGCAGGGAGCCTGCTTCTCCATCTGCCTAGGTCTCTGCCTCTCTCATGAATAAAAAAAAAAAAAAAAAAAAAAAAAAAAAAAAAAAAAAAAATTCCCTCTGGAAGGGTATGAACAAAATGTCTTCTACCTAGAGGCCAAACGCCTCTCCTTTGGTGATTATTTCATTCATGTACTAATTCAACAGATAATATCAAGTGTCTACTGGGGAGTGGATACCATACTAGGTGCTGGGACGCCACAGGACAACTGGATGCAGTGCCTGGCATCCAGGGGGGAAAGTCAAGTTTAGTAAAGATAGCAGACACACGCATGTGAAATTCACATGCTTGTAAAATTATTAACTGATGTCAAGAAGTACAAAGTGCGGGACACCTGGGTGGTACAGCGATTGAGCATCGGCCTTCCGCTCGGGTCAGGGTCCCAGGTCCTGGGAGTCCCTCATTGGGCTCACCAAGGGGAGCCTGTTTCTCTGCCTCTCTCTCTGTGTCTCATGAATAAATAAATAAATATATATAAAAGAAGAAGAAGAAGAAGAAGAAGAAGAAGAAGAAGAAGAAGAAGAAGAAGAAGAAGAAGAAGAACAAAGTACTTGGAAAATGTATGCAGGGCACTTGGCCAAGTCCAGGGTACCTGGAAGAGAGTAAGTCTTCTGACAGTGACTGAACTCAGACCCCCTGATTCACCATCCAGGACATTTTTAATTTAAAAAATGTATTTTTAAAGAATTTGGGGGATCCCTGGGTGGCGCAGCGGTTTGGCGCCTGCCTTTGGCCCAGGGCGCGATCCTGGAGACCTGGGATCGAATCCCACGTCGGGCTCCCGGTGCATGGAGCCTGCTTCTCCCTCTGCCTGTGTCTCTGCCTCTCTCTCTCTGTGTGTGTGTGTGATGACTATCATTTAAAAAAAAAGGGGGGGATCCCTGGGTGGCGCAGCGGTTTAGCGCCTGCCTTTGGCCCAGGGCGCGATCCTGGAGACCTGGGATCGAATCCCACGTCGGGCTCCCGGTGCATGGAGCCTGCTTCTCCCTCTGCCTATGTCTCTGCCTCTCTCTCTCTCTGTGTGCTGACTATCATAAATAAATAAAAATTTTTTAAAAATTTTAAAAAAATTTAAAGAATTTGGGACGACTGGGTGGTTCAGTGGTTTAGCGCCTGCCTTTGGCCCAGGCATGATTCCAGAGTCCCTGGATGGAGTCCCACGTCAGACTCCCTGCATGGAATCTGCTTCTCCCAGTGTCTCTGCCTCTCTCTCTCTCTCTCTCTCTGTCTCTCATGAATAAATAAATAAAATCTAAAAAAAAAAAAGTGTGTTTCTTTAAATTATTTTTAACACTAAAAAAAAAAAATCCTAGAGGAAACCACTGGATTTCCTTAATCTCTGCTCCCACAGTGCCTGGTGCTGAAGCACACAATAAATATTTGCGGAAGTGAGTTAGTCCATGTGACAGAAGAGAGAGAAAGAGAGAGAAATTCACTGGAAGCTGCTGTCCAACACTGTAGTAACACAGTAGCTGTCTTGCCTTCTAGTTTTCTTCCAAGTCACAGGTCTTTGGGGGTTGTGTGATTTGTTTTGTTTTTACATATTCAGAACTTCCTCCTTCCCCACCCTGTTTAATCTCTGATAATCAAAGTGTGGTCCTTGAAGGAATCTGGGAATTTGTTAGAAATGCAGACTTGTAGCTCCCTCCCACCCACCCAGACCTGCTGATTCAGGATCTACATTTTAACAGTCTCCAGGTGACTCCTGGGTTTGAGGTATAAATGATAACAAGCATTTTTAGATGCTTACCATGTGCCAGACTTTATTTGAAGCACCTGAATAGACAATATGTATAATAATAATACTTTGCACTGTCTATTGTCGCTCATATTATTTCTATTTTAATGTTTATCACATTGTGTTATTGCTGTCATTTGCACATCTGTCTCCCTCACTAATAATGTTGTCTTGGGCAAATTACTAAGCTTTTTGTGCCTCCATTTCTTTTTTCATTTGTAAAAATGGAGACAATAATAGAACCTACTTGAAAGGATGAAATGAGACAATGCTCATAAAATACCACAGCAACTAGCCCATTGTAAGTGCTCAGTAAATGCTTGTTATTATTACGCCAATTTTTCAATCTTATGTTGAGAATATGGCAATAAGCATCCCAGTACACATTTTTCCCCCACATCTGATGATTTCTTTATGGGAGATTCCTAGAAGGGTCAAGGAATGTCATGTTCAGACTAACTGGGTTCTAAATAGCAAGAATGGCCAACCTTCCTAGGTAGGGATGATTGATCACTCTGAGAACAACCAGAAATTAGCATTTCACCCTGAATAGAGATCTGGTGGCAGGTTCATTTCCCATGATGACGCTCTTGAAAGCATCTCCCTCTCTTTCCTTTTTTTTTTTTTTTTTTTTTTTTTAAGATTCTATCTATTTATTCATGAGAGACACAGAGAGAGGAAGAGACATAGGCAGAGGGAGAAGCAGGCTCCACGCACGGAGCCCGAATGTGGGACCGATCCTGGAACTCCAGGATCACGCCCTTAGCCTGAGCCGAAGGCAGACGCTTAACCGCGGAGCCACCCAGGCGTCCCTCCCCCTCTCCTTCCAACCTAGCTCTTCTCAACCTTGAGGACAATCCCAAGTCCTCTAAAGGAAACCTCAAAATCTCAGACAATGCCATTCTTGGCTTCAACTATAAATGCTATGTAAACATGATCATAAGACGCTGTCTACTATTCTACTGGCAAGAATATAATGCTCATAACTAATCCCCATGGTTGCCTATTTAGGTCTTTACAGTTTTTCAGTTTTTATTAAGAACTTGTCTGTTAACGAAAACAATAGGTAAAAAACGGTCTTTCCAATGTTTTCCTTCACAGTCCATTCTAGGATGAAGGAAGGGGGGTGATTATTGTTAATGTGATAACTTTGTCGCAGGAAATGCAGACCTGAGGCCAGGCCGCCTTTCTAGAGAACCCCCCCTCCCCGCCCCCAGCAGCTCCCATTTCAGCCTTAATGAGGGACCTTGCTCCCTTCATTCACTTTAAAATGTCCCTGCGGAGGGCAAAGGAGGCGCCCCTCCCCCCACCCCTGCAAGTGAAAGGAGCTCATTAAGAAGTCCTTTCTCAGGCATGAGGATTCCCGCTGGGAATTTCACCTTGGGGCCAGGTTCTTCCTCCGAGAAAGGTTGACCCTTCTGCTCTGAAATACCAAAAAGCATTTTTTTAAGTTAAATTTTTAATTTTGAGGTAATTGTAGGTTCATGTGCAGTTGTAAGAAATAATATAAAGAGATCCCCTGATGTACAGATCTCATCTTGCAAAATGAGATGCTGATATTGATACAAGATGCAGAACGTTTCCATCATCCCAAGTATCTAATGTGTGGCCCAAAGGCATTATAACAGAAGAGATAGATTCTAGATCCTCCTTCTACCAAATACTGGAGGAAAAAATACTACAGACATTTTCCTGTTTCTGTTTATTAAGATCCTCATCATACCTTCAATACTAGCTCCTTTATTATAAAATCACATCGCCAAATGCAAAGTTACAGTTGGCCTACACTTTTCAAAACACCTATGTCATAAAAGTCATCAACAAAGGAAGGCTGGGGAATTGTTCCAGATTAAAAGAAACTAAAACAGACAAGATAACTAAATGCAATGTGTGGTCTTGGATGGAGGTAAACAGTTGCCATAAAATATGTTGTTGGCACAACAACGTGAATGTGTTTAACACTACTGAACTGTATGCTTAGAAATGGTAAAGACAGTAAATTTTATGTTATGTGAGTTTTTTTAACCACAATTTTTAAAAAGGATATTATTGGGACAGGTTTTTTTTTTTCAGGTTTTTAAAAAAAAGATTTTATTTATTTATTTGAAAGAAAGAGTGAATGAGTGAAAGAGAGAGAGAGCATGAGTAGGTAGGAGCAGAGGGAGAGAGAAAAGCTGATTCCCTTGCCAAGCAGGAAGCCCCACTTGGGGCTCCATCCTAGGACCCTGGGATCACAACCTGAGCTGAAGGCAGATGCTCAACTGACTGAGCCACCCAGGTGCCCTATTATGGGGACAATTGATGAAATTTGAACATGACTGTAAACTAAATAATAATATTGTATCGATGTTCAATTTCCTGAATTTGATAGTTGTACTTTTGCTTATGTAGGAGAATGTCTTTGTTCTTCAGAATTACAAGCTGAAAGTATTTAAGGTAAAAGGGGATGAAATCATTCTAGAAAAAAAAAATGAAGAGGAGTTAAATAGCACAAACATGGCAAAGGTTAACAATTATTAACTCAGGGTAGAGTATATGGCTATTCTTGAAACTCTTTCGTAAACTTGAGTTTATTTACAGAATAAAGTGGTGAAAAGAAGTTAAATGATCTTTGTTCCCATCCCGTCACCAGGGAAATAAATTTCTATTTTAATATATCTTTGAGTACTGACTCTAGGAGAGGTGTTGAGCATTTACATGCATTTTCTTCCTTAATCCTCTCAGTAATTCCACCAGGAGGTCTTAACTCTTATCCTTGTTTTTTTGTGGGAGCAGGGGGATGGGTTTGAAAGAGGAAAGGTGCTATCCAAGGTCTCACACTGGTTAGGGGCAAAACTGAGATTGGAACTTCCCAGGATCATTCTAGAATGGCCTACACATCTTTTTCTGTGTTATTATTTTCCTCCAAACCATGGACTCCTGTATACACTTTTACACTATTTAGCATCTTGCTTTTTCACATACATAGTTATCTGTGTATACATGTATCTTATGAATGGTGTTATTAGGTCTTAGAATGGAATTGTTTGTTCATTGGCACCTTTCATGTGGGTAGGAGTTGCCAAATTGCCCAAGATTTGAAGTCAACCCTGTAGATATATTTGTGCATTCACGCAACATGTCTTTATTGAGCATCATGATGGGTGCTGGGACAGAGCAGTGAACCAGACAAAAACTCCCCTGTTGGGAGGCTGTTACTGGCTGAAGAAATGAGCCACCTAACGTAGGAGGATTAAAAAAAAAAAAAAAAAAAAAAAGGTAAATCAGGACCAGGTAGGGTGCAAACTCACCAACATATGGAGCAGTGGGGGAGATTATTGATTTTCAAATAGGCTCTGAGCTTGCTGGAAGCCATGAGGAGTCAATTTCTCTTTTAGTTTTCTACCCTTGTATCTGCACATTAATGTAAACATCTCTCTGTTGCACTCCTAGGACAATTCCAGTTTTCTGATTTTTGTATGGGAGGTGGTGAAAAGAACCGGCTTCCTTGTTCAAAATCTTCCTTAATCTCGAGATTTTTCTTTGACAAAAATTCTAGAAGTGGAATTCCTAAGGCTAAGATCCTTGGCCTAAGCTCCAACAGACTTTTAAACTGCCCCCTCTGAAATTTGTTTTTTAAATGGCCCTTTGAGCAATTCCTAGTTTTGAGGGTGGGGATGATAATGCCTCCACCTTTGGGGATTCTCACCCCTTATTTCAAATTCAAGGTAGGAATCTCTTTGGCTGAAAAAATGAGGCCTCGGATCTCTATTGTCTGTTTTGTTTTTCTCCTCAGGACAATTATAAAATGAATGCCTGGCCTAGCCCAGTTTTAGGACTGCAATGCAAATTGCCCCAAGGCACTGAGAAGCGACCTGGGTGTAACCTGGGAGGGGCTGCCAGGGGAACTTTCTCTTCTAGACCACTTTACTTATCTGAAAGATGGAAAAATCCATTCAGTCATTTGGACAGCAGATATTTATTGACCACATTCTATATATGCCAGGCACCATGCTAGGTGCTGGGGCCATAGACATGAACCAAGACAGATTACTGCTCCGCCCCCGTGCAGGTCGAAATCTGATGAGACACACTGGATTTGTAGAGTCAAGAAAGGACATTGTGAAGCTAGGAAGGAGGGGGAGGTGGTGAGCAGGTTCAGTGCAGGTGAACCCTCTGGTGGGGGTAAGCCAACTGTGGGCAGACGTGAAAGATGAATGGAAGTTAGGTGGACTAAGTCGTCCACCTCTGACTGGCCATGGGCATCAACGTAACAATCAAGGGGAAGCCTTGGGATTTTGGGCTTGTCACCCTGCCTTCTCCCACTATTCCCCAGGTCAGCATGACTCAGGAATCACTTTCCAAAGCCTAGCCTGAGGACAGGGTTATCTGCAGGCTGTGTATAAGGACTTCCTGAAGCTTGGAAGGAGAGGGTCTGCCCAGAGAAGATAAGGACAGGTCTGGACAGGTCTGTTTATCCCAAAACAAAAGAGGAGGCAGAGTCCAGATCCAGAGCAAATCCAGGAAGTAGAATCCTTCTTTCCCAGTCCCTAGCAGCGGTTACTATTACTGTATCAGACACTGTATGAAGCACTTTCCTCGTGGCTTTTGTATAACCTTCAGGAAGCTTCTGAAACAGGTACTAGAAGGGCCAGGGATCCTTGGGGCAGGTCACTCAGGTGTCAGAAGCCGGTGCCCTAAGCTACAGGGCCTCTGTACTCTCAGCCAAGCAGCACCCTATAACATGTGTTTCCTGTACCATTTAACTTTTCACAATAACACGATGAGGAAAACACTGGGAGCCTTTTTGGGGGGGAGGAATCCAAGCTTTAGAAAAGATCATAGCTAGAGGTAAGTCCCAAGCCCATGTTCCCTGACTCACCAAACAAATATTATTCAGCACCTACCGTGAGGTAGGCCCTTTTGCAGGTGCACAGTGAACAAAATATAGCAGCAATCAAAACAGATAGATGAGCTGTCCCTCATGGAGCTTACATTCTAGTTAGATAGGCAGGCAGGAATAAGTAAGCCAATACACAGAAGATTGAGGTGATGGTAAGGAGAGATGGAGAGTGCTAGAGGAAGAAAGTGGAGACTTGCTCTTTAATACGCAGGCAACAGAAGGCATCTTTAATAAAGTGTCATCTGAGCAAAGACCTGAAGGAAGTAAAGAAATGAGCCATGAAAAATATCTGGGAGAAAGAATTCCAGGTAGATGGGAAATTAACTACAGAGGACCTGGGGTCAGAGTCTGCTTGGCATGTTCAAGGAAAAGCAGAGGTCACTGTGGTGAGAGCTGAAGAAGGTAGAAGGTGGGATTGGGTCATGGGGGCCCTTGTGGGCCATAGGAAAGACTTTGGCTTTTGCCCTGAGTGAGATGGGGAGTCATGGGAGGGCTTTGAACAAAGGCCAGTCTGCTCTGGAAGAGGCAGGTGTGGGCAAGGGTGGAAGCTGAGAGCCCAGTAAGTGGGGTTGGTGCAAGATTCCAGTGGAGCAAAGATGGTATCTTGTACCAGGGTAATGAATGGAATGGAATGGTGGTGAGGGTCAGATTTGGGATCAGAGTTGAAGGAAAAACTATCAGCTGTGCTGATAGAAAACTGTGTGGAAGCATGAAGGAAGTAAAAAATGACACTAAGGTTGTTGGCCCCATATTCCACCCCGTACTCTCTTCCTCATTTGAGAATGTGGGAAGGGATCCCTGGGTGGCACAGCAGTTTGGCGCCTGCCTTTGGCCCAGGGCGTGATCCTGGAGACCCTGGATCGAGTCCCACGTCGGGTTCCTGGTGCATGGAGCCTGCTTCTCCCTCTGCCTGTGTCTCTGCCTCTCTCTCTCTCTCTCTCTCTCTCTCTCTCTCTCTCTCTGTGTGTGTGTGACTATCATAAATAAATAAAAATTAAAAAAAAAAAAAAGAGAGAATGTGGGAAGCCAGTGCCCAAACTGGGAAAAATATCTGGACAGGGTCACTCAGTGGTTGATGGAAGAATGAGATTGGGCTGCTGACCTTCTTCCCTTTACCATCCTAGCTCTCTTGGGAGTCAAACCTAAACGTCCAAAATTAAAGGAAGGCCCAAGGGTAGTTTATGGTTTGTCTAAAAGTGAGAGAAAGAGAGTAAGTCAGGGTTTCTTTTTTTTTTTTTTTTTTAAGATTTTATTTATTTATTCATAGACACAGAGAGAAAGAGGCAGAGACACAGGCAGAGGGAAAGCAGGCTCCACGCAGGGAGCCCGATGTGGAACTAGATCCTGGGTCCCCAGGATCACACCCCAGGCTGCAGGCAGCGCCAAACCACTGCGCCACCAGGGCTGCCCTAAGTCAGGGTTTCAAGAGAACAGATATTTATTGGGCATCTATTGTGGGGATAAATGTGGTCTCTGCATTCAGGTAGCTCAGAGCCAAAATACATGTGTCCCAGGGAATGAAAAGTTAATTTCTTATTGGAACTCAAAGGAGGAATAGAACTTACCTGGCCAGGAAGAAATAAATTCCCTTAGGCATTGGAGAGGAGGTGAATTTTTTTTTTTCTCTCCCATTAAAATAAAAGAAGGTAGAAAAAAAATGTGTATGTGGGGAGTCTCCTCTCCCCACCCCCCCATTAAAAAATATAAAGGTCTAGGGGCACTTAGGTGGCTAAGTGGTTGAATACCTGCCTTTGGCTCAGGTCATGAT
This sequence comes from Canis lupus baileyi, assembly GCF_048164855.1. Lineage (NCBI taxonomy): Eukaryota > Metazoa > Chordata > Mammalia > Carnivora > Canidae > Canis > Canis lupus. The sequence continues at coordinate 24,123,474 of NC_132863.1, forward strand.
TCTGGGATCTAGTCCCATATGGAGCTCCCCTACGGGGAGCCTGCTTTTCCCTCTGCCTATGTCCCTGCCTCTCTCTGTGTGTCTCTCATGAATAAATAAATAAAATTCTTTTTTTAAAGGTTTTATTTAATAAATAAAATCTTTAAAAAAAAGAATTAAAAAAATATAAAGGTCTAGAATAGGCAGTCAATGGTGGAAAAAATTAGAACACCAGTTTTCTCTGTAGGAGTTGGGGCAGAGATTACCTGGAAGGGACAAAAGAATGTTCCAGGGTGAGGATGATTTCCTATATCTTGATAGGGGTTTGGGTTACACAAGCACACACATATGTATATGTGCATACGAATGTTCAGCAAATGTAACCTTAAGATACAAATCTTTTATGTAAATTTTACCTTGAAGATAAAAATGTATAAACAAATATTAAATTCTAGCTAATGAAATGCATGTTGAAATGTTTGGAGGGAAGTATACTGATGTCTGCAGTTTACCTTGAAATGCTTCAGAAGATAAGATGGATAGATGGACAGATGCACAAAATGTTAACAGCAAAATCTGGGTGGTAGGGGTAAGAGGGTTCCCCATAAATTCTTTCAACTTGGCTGAATGTTAGGGTATTTTCCACAATATGGACGCCTGGGTGGCTCCATTGAGTGTCTGCCTTTGGCTCAGGGTGTAGTCCCTGGGTCCTGGAATCGAGTTCCGCATCAGGCTTTCCACAGGGAGCCTTCTTCTCCCTCTTCCTGTGTCTCTGCCTCTCTTTGTGTGTCTCTCATGGGTTAAAAAAAGAAAAAAAAAAAGAATAGTAAACTGTAACTAGAAATGTATATACATGTGAGGAGGAATGTAGGACACCTGGGTGGTTCAGTTGGTTGATCATCACAAAAATTTGGAGGAGGGGGACCTGACTGGCTCAGTCAGAAGAGCATGCAACTCTTGTTCTCAGGGTCAAGTTCAAGCCTCATATTGGGTATAGCGATTACTTAAATAAAATCTTAAAAATAAATAAATAAATAAAATCTTAAAAAAAAAAAAAAAGGAGGGATATTCTCTCAAGAATAACGCATTCTGGGGATCCCTGGGTGGCTCAGTGGTTTGGTGCCTGCCTTTGGCCCAGGATGCAATCCTGGAGTCCCGGGATCGAGTCCCACATCGGGCTCCCGGTATAGAGCCTGCTTCTCCCTCCGCCTGTCTCTGCCTCTCTCTCTCTGTGTTTCTCGTGAATAAATAAATAAAATCTTAAAAAATAAAAAAATAAAAATTATGTCCAGGGTGCCTGTCTGGCTCAGTTGGTTAAGCCTATGACTCTTGATTTCCTTTTTTTAAAATTTTTTTTAAATTTTAAATTTAATTTAAGTTTATTTTTTGACTCTTGATTTTCAGCTCAGATTATGATCTCAGGGTCGTGAGATGGAGCCTGCATCCAACTCCCTGCTCAGAGGGACATCTGTATCTCCCTCTCCCCTGCCCCTTCCTGTGTCCCTGTGTACATGCACGCGCGCGCGCACACACACACACACACACACACACACACACTCATCTTTCTCTCTCTCTCTCTCTCTCTCTTTCAAATAAATATATCATTAAAAAATTATCTCTCTAAGCAATTCAGGGGAAGCAAATTAGGAGTAATAGTATTATGAATAATAATGATAATAAATAACTTGAACATTCATTCCTTTTTTTTAATTTTTTTTATTTTTTTATTTTTTTTGTTTTTTTTGTTTTTTTTTGTTTTTTTTTTAATTTTTATTTATTTATGATAGAGAGAGAGAGGCAGAGACATAGGCAGAGGGAGAAGCAGGCTCCATGCACCGGGAGCCTGACGTGGGATTCGATCCCAGGTCTCCAGGATCGCACCCTGGGCCAAAGGCAGGCGCCAAACCGCTGCGCCACCCAGGGATCCCCTTATTTTTTTTTTTGAACATTCATTCCCTTGATGTCTGGAGAAATTAGGATAAAACATTATCTATAGATACAGAAACTATTCCAGAATGAAGGGAAGGCTTTTTTTGTTTTTTGTCTTCTATCAGCTACCATTGTGCTAGACACTATGCAAAATGCTTTATTTACATTTCATCACCTTACTAACCTGTCTGCTGAAAAACCTTAAATGACTTCATTTCTTAAGGTCTTATGACCTTAAGAAATGACCTGGGCCCTGCCTTCTGCAACAGATTCTTTCTCTCCACCTGTATGCTCCAGCCTCACAGGCCTCCCCCTCAGTTCCTTATGGTCCAGGACCTTAGCAAGTGGTATTCCACTTCCTAGAACACACTTCCCTCCACCCTGTAGCCTGTGTCCCTTTAGAGCTCTGTTGGACCATTACTTTCTCAGGGAAGATTTCTCAGGCTCCATGACCTAAAACACTTCCTCTTATTTACCCTGTCCTTGTCTCCTTAGCAATTAACATAACTGAAACCTCATAATTGCTCATGAAATCAATTTAATTAGTATCTGTTTCCCTACTCAGTTGTAAGCTCCAGGAGGGCAGACCAAGGACTGAGTCCTTTTTTGCTGTCTGTCTTATCCCCAGTCCATACCATAGCACCTGGAAGGTGGTTCAATAAATTCAATAAATATCCAGGCCTTCCTCCACTAAGGCATCCTCTTCAGGGTCAGTAGCAAGGAAAGAACTGCGTCTTTTTTTTTTTTTTTTTTTTTAAGATTTTATTTATTCATGAGAGACACATACAGAGAGAGGCACAGACACAGGCAGAGGGAGAAACAGGCTCCACACAGGGAGCCTGACGTGGGACTGATACTGGATCTCCAGGATCACGCCCTGGGCTGAAGGTGACGCTAAACTGCTGAGCCACCTGGGCTGCCAAGAACTGCTTCTGTAGGGGATGGAGAGAGGCACAGGACCAGGAGAAGGCTAGCCTACTTCCTATCCTAACTTCCATGTCCACCCCAGGGCATTTCTCTATTGTTCCCTACCCCAGGGAGAGAAAGGAGAAGATGGAAGATGCCAGGAGCAAAGCCTCGGGATAGAGTTTTCCTGACTCAGAGGGTAGGGGCATACTCACCTCCCCAGGCAAAGGAAAGTCAGTGGGACTGTGCAGTGAGCAAAGGACTCTTAGGGAGATGTAGGATCCACAGAGGGCTTACTAGGGTCACCTCCTAGGAAACATGCTAAACCTTTTACAGGGTAGCAAAGTGGTTAAGACCATGGCTTAGAATTTAATCCTAGCTCTCAGCACACTTCCTGACAGTATGACTTCGAATAATTATTCTGCCTCTGTGAGCCTGTTTCCCCATGTGTAAAATGGAGATAACAGTCCTTTCTACTTCATAAGCTACCGCAAGAATCAGTGCGTAGTATGTGTAAAATGCTCAGCAGAGTGTCTGGTCCATGGTTATTCTCTTGATGGCTGCTACTAACATGCTTATTTAATAATAACTAATGAATAATACCTGGCCACACTCTGAGTACTTGTCTAGGCAGGTATATTTAAAGCAGATCTTTCAATGGCCCCTTTTTAGGTTTAAAAAGGCATAAAAGAAATAAAAGGCATAAAAGAATTCCTTCTATGGGTGGACTAGGGTTGAGTGGTCTGGGTGTTCCTGTTGAAAATGAAAGGTGAGGAACCCACTTTGCAAATGAACGTGGCCTCCAATGACACTGAAATGAAGAAAGAGTACTTTACAATAGGGTTCTTTCACATACACGAGCTCTGCGGATCCCTGCAGTCACTCCCGGAAGTAGGCATTACTATTATTATTATTCCAATCAGACTGGGAGTTGACTGAGGCTCAAACTCCTTAGCATAGCACACTCCGAATGGGGGTGGGGTGGGGGTCGAGCTGGGAGTCTAGTTGCTGCTCTGCCACCAACCTACAGTAATGGCTTTCAGGCAAACCTCCTTACCTTGCACAGCCTCAGTTTCCTTGACTGTAAAATGGGGCTCATCATCCTAGATGCTGCTTGTAAATCCAGAGGTGAACTGGGCTTGCCTTGGCAGCCAGGAGCCCAAGGGCCAGGGTTCTGTGATGCTGAGGGGCAGTGGGGTGCTCCTCTCCACACCTGCCAACAGCTGAGACAGCCAGGGAGGAAAGCAGCATGAATTCATTATTAATAATAACGTATATATATATGTATATATATTTTAATAATAATGTATTTTTTAATTAATAATAACGTATTTTTTAAAAAGTTCTTATTTCAGTAATCTCTTTGCCCAACATGGGACCTGAACTCATAATCCTGAGATCAAGAGTCGCAGGTTCTTTCAGCTGAGCCAGCCAGGCACCCAGTAACAATTTTTAAAAATTTAATAAGCACTTTTATGGTTGTCATGGTTCAAAATGCTCTAAATGTATTAACTCATGCGATTCTCACAACAATCCTATGAAGTAAGTACTCTTACTACCTCCATTTTATAGGTGATGAAATCGAGGCATAGAAAGATGAAATCACCTGCTCATAAAAATACCTACCACATACGAGGTACTTATTATGCAACAAGCACACAGCTTAGCACTTTGCACATTATTAAAGCCTGTAGCTGCTCTGAGAGCTGAAAAAATGGTGGTGGAATTCAACACGAATGTTTAACCAAGACGTGGATAGAAGTCCATTGATGTGTTGACTGGCACAAAGGCATGAAGGATGTATATATTTATAGTTTTTTAATATTTATTTTTTTTAAGAATTTATTTATTCATGAGAGACAAAGAGAGAGAGAGGCAGAGACACAGACAGAGGGAGAAGCAGGCTCCATGCAGGGAGCCCAACGTGGGACTCGATCCCGGGACTCGGGGACCACACTCTGAGCCAAAGGCAGATGCTCAACTGCCTAGCCACACAGGCATCCCTGTTTATGTTTTTTTTTTCTTTCTTTTTTTTTTAATTTGTTTTATTTTATTTTTTTTTAAGGATTTTATTTATTTATTCATGAGAGACAGAGAGAGAGAGGCAGAGACACAGGCAGAGGAAGAAGCAGGCTCCATGCAGGGAGCCCGATGTGGGACTGGATCCCGGGACTCCAGGATCACACCCTGGGCCAAAGGCAGGTCTCAACAGCTGAGCCACCCAGGCATCCCTTTAGGTTTTATTTTTAAGTAATTTCTATACCCAGTGGGGGACTTGAACGTACAACTCTAAGATCAAGAGTTGCATGCTCTACTTACTAAGCCAGCCAGGAACCCCTTAATTTTTTTTTTTTTTAATTTTTAGTATTTTAATTAACTAGTTAACTAGTATGCACCATGCCTGGTGTAGAGCCCAGTGCAGGGCTTGACCTCACCACCCTGAGATGAAGACCTGAGCTAAAATCAAAAGTCAGACGCTTAATCAACTGAACCTCCCAGGTACCCCTAAAACTTTAAGTAGGCTCCATGCCCAATGTGGGGCTCAAGTACATGCTCTGCCGACTGAGCCAGCCAGGTGCCCCTGTGTGGTTTATTTTTTTAATATTATTTGGGGGGGGGCTTTTTAAATTTGATATTACCCCTTGTTTATAGAAGAGTTGTAAGACTAGTAGGAGGAACTCATGAATGAATGTCTTTTTAACCAGATTTTCCTTTTATTTACATTTTGCGGGCAGTCCGGGTGGCTCAGCGGTTTAGTACTGCCTTCCGCCCAGGGCGTGATCCTGGAGACCTGGGATCGAGTCCCATGTCGGGCTCCCTGCATGGATCCTGCTTCTCCCTCTGCCTGTGTCTCTGCCTCTCTCTCTCTCTCTCTCTCTCTCTCTCATGAATAAGTAAATAAAATCTTTAAAAAAATTTTAAAAAAATATTTACGTTTTGCTCCATTTGTTTTACACTTTTCTTCTTTTTTAAATTTTTATTTATTCATGAGAGACACAGAGAGAGAGGTGGAGACACAGGCAGAGGGAGAAGCAGGCTCCATTCAGGGAGCCTGATCTGAGACTTGAACCCAGGACTCCGGAATCATGTCCTGAGCCAAAGGCAGATGCTCAACCTCTGAGCCTTCCAGGCATCTCTGCTTTACATTCCCCATCTCATTTAAGTACACTTATTATTGTTTTGGAATCATTTAAGGGCAAATTGGTGGGTGTTTGAGTGGCTTAGTGATTGAGCATCTGCCTTTGGCTTAGGTCATGATCCTGGGGTCCTGGAATCAAGTCCTACATCAGGCTCCCCAATAAGGAGCCTGCTTCTTCCTCTGCCAGTGTCTCTGCCTCTCTCTGTGTGTCTCTCATGAATAAATAAAAACTAAAAAAAAAAAAAACCCTTTAAATAAAAAAAGGGCAAATTGGTGACAGTGTGCCCCTTTACCTCTAAATACTTTAGTGTTTATTTCCTAAGAGCAAGGACATTCCCTTATCTATGTTTTTTTTTTCAGATGACGAAACAAATGACCTTTAATCACAGAATTTTTGTTGTCTCTTTAATAAACATTGATTATCATCATGAGTAGAATGATTATGATCTGTTATGATAATTTTTTATTTTTACTTATTTTTTAATTTTAATTTTTAATTTTTATTTTAAAAGATTTTTATTTTTTTATTCATGAGAGACAGAGAGATGCAGAGACATAGGCAGAGGGAAAAACAGGTTCCTCACAGGGAACCCAATGTGGGACTTGATCCATGGACTCAGGATCACATCCTGAGCCCAAGGCAGATGCTCAACCACTGAGCCACCTAAGTGTCCCTATTATTTACTTTTAAAGATTTTATTTTGTTGTTGTTGCTGTTATTACTATATAAGGCTTTATTTTATTTTATTTTATTTTATTTTTTAAGGCTTTATTTTAAAATAATCTCTATACTCAATGTTTGCCTTGAACTCACAATCCGGAGATCAAGAGTCCCACACTCTACTGACTGAGCTAGCTAGGCACCCCTGTTATAATAAATTTTTAAGCAAACACTGTTGCACTTCTTTTTTTTTTTTAAGATTTTATTTATTTATTCATGAGACATACACACACACACACAGACACAGGCAGAGGGAGAAGCAGGATCCATGCAAGGAGCCTGATGTGGGACTCGATCCCAGGTCTCCAGGATCACACCCTGAGCTGCAGGCAGCACTAAACCGCTGCGCCACCTGGGCTGCCCCACTGTTGCACTTCTGTGCAACCATGGGAAGACTTGAAATCAATCTAGAAACATAGGTTCTCTTTCTAACCTTCCATGTTCTCCACTGCCTTTGTGTGTTTGTGTGTTTAGTAACAGCTATATGGTTTTTCATTTATTTTTTATTTTTATCAAGTAAGCTCTATACCTACCAACATGGGGCTTGAACTCAAGACCTGCAGATCAAGAGTTGTACTATTGACTGAGCTAGACAGGTGCCTGGGCTATATGGTTTTTTAGACACCAAAAAGCAAAATCTTGGGGAGTACGGGGGGGGGGAAGCCAAAATCTTTCATTAAAATATTTATTTGGGGGCTGGAGCCTTGTCTGCCCATCTGGGTAATCCAACACTAGTGTTTTCATGGTTCATTCATTGTTCCCAGGGGCAATGAAGTATTCTTTCTGTCTGGTTGAGGAAACTGAGGCTTAGAGACACTAGGTGATTTATCTGATTTACTCAATCTTGGAGGGGGTATTCAAACTACAGTGTCAGATGAAAAGTCCCTTTCTAGGACATGGGGTCCTTTCCTCTGAGAATGAGTACTAGAGGAGGGAATGCGGTATGGAAGATGTAGATGGCATGGTCTACCACCCAGACAGTGAGAGGAACACTGGACAGAGTCAGGGGACCTAGGTACCAGCCCAGACCACAGTGTGACTCCACATTCATGTGACCAAGGCAGCACCTGCTGAACTCCTCTCCAAATCCACATTGCGTAAACTTTTCTCATTTAGGTAAATGCACCACCCTTCACCCAGGTGCTCAGGCTAAAATTCTAGGGGCCATCCTTGATGCCATCCCTTCCTTTACCCCTAGAGCCATTGGCACCACAAGGCCCAATCTCCACAATGTATTCTATATTCAGTCACTTTCTTCCTCTCCTGCTCCCACCATGGTCCAGGCTACCATCCTCAATTTTCCAGATTAGATCCTGCCTCCCTGTTTGGATCTGTTTTAACATCTGAGTCAAATCATGGCTTAAATGGTGACATCCGAAATCCCTGCCATGGCCCTCTATTATTTATTTCTCCCCTCCTCAGTTGCTCTGCTCTGGCCACACTAGTGTCTTGGCTGTCCCTACTACACGCCATCCACAAGCTGAATCCTGACCGAGGTCTTTGCCTGGCTGCATCAATCCTGTCTCCATTTTATCTTCTTCCCTGATTGATCCACACCTGATATTCTTTTTTTTTTTTTTAAGGATTTTTATTTATTTATTCATGAGAGAGGGAAGCAGAGACACAGGCAGAGGGAGGAAGCAGGCTCCCTATAGGGAACCCGATGTGGGACTCGATTCTAGGATCCTGGGATCACTCCCTGAGCCAAAGGCAGATGTTTCATCCACTAGGCCACCTAGGTGTCCCCACCCGTTATTCTCTTATTTGCTTATTTGACATCACACCATTTTTCTTTCACCCATTCTCCTGGCATTCACCCTCCTTGCCAAATGATAGGACTCAAGAACACTTGTTCATTGAGACCCTCTCCTTTTTCTTCCTGAAATTCAGTGGTCTGTTGTCCCCAGAAACATCTGCCATGTCCAAGGAAACCCAACCCTTTGGCATCTGAACTAGGCCTTCCAGGCATTCCCAGTGATACAGACATCTTTTGCCACGTGGCAGGTCTTGGCTTATGGATCAGAAAACAGGCCCAGCAGCTTACATATTTCTTTCCCCTAAAGGCATATCTCAGATTATGGGGACAAGCCACAGGCCCTCTTGAGAGATCCCCTTCTTCCTACATGGACTGACAGGGACCTAATTTTGGATGTTTGTGGCAGAGGCCAAGAAGTTTGCACTGCTCATTCACAGAAGGCTCTCCCTTCTCACTTTCATATTTCCTTAACTTCCATCCAGGTTCCTAGGTAGAGCAAGTTCCAATAGGTTTAGAAATGTTTGCAGTGGGGTTTAGAAATGTTTGCAGTGGTCAGTTGAGTGTCAGCCTCCTGCTCAGGTCATGATTCAGGGGTCTTCAGATCAAGCCCTGCCTCAGGCTCCTTGGTCCATGGGGAGCCTGTTTCTCCCTCTCCCTTCCCCTGCTTCTGCTCTTTCTCTCTCTCACTCTCTCTCAAATAAATAATAATATTAAAAAAATGTTTGCAACTTCCAGAGAATTTGCCATTTAGTTATTTGCAAATACCTGGTAGGAGATGAAGGGAGAAAGCTATTATTCTGAGTGCTGGAGCCCTGGAGGCAGGAAATCTGTGTTCATTCATTCATTCATTCATTCATTCAACAGACTTGTATTGAACTCCTATGGGCACTGAAAATACAGCTTGGAACAAGATAGATGTGGTTTCTGCCCTTATGGAATATGGTTTATAGTGTATGTGTAACAAGAAAGAAAAAAAAAGAAGAAAAATAAAGATGTAAACAAGGAAATATCCCAAATAATTTGAAATAGCTCTGCATAGGTTGTTGGTGTGGCTTAGTTGGTTAAGCATTTGCCTTTGGCTCAGGTCATGATCTTGGGGTCCTGGGATGGAGCCCTATATCTGGCTGAGTCAGCTTCTCCCTCTCCCTTTGCCTCTCCTCCCGCCTCATGCTCTCACACTCCCTCTCTCAAATAAAGAAATAAAATCTTTTTTTTTTCTTAAGATTTTATTTACTTATTCACGAGAGACACAGAGAGAGAGGCAGAGACACAGGCAGAGGGAGAAGCAGGCTCCACGCAGGGAGCCCGACCTGGGACTCTGTCCTGGGTCTCCAGGATCAGGCCCTGGGCTGAAGGCAGGCGCTAAACCGCTGAGCCACCCGGGCTGCCCCAAGAATAAAATCTTTTAAAAAATGAGATAGCTCTGCAGGCTGCACAGGGAATGACATCAGGAGGGATGGAGGGGGAGGACTATTAGGTGGGGTGGCCAGGAAAAGCATCTCTAGACAGTGACGTTTTGGGAGAGAACAGAAGGATGAGAGACTGGCCAAGCAGAGTTCTCCGGACGAGGAGCGTCAAGGAACACGCTGGATGGGTTACAGGAACAGCAGAGGGGAGAAGATGGAGTGAAGTGGGGGAGGGAGGAGGATGGGAAATGCCTAGAAGGGTAGACGGAGCCAGCTCCTATAGGGCCTTGCGGGCCATCCCGTCCTCATTCATTTGTTCTTTCATTCATTCCCCCAGCAAGTGTTTGTTAGGCATCTCCTGTGCGCTGAGATACACCGAGGCCCTGCGCTCAGGCTCATGTGCGGAAGACACGCAATAAGCGGACAAAAGGACACGAATATATGTGCCAAGTAGGAGAAGTAGTGGGCAGCGCGGTTCAAGTAGTTCAGCGCAGAGGCCGCGACACCGAGAGCCCCCGGGCTTGTCCCGCTGCGGGACCTGCCGCCGGACCCCGGAGCCCGGGCGGCCAAGAACCGCCGCCGCCCCCGCTCCGGGCGCTCTCCCGGCCCCTCAAGATGGAGGACAAAGGCCCTGAGGGTGGGGGGAAGGGCCGCTCCGAGGGTCCGGGGGCGCGGAGTGGCTGGGCCGCCGCGCCGGGTGGGAGCAGCGGGGAGGCGCGGCCGCCGCGTGGCTCGGGTGGGGGCGCTTCCCTGTCGGCCGCGCACCCGGGCCCGGGGTGTGCGAGCGGGGCCCGCGGGCGGGGGCGGGGGCGGGGGCTCCCCCCGCGTGGGTGTGCGCAGGGGGCACGGCGGCGAGCACCCCGAGCAGCCCCCGGGGCCGGTTAGCCGCGGGCGTACCTCGGCGGGCGGCGGGCGGCGGGGCACGGGGGCGGCGCCCGCGGAGGAGGGGCGGGGAGGTCCGGGGCGATTTCAAATTTCCCTCGTCCCCACCCGCCGCCCCCCCGCGCCCGGGGCCCGCGCTGAGTGGCTGCGGCGGGGGCGCCCCCGGCTGGGGGCGGGGCGAGAGCGGGGCCGGGGCTACAAGGGGCCTCGGCGCCGCCCCCTCCCCACCCGCTCGCTGCCCGGGCCGGCCTGCGCTGCCCTCGCCCTCCGCGCGGCAGCCGCCCCCTCCCCGCGCCGCGGCCGCCGCCCGCGTGGACGCCCCGAGCGCCCCCCGACGGACGCCACCGGCCCGCTGGCAGGCCAGAGAGCGGGCGGCCGCCGCGCCCGGCCGGCAGCGCGGGGGTTAAGCGGCCCAAGTAAACGTAGCGCGGCGATCGGCGCCGGAGATTCGCGAGCCGAGCGCCCCGCGCGGCCGCCCGCCGGCCCCCCGCCAGCCTGCAGCGGCCCGCGGCCCGACCGCGGAGCGGCGCCCGAGCCAGGCTCTCGGCAGGTGAGCGCCCCGCGGCCCCGGGGAGGCTCGGGCGTGCGGAGTCCGGGGCCTGGTGGGGGAGGGGGCGGCCGCGGGCTGCCGGGAGGGACCCTCTGCCTGGGACGTCAGGGGCCGCGGCTCCCCCCCGGCCGGAGAGCGGCTCGCCTGGGGAGGAGCGGCGCGCGGACCCCGCGGCAGGGGCGGGGGCGGGGGCGGGACGGGACGGGCGCACGCGACCTGCGGGGGCACGAGTGGGAGGGAGACCCGCGGTAGCCCCAGCAGCCCCACCAGGGAGAGGGGTGCGTCCCCAGGGAGGAAGACCGGTGGGACCGGTGGCCTTCGCGGGGTCTGGGGTCTGGGGTCTGGGGTCCGGGGTCCAGGGCAGGACGTGTCCCTCTTGGACGGAAGGGAAGCGGGAAGGTGTTTGGCTCCATCGCAGGGGTCCTTACCTGGCCTCGCGCTCGCAGGGAGCCTCCGAAGAGGCGGGGGAAGCTGGTGTCCGTCCCTTAGGACTTGGACCCGTGGGTTTCAAGCGAGGGACCATTTGCCCCGTTCTCGGGGCGAGAGGAGGACGACCGGACGTGGGTGCGGGCGAGCGGGTGGGCCGGGGCGCCCCCAGAGCGGGGTCTCGGGGTCTCCCGTAGAGGAGGTGCCCCAGCGAGGCACAGCGGGGCTGCCAGGACCCCCTCGGAGCGGCTGGCTTCTCCCGGTGCACACCTGGCCGGGGAGGAGCCGGGTCGAGGTGGCGCCGCCCTGTCGCGGTCACGCTGCCTGCCCTGGGGGCTCACTTTCCATTTTCCCCCCTCTTCCGGGATGAAGCTGGTCCCACTTTCCAAACTCCACAAACTGAGGTCTCGACCTGTAGCGAGCGCCACCTCCCAGAAGCACCGCTTCCTTGCCCCTGTGATTGTTGGAGGGTAGATGCTGAGTCCCACTTGGCAGGACTAAAAGTTGGAAGCCGGGACAGACTCCGGGGCGGACGTGGCGAGTTCGCGGCCAGGAGCCGCTCGTGGGCTCCGGCTTTCCCCGCTGGGTTCACTCACCTGTGGCAGAGAAGGGCAGCCGTCTGCGCCCAGCCCCACGCCTGTGCTTCTACCTCCAGCTTGCCTTTCCCCCCTTATCCCCTGGCCTGAGAGAAAGGGCCCTTGGGCTTCCCGGTGACCCCCCCCCCCCAAGCTGAGAGGGTGCATGAAATAGAGAATTAAGGACAGAGGATGAATTTTGAACTGCATCCTGATTTCTGGGTTTCGTGGGTTTGGACTGTGGTAGGTTTCCCGGAGAGGGATATCTCTCCACCTGAGGGCTCGGGACACTGAGCCTACCTCTGCCCTCCTCCCCAGCACCTGCTGTGGCTTCTTGAGCCCCCACCATTGGGGTACCAAGGCCGCCATAATTTTTCCAGGGTGGAGATGATGGTAACTATTTTATAGGGCTGGTATACAGTATAATCACTCAATAAAGTCGGCCACTGTTGGCATCCTTGGGAGGTAAGGTGGCTGCCCTGTTCCGAGCACCCACAGGTCTTTGCATATATTTCAATCTGTCCCCAACAAGTCCATTTCTCTCTATGCCTTAGTTATTACATCTGTGAAATAGGAATGATTTACTAATAACCCCAGTTGTATAAAAATGCAATCAGTTTTATGCATGATTTAACCTCTAATGTTCCATGTTCCTTAGATGTGTGATGGGTATAAAAAGGCCCCTACCAGACTAGGTTTGGGTAAGGGCTTGATAAGATAATGCCTGGCATAGCAGGTGATGAATGTTGACCTCTGTATTAGTTTACCAATAGCCCCTCTGTTTAGGATAGCCATTAATGAGAACTAGGGATGAAGGGAGAGACTGCTGCTGCCCTGCCTATCCTGCCTTCCTCCTAGGTATTCTATCCCTCTCAGTATGAACGCATTTCCAAATCATTGTCCTCCACTTGGGAGTTGGCAGGAAGGAGCGCCTTTGTTCCATTTTGAAAGGATCCAGGGTTATTCTTTTATGGGATGGGGCCGTTTTTACCTCCCACAGCCCCAGAAGCTTGATGTCTACCTTGGAGGCATGCTTGCAGAGCTAAGTGAGGTCATTACCTTTCTTTGTTGGGGTGGAGGGGGCTCAGACAAAGGCATTGGGACTGGCTGCATCCTGTTCCTTAAAGTCCGTCATGCCCCCCACCCCCAAAAGCTAGGAGGGGAGGAGAGTATCTGAGAGCTGCAGGGGGTGAAAGGGAGGAGCAAGGGAGGTGGGTTTGGGGGAAGCTACTTCCCTTCCAGTCTTTCCTCAGCCACGTGGGACTTGCAACCCAATGATGCCTGTCACCCTTCATTGCAGCCCAGGGACCTGCTTCTTATTTGGGGTTTGAGCAAGTTCTCCTTCCTGGAAAACTTACCTTAGGATTTCTTTGTCTCAGACCAGATCTCATGCCAGCTCTCCTGCCTTCAGGCCCAGAAACCTTGTCCAATTTCATCAGAGCTGGTCCTTATTAAATCTCTTAACTCCTCTTGGGTCCTATATACCATGACAAGTAATCCTATCCTCCTCCAGCCCTTAATAGGTACAGGGTCACAGCTCTGGATAGAATCCTTGTGTTAGTGAGGTTGTTTTATTTTTTAAAAGATTTTATTTATTTATTTATTCATGAGAGACACAGAGAGAGAGGCAGAGGCACAGGCAGAGGGAGAAGCAGGCTCCATGCAGGGAGCCCGACGTGAGACTCGATCTTGGGTCTCCAGGATAATGCCCGGGGCTGCAGGGGGCGCCAAACCGCTGCGCCACCAGGGCTGTCCAGTAAGGTTTTAAATCATGAGTTGAGGTTGATTTCTAAGTTTCTTGGTGGACCAGAGAAGTACTGAATTGCTCATTTCATTTGGAGACCATCCTTTTCTTTGTAAAGTGATGTGCAGATTTGTCTCCCTTCTTGTGGGGGAGGATATCTTTTTTAGTTGATGGGACTGAGGTGCTGGGCAAGTTAAGTTGCTTCTGTACCTTGGCGGGTAGGGCTTTTCAGAACACTGCGCATCTGCCACCATCCTAGGACAGTTCTTCCCTCCAGAGGGGAAGAACCCTTCTGCAGGGGTTCTGTGGCTGTGGCTGCTGGAAGTGGCCTGGTGAATCCAGAGGGATCCTGAATGTGGATCACGTTTCCTGGAGATCCTCGTTCCTTCCCATCTGTGAAGTGGGCAAAAGTCCACGCCTACCCAGTATAGTTGTCATCAGGACTAAATGGAATCCAGATCCTTTTAGTATGGTTGTTCATTCACAAAATAAATAGGTGGGGGCCCTAAAGTTGACTCTTTAACAATGCAGGGTTTAGGGGCATTGATCTACCCCCCCACACTTGAAAATCCAGTTTAAGAGAACTCCCCCAAAACTTAGTAGTCCACTGTCTCCAAATGAAATGAGTGGCCAGAAACCTTACAGAAACCTTAACAGGGACACCTGGGTGGCTCAGTTGGTGAGCTTTTGCCTTTGGCTCAGGGTGTGATCCCAGGGTCCTGGGATCCAGTCTGGCATCGGGCTCCCTGCAGGGAGACTGCTTCTCCCTCTGCCACCTCTGCCACTCTCTCTCTCTGTGTCTCTCATGAATAAATAATATATTAAAAGAAAAGAAACCTTAAAGATAAGATAAACAGCCTATTAACATTGTGCATGTTCTATGTATTCTATGATTTATTCTAAGAATACCTAGCCTTTTTATAATAATACCAATTTATATTATTTTATTTTATAATACCAATTTATAATAATACCAAATTTTCTTTTGGTATTTCTAGGCTATATAGAACATCTGAGTTTTTTCAAATTGTTGCAAGTCTCCAAAATATTCAATATATTTGTTAAAAAATCAACATCTAGGGGCAGCCCAGGTGGCTCAGCAGTTTAGCGCCGCCTTCAGCCCGGGGCCTGATCTTGGAGACCAGGGATCGAGTCCCATGTCAGGCTCCCTGCATGGAGCCTGCTTCTCCCTCTGCCTGTGTCTCTGCCTCTTTCTCTCACTGTGTCTCATGAATAAATAAATAAAATCTTTTATTTTTTATTTTTTTAATAAAATCTTTAAGAAAAAAATCATCTAAGACACCTGTAGTTAAAATCCCTATTGTAAAATAAAATAAAATAAAATAAAATAAAATAAAATAAAATAAAATCCCTATTGTTTAGGGTCAACTGGATTGTAAAGAACTTGTTATCCACTGGGTTATATTACCGTCTGAGGCAAAAAAGGGGCTTGGACATTAGAATCAAGCCTGGATTTACATACTTAATTCACTCCATTTATTTATTTATTTATTTTTTAAATTTTTATTTATTTATGATAGTCACACACAGAGAGAGGCAGAGACACAGGCAGAGGGAGAAGCAGGCCCCACGCACCGAGAGCCCGACGTGGGACTCGATCCCGGGTCTCCAAGACCACGCCCTGGGCCAAAGGCAGGCGCCAAACCGCTGCGCCACCCGGGGATCTCTCACTCCATTTATAAATCACTGGCTTGATCCTCAGTTGCTCCATTTGTACAATAGGCCAATGATGATTGGCCAATTGCAGGGGGGGGTTTATGTCAGTAGAGTTGGTATAGATTAAAAAATTCAGTAAATGTTGCATGTTATGGGGAAGAGCGGGGACTTTTTTTTTTCTTTTCTCAGATATTATTCATGAGAATACACAGAGGAGAGGGGCAGAGACCCAGGCAGAGGGAGAAATAGGCTCCATGCAGGGAGCCCGACCTGGGACTCTATCCCAGGTTTACAGGATCAGGCCCTGGGCTGAAGGCAGGCGTTAAACCGCTGAGCCACCCGGGCTGCCTTGGAGCATGGGACTCTTGATCTCAGGTTGAGTTCAAACCCCATGTTGGGTGTAGAGATTATTTAAAAGACACACACATTAAAAACTAATTTTGCATGTTATAAACTAAACACTAAAATATTGGCAAGTGGTTATTTACTTCCTGAGCAAAACACAATCCCAGTTACCATTCCTGAGTTTTTTCCAGGGAATAAGCAAAGAATGAGGATGGCCATTTATTTTTGTGTAGGGAATTGAAATATTTCAAGAAATGTCATTCAAAAAAAATTTTTTTTCAAAAAAATGTTTGATGTAAGGCAAAATCAAATTTACCATCTTCAGATGCCAAGAAGAAACTAGTTATCACCTGCAATTTCACTGTCGCAAGGTAATGTTTTGCTTTCAGTTTGGGGCCTCCATTTTTATGTAGACAGGAGGAGGAGGCCTTTCTAAGAAAAGGGACCGGAACCCAAGGGGAGTAGTGTGGCAAGGAAAGGTGACTCAGTTGGTGAAGTCCTTTGAGAGCATTGTGGTCACTCCTTAGAGAGCATTGTGGTCACCCCTGGGCCTGGCTTCTTAAGCAGCTGTAGAGCAGTGGGAAGAGATCCTCTGGAATCTGCCACCATTGACTTCTGTTATTTTTTTACCAGCTTGCCTGATCAAAGTTGTTTCTCACTTCCCCTTGAAGAGATTTTCATTCATTAAAACCTTACCATCTATGGCTCTGCCTTAGTGCAAACCCCTGCCTGACCTCTACTTTCTCTTTCTTTTAAGCTTTAGTTTGGTCTCAGGGATCAAACTCAAAAATTTTCAGTAAATCATCTTATTTATTTTTTAAAAGATTTTATTTGAGCAAGAGCACAAGTGGGGAGAGGGGCAAGAGGGAAGGAGAAAAGCATACTCTTGAGTATAGAGCCTGATGCAGAGGTTGATCCCACGACCCTGAGATCATGACCTGAGCTGCAGTCACACTTAACTGACTGAGCCACCCAAGCGCCCCCAAAATTCTTTTTTTTTTTAAATTGTCTTTGTAGTCTTGGAAATGTATGGGAGACAATGGTAGCCATTGTAAGACTGGAAGGAGATTAGAAATGGATTTCCACAATTGAGAATTGATGGGTTTGAGAGTCATCTGTGGGTCAAGGTTTTTCTTTTTTTTAATAAAGATTTTTAAAATTAATTTACTCATGAGAAATAGAGAGGCAGAGAAACAGGCAGAGGGAGAAGCAGGCTCCATTCAGGGAGCCTGATGTGGGACTCTCTCTGTCTCTCATGAATAAAAAAAAAAACAAAACTCCAGGATCACAGGATCACCTCCTGAGCAAAAGGCAGATGCTCAACTGCTGAGCCACCCAGGTGTCCCTTGTTGGTTTTGAAGAGTTCTTGTCCCAGAAATTCTATGTGCAATTGTGTCCTCCTCTTTTTTTTTTTTTTTTTTGATACATCTACGTGAGGCTATTTTTGTTTAGTGCTCAAACCAATATTTCTGAGGGTGTTTTTTTTTGTTTTGTTTTGTTTTGTTTTTTACTGTTTTCATTTTAAATAGTTTTGAACATGATCTTCATGATTGAGAAGAAGCATCAAAACTCTGGGTATTGGGCAGCCCCGGTGGTGCAGCGGTTTAGCACTGCCTGCAGCCCGGGGTGTGATCCTGAAGACCCAGGATTGAGTCCCACATCGGGCTCTTTACATGGAGCCTGCTTCTCCCTCTGCCTGTGTCTCTACCTCTGTGTGTGTGTGTTTCTCATGAATAAATAAATAAATCTTAAAAAAAAAAAAAACTTTGGGTATTGAACTGGAACTTTTCTTTGTGGGATAGCGACTCATACTTTGAGCCTCGCTAAAGCTGAAGGATGTTCTCTACATTTGGGTCTGTCTTATTCCCTAGAGCAGGGGGATCTTCCAGTGTCCTGCCTGGGAGGTAGAGGCCTGGCTGCAGGGAAAGGGTACTGGAGAGTTTGCAGGATCAGGCAGGTATCCTCCTCTAGCCAGACTGCAACACAGGAGTGGGGGCCTCTAGAAGAGACCAACCTGTTCTTTCCTGTCTACTCTGTAGCCCCACCTTCTGAGGTTAATTGAGTCTCTTTCGAAGCAGCATTTGTTTGCTGTTGCAAGTGGACCTGCTTGGGCCACAGCTGGGGCTGAAACACAGGTCTCCAGCTCCTGGAAAGGGATGATGCCCTTTTGGTTGGCTGGTATTCCTGCCAGCGCAGTACTGGCTGCTGGCATCCTGGCTCCATGAATGAGTGCTGTATAGCTTGACTAAGGCATTGGTCTGCCTGAGTTCTATAGCTGTGGCTCTACAACCTGGAGACCTTGAAGGGGTGCGTGGCAGAAGGAAGCCTACTTACCTGGGCTGTGATAAGAAATGCGGTTAGGGATGCCTGGGTGGCTCAGCGGTTTAGCACCTGCCTTCAGCCCAGGGTGTGATCCTGGAGTCCCAGGATGGAGGATCAAGTCCCATGTCAGGCTGCCTGCATGGAGCCTGCTTCTCCCTCTGCTTCTGTCTCTGCCTCTCTTTCTCTGTGTGTGTCTCACAAATAAATAAAATCTTAAAAGAAAAAAAATGAAGTCTTCAGGCTAGATGCCTGAAAGGGCAGGTGCTGTGGCAGGGATTTTCTGGGTCCTGGGTTATGTGGGAGACAGTGTACAACAACTGGATGATAGGGTTCGGAAAATTCTGAACAAATGTGCACAGTAACATGGCAAAATACTGTCCTATTGAACTCCTGGCAAAAGGGTCTCTATAGTGGAAGAGCAATTTAGCTTTTGGGATAAACTAACCTTGTTGTCTTTCACCTAGCTTTTTCTCTATCACCCTCCTAAACCAGCTGGCAGCTCCATGAGCACAGGCTGTCTGGCCTTTGTCTGCCCGGGATTCTCTGTGCTGAGCATGGCTCCTAAAGAAAGCATAGCGGGAAGTCCTTTCTGATGCATGGGTAAGAGTGGCCTTTGCCAGTGTCCTGATGTGTCCTAGGATGTTATATGTTAAGCTATAAGCAGAGTACAGAGTAGTTGCTCAGTATTAGATAGGATTGTTGCCATTATCTAAGGCCATGCATCTAAGCAAGGAGTAGAATGTGGATTGAAATGCTGTTATATTTCTTGGAGACATTTGTTCCCACCTGACTTGGACCCACAGAAGTGGCAGGATGTATAGACCTGTTGGGTTAAGACACTCCAGAGGATCTGCTTGTGCCGACTACTTTGTCTGCAGACTTGCTTCATCATCCTGTTGAGATGGGCAGACTCCAACCCATACCAGGTAATTATAGCTAGTTTTTTTTTTTTAAAGATTTTATTTATTCACGAGAGACATAGAGAGAGGCAGAGACACAGGCAGAGGGAGAAGCAGGCTCCATGCAGGGAGCCCGACGTGGGACTCGATCCCGGGTCTCCAGGATCATGCCCTTGGCTGAAAGCGGTGCTAAACTGCTGAGCCACCTGGGCTGCCCAATTATAGCTAGTTTTTAAAAAAGTGGTTTATGGGAGATAGTAGCTCTTTTAAAAAGCTAATTTCAGGGTGCAATTTCTTTATTTTTATACTTAACACCTAGTTACAATTTATTTCTTGACATGAGAACTTTTAAGATCTGCGGTCTGCAACTTCCAAAATATACAATAGTTCAGTCACCATGTTGTACATTACCTCCTTAGGATTTACCTATCTTATAACCAGGAGTTTGTACCTTTCGACCATTTTTACCCATTTATCCTACTTGCTATTTAAGTGATCTGTACACCCAATGTAGGGCTCACTCAACCCTGAGATCAAGAGCCACATGTTCTTCTGCCTAAGCCAGCCAGGTGCTCCACAAAATTTGTCTTTTTGTTTGAAGATTTTATTTGAGAACAAGAGAGCACCAGCCAGTGGAGAGGCAGAGGGAGAAGCAGATTCCCAACCCAGCAGCCCTCCCAGTAGGGAGCCTGATACAGGTCTCTATCCCATGACCCTGGAATCATGACCTGAAGCAAAGGCAGACATCCAGGCAATTTAGCCACCCAGGCACTCCCCATTTTTTTCTATTAAAAAATAAGTTTAAAAAAGGAGTTTCTGATTATGGTGGAGGTAACCTGTAAATCCTCTCATCTTGAATCAAATATAAATGCTATCTAAATTTATTTATTTATTTATTTTTAAAAGGTTTTGTTTATTTATTCATGAGAAATAGAGAGAGGCAGAGACACAGGCAAAGGGAGAAACAGGCTCCATGCAGGGAGCCCAACGTGGGACTTAAACCCGGGTCTCCAGGATCAGGCCCTGGGCTGAAGGTGGCACTAAACCGCTGGGCCACTGGGCTGCCCTCTAAATTTATTTGAATGCAGAGTTAACTCCCTAGGAAAATCTGGGGGCTAGAAGAGGGAACCAGAAATGAGAAAAGGTGTGAACTAAGGGATGTTCAAGACCTTTAAGAAGAAAATTGATGAAACTTTAAAGTAAGGATAGATGAACACTTACTTATGCTAGAACTATGATGATTAAAAGTGGTGCTAAGGGATAAATACCAAAAGGAAAAGAGTACCCAGAAGCATTTTACATATATAGGAGAATTTTATAAAACGAGTGGAGTTTGGACATAGTCTTCATTAAGTGTTTGGCTTTCCTTACAGGGAGAAAATGAGATCCCTACCTCTTACCATATACAAGTATCTATTTACAAAATATTTTATTTTTAAATTTTTTTCTAAAGATTTTTATTTCACGAGAGACAAAAAGAGAGGCAGAGACATAGGCAGAGGGAGAAGCAGGCTCCATGCATGGAGCCCGACGTGGGAATTGATCCCCAGACTCCGGGATCATGCTCTGAGCCAAAGGCAGATGCTCAACAACTGAGCCACCCAGGGGTCCGTCCCTATAAAAATTTTATTTCTTTGAGAGAGTACAAATGGGGGTAGTGGCAGAGAGAGAGGGAAAAGCAGGCTCCCTATCCAGCAGGGATCCTGGGGTCATGACCTCAGCCAAAGGTAGACCCCTAACCAACTGATCCTACCCAGGTGCCCCCATTTTTTTTTTTTTTAAGATTTTGAGGGCGGCCCAGGTGGCTTAGTGGTTTAACGTCTTTAGCGTTGCCTTCGGCCCAGGGCCTGATCCTGGAGATCCGGGATCCAGCCCCACGGCAGGCTCCCTGCATGGATCTTGCTTCTCCCTCTGCCTGTGTGTCTGTGCTTTCTGTCTTTAATTAATAAACAAATAAAATTAAAAAAAAAAAAAGATTTTGAGGGCAGCCCGGGTGGCTCAGTGCTTTAGTGTCCTTAGCATCGCCTTCGGCCCAGGGCCTGATCCTGGAGACTGGGGATTGAGTCCCAAGTCGGGATCCCTGCATGGATCCTGCTTCTCCCTCTGCCTGTGTCTCTGTGCTTTCTCTCTCTCTCTGTGTTTCATGAATAAATAAATAAAATCTTAAAAATAAAAAAGATTTTGAGACAGAGAGAGAGCAAGCAGAGGGAGGGGCACAGAGAGGAAGAAGAAGAGGGAGATGGAGAGGGATAAGAAGAAGCAGACTCCCTGCTAAGGATGGAGCCTGACACAGGACTCAACCCCAGGACCCTGGGATCCAAAGGCAGGTGCTTCACCCAGGCGCCTCTGCAAGTAACTTTAGGTTGACAAAACTTGAATGGCTATTTTGTTTTTTAAAGATTTTATTTATCTATTCATAGAGATGCAGAAAGAGTAGCAGAGACCCAGGCAGAGGGAGAAGCAGGCTCCATGCAGAGAGCCTGATGTGGGACTCCATCCAGGGTCTCCAGGATCACGCCCTGGGTTGCAGGTGGCGCTAAACCACTGTGCCACCAGGGCTGTCCTTGAATGGCTATTTTCAAAGGAGGAAATGCTTCTTGAACAGCATCTGACTGTAAACGTAAATGGGCTTGTCATAGTTGACTCACAAGCTATGCTCCTGAGAGAACTGACTTTACAGTTTGAAAGAACTGCTGGAGAAACCTGGCTTAATGCCTATTTTAACATATTAACAACTGAGATTGTGTTATTGTACAGACTTTCACTTGAGACAGCTTCATCTCCCTAGTCCATACCTCATTCACCACTTCTCAACCAGGATCCTGAAGTATGGCTGCATGGGATTTAGCCAGTTTCTTTTGATGGTCATTTGTTTGCATCTTTTGCCATGATAAGCAGGATAGCAGTGATCATCCTTGCATGTAGTTGTTAAGAGCTTTACCAACTGGGGTCGATTCCTAGCACTAGAATCCTATGTAACACGATATGGACACTTGGCATTTTCAATCATACTGTAGGTTTGCCATCTTAAAGGATGAATCTGTCTCCACTGCTTCCCTATGTAGAGAGTTGAGGTTTAAGGCACTGGCTGTAAAAAATAAATAAGTAAAAAAATAAAAAAAGGCCTGGCTGTAACAACAGGAATCCCCTGCCATGAGGGGCAGCACCAAGACTGGCTAAACAGAAAATGGTCTCTCTTCCCTTACCCTCTAGGGGAGAGGGCAGAGGGCTGATCGACTCCAGCTTTGCTAAGGGACACTGGCCACAGGAGTAAGTATGGCAGCTATTAATAATAATAATAATAATATTTTATTTATGCATTCATAGAGACACACAGAGAGAGAGGCAGAGACATAGGCAGAGGGAGAAGCAGGCTCCATGCAGGCAGCCTGACATGGGACTCAATCCCAGGTCTCCAGAATCACACCCCAGTGTGCCCGCTGCGCCACCAGGGCTGCCCAGTATGGCAGCTCTTAGAATCCTCAGATTCTTTTTGATCTATCTATCTATCTATCTATCTATTTATTTATTTATTTTAAAAGATTTTATTTATTTATTCATAGAGAGAGAGAGAGAGACAGAGACACAGGCAGAGGGAGAAGCAGGCTCCAGGCACCGGGAGCCCGACCTGGGACTTGATCCCAGGTCTCCAGGATCACGCCCTGGGCCAAAGGCAGGCGCCAAACCGCTGCACCACCCAGGGATCCCTAAAGATTTTATTTATTCATGAGAGGAACACACCCAGAAAGGTAGAGACACAGGCAGAGGGAGAAGCAGTCTTCCCACAAGGAGCCCGATGCAGGACTCTATCCTAGATCCTGGATACTGGCCTCTCGCCCTGAGCCAAAGGTAGATTCTCAACCTCTGAGCCACCCAGTTGTCCAGAATCCTCAGCTCCTTGTTCTGCCCCACCCATCATTGTCTGAGTTACCAGTGTCTTCCTCTGCATATTTGCACACCCTTCCAAGAGTTACCCAAATAACTATAGGGGAAGCGGGCTCATTGCTTCCATTTGTTTATAGGGCAAAAAGCTTTACTCTAAACTTCAGTTTAAATTCCCGTGCCTTTGCAGATCTTTCTGTAAATTCCTGGTTTTTCTTTTATTATTTTTTAAGATTTTATTTTTTAGCAGTCTACACCCAAAGTGGGTCTCAGACTCACAACCCTGAGATCAAGAGTCACACGCTCCACTAACGGAGGCAGGCGGGCGCCCCAGCCTTTTCTTTTTCTATGAATTATCTATAAAGAGTACAATTTCAATACACTAGGAATGTCTAGGTGTTTATTAGTATTTTACTAATAGGAACAATGGTGCATGGAACAAGTTCCTATAGCCAGTATCTTGCACTTATCCCAGCTTGGATCAATTGTTTTGAAAATTCTCATCGATATCGCAGAACCCAGTTATTCACTGAACAAGGACAGAGTGGTGCAGGTAGCCATGGCCTAGGGCCACTGAGCAATCCCCCACACACTTTCTGAATCACTTCCCTTTGTGAGGCAGAACTGAGAAGTCTGGCAAGATGGCACATGAAAATGTGGATGCTCCAGGTTTTTAGGGTTTTGTTCTGTACTTTGGGATCCCTAGCACCAACCACCCAGGGAATGAGGTAGGGTCCTTAATTCACAAATGCTATGACTTGGGTTTGAGGAAGACATGGAGAGCTTTTTCTTTTTCTTTTTTTCTTTTTAAGATTTTATTTATTCATGAGAGACTCACAGAGAGAGGCAGAGACACAGGCAGAGGGAGAAGCAGGCTCCATGCAGAGAGCCGGATGTGGGTCTCATCCGGGGTCTCCAGAATCACGCCCTGGCTGAAGGCGGTGCTCAACCGCTGAGCCACCCTGGCTGCCCATGGAGGGCTCTCATTCCAGCTTTCCTGTGAATCTGGCTGTCTCTGGAATTTAGCAAAGATTCCTAAAGATCAGGGCAAAAGGCCCTGAACTCTGGGACCTGGTGCTCTGCCACCAGCCAGGTAGGCAGCCTCTTTCCAGCCCCCTAACCTTTGTACTTACTGTTTCCACTATCTGGATACCACCCCTTCTCTTTGCTCATCCGGGTGAGGTGTCCCTCCCTAGCCTTCACTTTTATAACTGCACTTAGCATATTAGTTTGAAAATGCCTTTAAGATCTGGCTTGTGGATTAGGCCTAAATGTACATCACTTAGTTACTGTGCAGGCCTGGACAAGGGATCTGCCCATCGGCTTCCTCTGAGCTTCAGTTTACTCATATACAAAATGGGGGATCCTAAGAGTAAGCTCTCTCTCTCTTTTGAATGAGATACATAGTAATTACTCCATCTCAACTATTTTCAAATTTTGGACAATAGAACAGCTAAGAAAGACTTGAGCATAAATTCAACACCAATAAAAAATAAATTCATTATAAAAGAAAAGAAAGACTTGAGCAGTTGAAATGGGGAGGGTTCAGTAGTCTAGATTTCCCTTCCACAAGAAGGGCTTTATTAAGAAGGGGAGGTGGGAAGATCTTTCAATCTCCTTTTGTATTGTACCAAATCTCTAAGGCCTGGGGGATTCAGGGAAGGTCAGGGATGCCCATGTGCCTTCCACCCACTTCCATCATGTCCTTTATCCCCTTTCTGTATTGTGCATTTAATTAACAATTAATATTTACAAGGAGCTGTGAAATAGCTCTGCTGCTGGTGCCAGCCTGGAGGAAATGAATGACATCACTTCTCAGCTTTATAGCTGGGTTGGTGTGAGGGGGGCAAGTTCCTGTGCCTCCTCCCTGAGTCTAATTGGGGGTGCCACCCATCCTTCTGTCTGCCACATTGCATTTGGACACGTCTGACCTGGTTCAGTTGGGACACAGGCACCCTGCACTAATGAGGCAAAGCCTCACAGGGAGAAACTTGTGGCTGAGCCCATCCCACACTGCTGCCTGCCCCTAAATCACATGCTGGACCCCAGCCTCTGGGAAAGGGTCATAGTTCACCTCACATCACAAGGTTAGACCATCACCTCTTGTGAAGGTAAACACTCAGCTGGTGGATCATGTCCCTGAGCCATAAAGTTCCTATAGCCCCTGGGATGGGTTATGCATTGTTCTTAACTAGAATTCTCTGGCTGCCCGTCTCAGGCATGGCAGTTAAGGCACGTGCCCTGGATTGCCTAGGCATGAGTCTTGGCACTGCCACCTTGTTGGGTGACTTAATTAACTCATCTGAGCGGGTTGAAAACTGATTGATAAGAGGACCTGCCTCAGGATCGGGTGAGGATTAAGAGTGGTTTGTGCTGCCTTTAGCTTATGGGAGGGACTCAGGAACAGTTAAAACAGTGGAGTGGCAAAGCAACTGCTCTGGAAAAATCCGTCAATAAGGTGCCACCTCTTTCAGGGAAGATAACCCAGCTAAGTTTATCTTCCAGTGCTGGAATGATCACAGGCACTGGTGGGAAGCGAGGTGAGGGTGATTTGTTCCTACTGTTACACACCAATTTCAGGAGCTCATTTCCTCCTGTTGTCAACTGTGTGTAGTTAAGTTAGTGTGTTCTTGCTTTTCCTGGACTTGAACAACTTTAATTAGCTATACTGGTCCAGTGTGTATTATGTTCCTTAACCTATTTGTACTTCCGTTTGTCCATGTAAAATAGGGATCATATGTGCTACATACAAAGATTAAATGAGTTAATACAGGTAAGGCACAGAAGACTGTTGGATATATAGTAGTAAGCATTGAAAAATAATGTATCATTAGGTGAGAGGATTTGTGTACCTATGTGAGGAGGGCCAGTTTCTTTTTGGAGCAGAAGTGTTTTTGAGAGAAAGAAGCCTTCCTGATTTGAACTAGGTGCTTTTTAGTGACGGGGAGGTATATGGTATGGATGGGGAGGGCTTCCAGGCTGAGGGGTTGGCAGCAGCAGCCATGTCTGGAGGCTGGCTTTATTTATTCACACTGTGTGTAAAGTGGGATCAAGGTAGATTGTGGTCTGGTCCAGGGGAGAGGAACTGCACTGGGTATCTTAAAGTGGGCTCAGGTTCTGTACGCTGGTCTGTGTTGTGGCAGTAAGTCAGCAAGGGAAGTTAATGTCAACACAAACTCAGGGTGATGAAGACTACAGAGAATGAGCTGTGTATGAAATCCCATAAATTGAATTAGGCAATTAGAAGGGGTTTTTTTAGCTGCCCAGGTAGCCCAGGATGCTTAGATTTCCTTGCCTGAACCTTCCTCCAGTGTCCATGCCTCTAGTTCCTAGAGTTAGGGGATTTTCCCGAGCGTTTCCATCTGGCTTTGAGAAGGTGCTCTGCTCACGTATCTGGCTGGTAGACGGGTGGCCAGGTTGGCACTGCTGAGGCCTTGGGAGAAGGCCTGGGGTAGTTAATCATTGTTCACTTGGGCCTGTCTAGGAGGAGGGCTCCTGACTGACAAAGTTACGGGCTATCTGAGCGAATCCTGGGCCCTACATGATGAGTGGGAAATGTGATCATTTCAGCCTCTGACCTGTTTACTACTAGCTCCTGGCTGGAAGCCCTGAACTTTCTCTCCCAAGCTTCTGTGGTGGATATGTAGTGTCTCTCACCCTGTGACCAGTCTCCCACCCTGTTAGGTCACCCAGGTTACTTAGTTCACTTATTTGGCCTAAGCCAGACACTGGGAATTAATAATTACTTTGAATCACACTCCAGCAGTTATCCTGGGATTTTTGTGGCTGCTTGTCCTCACAGAAACTGGCCATTGGTTAGCCAGCCTGTTCTTCCGGGTCAGGGCTGGGCAGTGAGAGGGGCTGAGAAACAGCAAATCGGTTAGGTCAGGTATTCCTCTTTTCCCTGGAGCTGGTGAGGTGTGTGACCCCACAGACCAGCAAGTGTGAACCTGCACACCTGGGCCATATGGGGATAGATGGCACACTATGCTATGGATCAGTATGCATTTAGAACCAGAACAGTGCTGCTTTAGATTGCATATTATAATCCCCCAGGGATCTTTTGCAAATGTTGGTCTTGACTGAGTAGGCCTATGGCCATGTGTGAGATTTTGTAGCTCTTACCAGGTCCCAGGTTATTTGCAAAGGTACTGGTCCCTGGACCTTATGGGGAATGTCGCAGAGGTTTAGCTGTCCCCCTCACAGGCCTGGGGGATGGACAGGTGGAAAGGATGGAGTTGGGACCCAAGGTGACCTCACATATCCACCTGGGGGCGCTACCTTAAGTTTAGACTGAGCCTCACATCGCCCCCTGGTGGACATGATGCCACATCACCACGGGAGTTGGCTTCTAGAAGGTACCCCGGGAGGCTACTAGTGTGGATCATCTGGTACAGAGTGGTGAATTCCCAGAATGGGGTGGAGGGGCTGGGAGTGCTCAGTGGTGATAGGCAACCCTTTGCTGTGAAAGTCTTCCCAAGACAGGGTCCAGAACCACCAGGGTGTGGCACCACGTAGTTCTGGAGCAGTTTGGGGCACTCTAAGGAATGGGAGTCTGGTGGGCCTCTCCTTGTACCTAGGCTCTATTTTTGCCGTGGCCTCTTACATGTCATTTTTTGACCCTGGAGACTCAAGGCTGTGTGTCAATTTTCCTTTTCGTAGAATGAGCCCATGATCACATTAGGAGGAATAAGGAAGAGAAATGTGCAGGTTCTTGCAGCCAACATATGTTGCAGGCCAGGTCGAAATCCCACAGCCCAAGAGCCCATCAGTGAACACCCAACCTGAGCTGTTCTTAGCTGACTAGCCTGGTGATAATGCAGTTAGCAGTAGTGGAAGCAGTGGGGACACTAAGGCCCAGAGGTGGGCGAGGCTGGAGCAGATGGGGAGCATGCCCTTGGTAGCTTGCCCTGGTCCCTTTCCTGTGCTCCTACATCCTTTCCCTCCTTGGGAACTTGGGACTCTGAGCCCCAGCTGGTGAGAGAGGAGGGGTGTGAGTGACAGGCCAACAGACCAATGGGCCCCTGAGGTTGGGGTGGGGCGGGGCTTGCGCTGCCATGGAGAGGAGAGAAGCTGTTCTGTGGGGGAGGAGGGGGCGGTGGGAAGAGGACCTGGAGATTGAGGGAAGAGAGAGAGCAAACAAAGGGGTCAGGAGGGAAAATAATGCACTGGCTTCCTGAGGCCCTGCGGAGGCTGGACAGGGAGAGGGGGCCAGGGGCAGAGGGGACCAAGGCTGTCGGGGGGCAGGCAGGGGCAGGCAGGGGCAGGCGGTCCTAAATGGCATTGTTTGAAGTGGCCGGCTAATTGCACCGAACAGCCTAAGCCTCAGACCACAGCCCAACCCCCTCCTCTGTCCTGGGTGCTGGTATCTGAGTCTTCAGGCGCCTGGCCACATGGAACCAAGCCCTGAGCCTCCGAGTTTGGTGAGGGGGGGGGTGGGCTCTGTGGGGCAGCCTGGAGGGCGTTCCTGGGGCAGGAGGATCCCCCGAAAATCTGTCAAGGGACCTTTTTGGGCCTTAGGGCATAGAGCTATTGGCGGAGGATTGGGCTGTGCCGCCCCCTTATGCCCCTGCTTCCCGGCTACCCTACCCATTCTGGCCCTCCTGCAGGAAACAATGAAGGGAGACACCAGACAGCTCAACAGAGAGGAGGACGCCAGCGGGAGGGAAGACTCCATCATCACTAACGGGGTCTGCAGCGACCAGTCATCTGACTCCAAGGATGCACCCTCACCCCCCATCCTGGAGGCCATCAGCACCCCGGAGATCAGAGGTGGCCGGGCCAGTGGGGAGGAGGGGTGGGGCAGACTCTGCAGACAGCAGCTGGGACTTGAGCCTCCCAGCAGGCTCAAGGCAGGTTGTGGGGAGAGGGGTCTGGTCTCTGACAGGCTCCGCCACACCTCCCAGGGAAGGGAAATGGATGTAGGCAGAGCCCAGCCCCCTTCTCATCCCTGTCCATGGGCCCTGGCCCCCCTACTGCCCACAGCACCTCCCACAGCACCTCCGCTGGGACTTTTAAGGTAGCCCCAAGGTGATGACCCTAGTCAGACTCCACCATGATGGGGTTGGTTGCAGCATAGGCTGGGGTCTTTGGCCCTTCTGAGGTGGGACCCCATTTCCCTTGCAGCTGGGTTTGTGATTAAGTGGGAAGAAGATACTCCACTGGGGAGGGTGGGGGTCATGTTTCCATTCCCATCCTTCCCTTTCCCTCCTCTCCCCTGGACAGTTCAGGATCACATCACCTGGGGAACTGCCCACTGAGATTTTTCTTAACCCAGCTATTTTGGAAACCCCTGTATTGTCTCCTCCTGTTGTTGAAATCCCCTGGAGCTGTGCTGTCCAATAGAACTTTCAGCAAGGGCGAAAATGCTGTGTTTTCTGCATTGTTTGCTATCATAGCACATGTGAGAACTTGAAATGTGGCTGATATGGCTGTCACTGGATTGTTCATTAATTGTAGTTTGGTAGCTACAATTCTGGAAAGAATTGTCTGATGATGTGCCTTTTAGCTCTGTGCCCTGTGCCTTACGAATAGATTGACAGGACCATAGATCCTGAGGGGCTAGGAGTTAACCCCTGAGGATGCCAGTGGGTTTAGAGAGATCCCAGCCCACAGCCTCGAGGAGACTCTAGGGGACAGCAGGTCAGCAAGGGAAGGCACACTGCTATCCAGCCTGGAGACTGCCCCATCCTCAAAACATTAACTTTGGTTCTTTTTTCTCCAGGCCGCAGATCAAGCTCACGATTGTCCAAGAGGGAGGTTTCCAGTCTGCTAAGTTATACTCAGGTATGTGCTCTACTGCCCCCTTTTCAGGGTTCCAGGGAAATTCCCTTGAACTTTATTATTATTATTATTTTTTCCCTTGAACTTTAAATGGGGAACTTGAGGCTCATCTAAACTAGTACCCAATAAATATTTTTTGAAAGATGAATTTGAATGGTAAGCACACAGGGCTCTGAAAAATTCATGTATGATGGCATTTTCTGTTATGTGCCAAGTCATTCAAATCATAAATATTCATTTTATTAAATTATGAAGTTTTTTACTCAATGCTTCCCAGCATATATATTTTAAGATTTTATCTATTTATTCATGAGAGATACAGAGATAGAGAGAGGCAGAGACACAGGCAGAGGTCGAAGCAGGCTCCATGCAGGGAGCCCGATGTGGGACTCAATCCCGGGTCTCCAGGATCTCGCTCTGGGCCAAAGGCAGGCGCTCAACTGCTGGGCCATCCAGGGATCCCCCAGCATATTTTTTGAAATTCTCTTTTTCTCAGTGGGTGATCAGTTATACTAATGAATTTCTAATGTAGTAAACTGTCTTTTTTATTCCTAGAATGAGCCCAACTTGGTTGTGGTATGTTTCAAATTTAATTTACTTTTAGCATCTATTGATGAATAAAATGGGTATATGATTTTATTTCTTATAATATATTACTAATATATTTGTGTTTGGTTTTGGTACCATGGTTAGGTGGCCTCTTTTCAATATGGAAAATACTTGCCTGGTTCGTTTTAGGGATTTTAAACCATCTTTGCAATATCTTTTCCTGCATGTGTTAAGGTTTCTACTTGGTCAGTTTTTTTTTTCCAGTTTAAAGGTTTCCATGATTTTGTTTTTTTTATTCCTTACATCATTTATGCCCACTGTGTCCTTTTTTTTAATTTTAAGATTTTATTTATTCATGAGAGACGGGGAAAGAGAGAGAAAGACACAGACACAGGGAGAGGGAGAAGCAGGCTCGTAGGGAACCCGATGTGGGACTCGAACCTTGGATCCCTGGATCACACCCAGAACTGAAGGCAGATGCTTAACCACTGAGCCACCCAGGCATCCCCCACTGTATCCTTATTAATCAGAGTAGAGCTTTTTCAATTTTTTTTCAAAATTTTTTTAAAGATTTTATTTACTTATTCATAGAGACCCACACACTCTCTCTGAGAGTGAGAGAGAGGCGAGACACAGGCAGAGGGAGAAGCAGGCTCCACGCAGGGAGCCCGACATGGGACTGGATCCTGGGTCTCCAGGATCACATCCCAGGCTGCAGGTGACACCGAACCACTGTGCCACGGGGGCTGCCCATGGTTACTTTTTTCAAAGAACCAGTGATAGGCACCAGTTACAGACAAATGAAAACCTCCATCCACATAGCTTCTGTTCTGCTGGAGAGCAAGCAGTGGGCACCCAGATGGTGAGAGAAAAAGCTGTGGCTATTTGAGATCATGTGTTGAGGACAGCTATTTGAGTTCTGGTGGACCATTACCAGTAATGCGAATGGAAACTCCTTTCTGAACATTTCCCTCTGAGCTTGGCCTTGTTCAAGGCATGCATTAATCTATTCTCATTATCACCCTGTTGTGCTACAAGGAAAGTACTGTTATGGTTTTAAATAGAAGCGTGGACTCGCTCAAGGCCACAAGATTGGCAAGGGAAAAATCCAATCCCCAGCTGGGCCACAGGCTGCTCACCACTGCTCTAGTTTTTATCCCCAGTTTTTTGGATTTTGCTGTGTGGCCTAGGATATGCACTAGGGTTTCTTCATGACTTGACACAGAATTGATGCAATTTCTTCCTGGTCATCATATCAAGAAGCATCTCCCTTGAGCCTTACTTAGATTTCTTCCAGACACTTGATTGGGCAAATTGACCAGCTCTCCCTGCTGTGCATATCCAAACCCATCTGATGTGGTATAGATACAGGAGTCTTTTTTTTTTTTTTTTTTGAAATTTATTTACTCATGAGAGACACAGAGAGACAGAGACATAGGCAGAGGGAGAAGCAGGCTCCATGAGGGGAGCCCAATGTGGGACTCAATCCCAGGACCCGAAGATCACACCCTGAGCCTAAGGCTGATTGCTCAACCACTGAGCCACCCAGGCGTCCCTGGATACAGGTGTCTGGACAATGCATATTGCACCCAGACCATATTGTAGAATTTTTGATTCCACTTGGGTTTTATTTTTTAATCATATCTTGAATCTGTGGTCCTCATGGTAAGCTGCTGTTAAGTTGTTTTGGAACAAAATGTGGTGGTTGAAAAAATATTTTCAGGTCACTTGGGCCAATGTGAATGATTTTTTCAATATGATTGACTCTACATTCTTTTTTTTTTAACTCTTCATTCTTGATCTTTTAATGACATTCTTTTAACATTCATATTGCTTCATTTGTAAAG
This sequence comes from Canis lupus baileyi, assembly GCF_048164855.1. Taxonomy (NCBI): domain Eukaryota; kingdom Metazoa; phylum Chordata; class Mammalia; order Carnivora; family Canidae; genus Canis; species Canis lupus. The sequence continues at coordinate 24,155,791 of NC_132863.1, forward strand.
GATCTGACGGGTGACGGAGATGGTGAAGGGGAAGATGGGGATGGCTCTGACACCCCAGTGATGCCCAAACTCTTCCGTGAAACCAGGACTCGGTCTGAAAGCCCAGCAGTAAGTCCCCCATCCCTGGGCTAGGGCATTTCCAAGCATTCATAGGCTTGCATGGAAAAAAGCTCTTGGAGCATCCTTTCTCCTTGGAACTTTGGAGAGTGACGTTACCAAAACATTTTGAAAGTGGAAAATGACATCAAAGTTAATGAACTACCATTATGAAGGCTTTCTTTCACAAGGCAGGGTTTCAGCTCTTTTTGGGCACCCCTGTCTTTAAGTTCCCAAGAGTGATCATTTTAGGTGAATGATTCCATTGTCAATCACCTTTGGGAGTTGGTTTTTCTGTAAGTAGATTCTGTGACTTAACAGAGCAAGGAAATGAGAAGGCAGTCTTTGCTAGTGGTCACCCCGTCTATGAGCAGCCAGACACTTGACCATTGCTGGTCTAGTTTTATAATCTCACCTAGCATTATATGATGCCCTTTTTACAGATGAGTGAAGATTCCAGGATTAAACAGGAAGTCTTTTAAAATCTATTTTTCCCTAAGATTGAATTATTTTAGGTGCTAGTAAGCTAATAGGGGGAGGGGCAGAGGGAGAGAGAATCCTGAAGCAAATTCCCAGTTGAGCACGGAGCCTTACCTACCTGGGGATTGATCCCAGGACCCTGAGGTCATGACCTGAGCGGAAAAACCAAGTCAGCCGCTCAACCGATTGAGCCACCCAGATGCCCCATAAACAGTAATTCTTGTGTGCAGGAGTTGAATACAGATGCACAACCCCCAAGTTCATGTCATTTTGAGAAAGGAGCATAAGGGCTTCTCCTCTATCTTGATAATCCAGTGCCTTCCAGAAGAAGGCAACCCAATGCTTTTGGGGGAAAAATGTTTGGTTTGGGCTAACTTGGATTTTAGTTTTCCCTTCAATCTGCAGGTGCCAGCTGACAGATAGCATGGGATCTGCTGCCGAGTGTTGGCAGCTCTGCTGAAACCCTACCTCTTTCTCCCATTACCTGGGGAGATTCTCGGGGGGGCCATTGCTGATCCAGAGCTCTTCCCTAGCTTAACCACCTCATTCACTTCTGTTGATGGGAGGTGATTTCTCAAGTCTACTTCTCTTGGCCCTTGGTCTGAAACCCTATGCCTCTTGTCACCAAAGGCCATGTGCTTATCCTCTCTTGCTTCCAGGTCCGAACCCGAAATAACACCAGTGCCTCCAGCCGGGAGAGGCACAGGCCCTCCCTACGTGCCACCCGAGGCCGGCAGGGCCGCAATCACGTGGATGAGTCCCCCGTGGAGTTATCAGCTACCAGGGTTGGTTCCCCAGATAAACCCCAGTCTCTTAAGTGGAAGATCTACCTCTCTCTCACTGTGCCACCAAGAGTAGCTGGTGTATAACCTCCATCCGATCTTCACTCTTATCACCTTTTTAGGATCTTGCCTTTCCTTTCTCTCCTGGGTGCCTGGTAAGCCTCTCTTAAGTCTGATGACCTCTCTCCTGGCCTGATCCTGGATGGAATTCGGGTGGGAATCTGCAAATTCCTTGCTGACTGGGTTCCTGCTCCTCGGGAATGAGCTGGAAACTACCAACTACTCAACTGTTTTGTCTCCCTGGTATCTTCTTTGAACTGTCTTGAGGCAACCCCAGTGGTTACTGCAATTCTCCACTCCTGTGGCAAGGCTGGGCACACAGTAAGCATATAGGGAAACCAGCGGCCTTCTCTGAGCTTGGAGCAGCTTGGCATCCCTCATCGTTATTCTGCCTTTGTCCTCAATTCTGCCGCTGTTCTGATGAAAGTTGCTTTTTCCCACCACTTGAGGGATACTCTTCGTTCCTGGAAAACCATCTTTGCTGGTCTCCGTTCTATTCAACTTAACATCGCTACTGTTTCTGCTTGCCTGGGAAGCAACTAGGGGGGTTCCACTAGTCTCTGGTCACCTAGCTGGTTTGCTGTGGCTTACGTTCTGTGTCCTTCTGTTCACAGTCCCTGAGGCGGCGTACAGTATCCTTGGCAGGCACACCGTGGCCATCCCCAGGCAGCCCCTACCTCACCATTGACCTCACAGATGACGATGTGGTGCCCCAGAGCAGCAGCACCCCCTATACCCGCCTAGCCCAGGACAGCCAGCAGGAGGGCTTGGAGTCCCCGCAGGTGGATGCAGAGGGTAGAGATGCTGACAGCGCGGAGTATCAGGTACTACTAGGAACAGCTAAATAATAAGGAAGAAGTGGGTATTCCTCCTTTTGGGGAAGGGTCACTATTATAAAAGATTCTGTTCATCATATGTTACATACAGTTGTAGACTAGCTATTTTTATTAGGAACTAGAGTTGCTTCACTTATGTCTATAATCCACTGTATTACATAATCCATATTGTGTATTGTTCATGATTAGCCAATTGGGTGTGCTTGCTTTACTCCAGCTTTCTTGCATATGTATGTATAATGTATGTATGTATGTTAAGTATGTATCACCTAGAAATCTTTTCCTACTTACTGTAGTTCTATGTTAACAACTTGTTTTTTCATGGGCATCTCCTATATTATGGCAAGCTTTTTGTGTTCAAATGTCCAAAATTTCTTTTTTGCTTTTAAATCTTTTTGGAATGACCTGTTTGGCTTTGTGGTGGGAGTACCCAGGTGATTGTCGTTATGTTATTTGATCTTATTTCCCGTGAGTTTTTTGTTTATATTGTTCACTCTCAGATACTAAGTTAAATGTTACAGGTGAAATGTTACAAATCCCATAAAATCCCATATTTCTATCAAAAAACCAAACTGATCCCTTATATTCAAGGTGTCCTTACTCATGGTTTTTATTATGTTAAAGTAATGCCCCAAGTTTAACCCTGAGGCATTGGGGTATGGAGGATTTTTTTCTTGCTTGGTTCAGGCCATCCATCTCATTGGGATTCCTTCATGTGGTTTTTCTTCCAGGATGGGAAGGAGTTTGGAATAGGGGACCTCGTATGGGGAAAGATCAAGGGCTTCTCCTGGTGGCCTGCCATGGTCGTGTCATGGAAGGCTACCTCCAAGCGCCAGGCCATGTCTGGCATGCGGTGGGTCCAGTGGTTTGGTGATGGCAAGTTCTCTGAGGTGAGTCCAGGGCAAGTCAGGCTCTCGTGTTGCACAGACCCACAGTGTTTTGTACCCTTCCTTTTACACTTGACTCTTTAAGGTGAACAGCCTGTGACTGCTTTCTCTAGATGTTTGAGGCTGTTTGAATCCTATCTACAGAGGACAAAAATTTGTTAACTGGCTTAAACTGATACATAGTCTCAGGCCCAGATATCAATCTATCCTTATAGGAGACAAATGGCTGGAAAGTTCTCTGAAGCCACTTGTCGCCACTTGTGCTCTGTTGATTTTCCTTCTCTGGCGCAGTCCCCAGAAGGAATTCCTGAGCAGTCAGGAACAGTCATGAGGACTCAAAAACAAAAAACAAAAAACAACAAAAACAGTCAAACAGACTCAAAGATCCTCCTTGGAGACAGATAGGATTGTATCTGCCTCTGAGAGATGTGGGGAGGGGGTCATGCCTGGCAGACCTATGGCCACTTGGTGATAGTTACGAAAAAAAAAAAAATTCAATGGAGTACTGATTTCAAAGTCTGTTGATTATTTGTATTAACCTTTCTATTTATTAAGATATATTTATGGGGGGACAGGTCAGAGGAAGAGAGAGCCTACGCAGATTCTGTGCAGAAAGCCTGACACAGGGCTCAATCTCATGACCCTGAGATAACCTGAGCCAAAACAGTGTCAGATGAGTAACTAACTAGGCTACCCAGGTTTTACAACCTTTTCTTTTGATATTAACCATTTTGATTTCTTTCTTGAGTGTACGGAGTAGGAGTTCTGTTTGTTGGGCATGAATCTGGCGGTTTGATTCTGACACCCTATCCATGGAACATTCTGAGATATCAGCTTTTGTGCTAAGAACATATGCAGGCAATACTTTGCCTGTGATGGTTTCTTTTTGAAATGCTAGTCCAACCTTCCACAGGCCCTGAGGTTTGACGAAGAACAGCAGCAAGATGGTTTGGGATATAGGCCTACCCAGTACATCTGTGGGATTTGGCCTTCAATCAAGGTTCATTCTTTTCCATGATTTGAGCTTCCTCAGTGTCATTTGCTGTATATACGCTGAAATTCCCAAAGGGTGAGTGAGATAAATGGAACCTGGAGTCAGCATGGTAGGTGAATCAGATGGATATACTCTTCTTTTTGGCCAGCAGAGGGAGTAGGATGACAAATGTCCTGGGCCTTTGCTTTCTCTGCAGCATCTAACTGCAGGGATGTAGGCCCTGAGTTCTGTGAAATGAAGGAACATGAATTGTTTTTAATTGCTTTGGCCCAGTGAGACCTAAAATGAACTGGGTCTGATGAAGTGTGTGGCTGTTACCGTAAGAGGATGGGATTGCATTGCAGGTCCTGGTGTTTGGCTACAATACTGCATTAGAGCAGTTTAGTGCTGGGAATGGAACTCACATTTCAGTGTACAACCATGCTGATCCCCAGTTTCTTATAAACGGTGGCAACAGCCCCTTGAGGTGCAAAACAGGTTGGCATTAGAATAAGCATGCAGTGTTGAGAAGACATCATATGTCTTTTCAGAGTTAAATCAGCACCCTCCAACACTAGTTTCATCTACTGGCAGGCTGATTTGTTAATATATGGCCAAGGGACATGGGGCCTGAGACTTGTGGAGATGGGTACTGAGCGCCAATGGAAGGCACATACCAACAAATCCTAATAACTAAAAGTTGATTACTCTGGGCCAAGCATTATTCTCTAAACATATTCATTAAATGAATTCTGTTAATGGCACCTGGGTGGCTCAGTGATGGAGTGTTGAGTGTCTGTCTTTGGCTCAGATCATGATCCTGGAATCCTGGGAGCAAGTTCTGCATCAGGCTCCTCCAGGAAGCCTGCTTCTTCCTCTATGTCTCTGCCTTTCTCTGTGTATCTCTTGTGAATAAATAAATAAAAGCTTAAAAAAGATAATTCTGTTCATAGAAGGTTAAATCACAGTCCTACTCATGAGGGAGGAAAGAACCTGTGCAAAAGCATCCATGTCAGGGCGTCTACTCTGAATTTTAAGATGGGCCCACACCAGGGACCATGTGGGTCATTTGTACTTTTAGAAAATAACACAAATACAGGGTGTAGTTGATTGCATCTTTTTGGAGTATCCTATTTTCTCACATTTGAACTATCATATTCACCATACGTCTGGTATAAGGTTTGTCAGGTGGGGCATTTCTGTTTTCTACTTACTCTTCCTATCTTTTTAGTCTGTGAACTTGAACTCCAGGAATAAACCTGGGAGAGACACTAGGTGTTCAGACACCGGCTGTAAATGGATGCTGATGATGGCTGTCTCTTTTAGGTGTCTGCAGATAAGCTGGTGGCCCTGGGGCTGTTCAGCCAGCACTTTAACCTGGCAACCTTCAATAAGCTGGTGTCTTACAGGAAAGCCATGTACCATGCATTGGAGGTAACACTGTAGTAGGTGGGGAGGGCTTTGCCACAAGAACAGAATTAGAGCAGAAGCCAGCTCAGGCTACAGTGTGGGCAATGATAGCACAGGGAATCCTCCAGGGAGGAAGTATATGCAAACATGACAAGAACCCATGGACTAGGAAATGAAAGGAAGGTGTTTGAGACTTTCCTGGAGGAATTTCCATGGCTACTGTAAGGGAAGAGGAGTATTGGAAGGCAGGAGTCAATATATTCAGATTTGTAAGTGAGCTTCTTCAGAGCCTCATAGTCTTTTCCTTTTCGAGTGATGTGATTTGAGGTCAAGAGTGGAGAGGGCAGAGGCCAACTGCCTCCTCATTGTCTGGGGTTCCATCAGGCTCCATCACTCCCTCTACGTTGATTTGGAGATGAAATGGTCTGTGGCCTTGTTGCAGTATTTATGAGCCTTCCTTGGTGTTCAGTTAGACACATGAAACTTCCTGGTCCTCTGTAATCACGCCCCCCCGCCCCGCCGGGCCTGCCCCACTATCATTGGGTAAATAAAACCAGAAATCTGAAGCTTCTCATAGGCAGTGATGGTGGCTTTGGTGCTGGCTGATGGTTTCTCCAAATCTAAAAGTGATCGAGCTAATGCTGATCCTCTGCTCTTTGAGAGGGGGCTGAGCCCTCAAGTCCCTACAGGAAAGAGATTTGGTATCTCCATGGGGAGATGTAATTCCCCCTCCTTGGCCGCCTGCCTATGTCTCTAGACTCAGGCCCCTCCTCCTGTCACATACCAGAGCTCAGGACAGCTGCTGGGCTCTGAAAGGGACCAGTGTAAGGAAGAATGCAGGCCCCAGCTGCGGGAAGCCCTAGGTGTGGTCTGGCAAGCACCCGTCCCTCCTATTCATTATAGCCTGTCTATCTCCACAGAAAGCCAGGGTACGGGCTGGCAAAACCTTCCCCAGCAACCCTGGAGACTCGTTGGAGGACCAGCTGAAGCCCATGTTAGAGTGGGCCCACGGGGGTTTTAAGCCCACTGGGATCGAGGGCCTCAAGCCCAACAACAAGCAACCAGGTGGGACTGGGACCCCGGGCAGCAACCACAGTCCACTGCTGGTGGGGGGACCTCTTGGTAGATGCAGCTACCCCCTGCTGATGCCCACCCTACCCCAGCATTCCAGCAATCTGTCAGCTCTGGAGCTCTTCCACAGTGAACCCTCAAGGATGCTGGAAACGCAAACAGCCCAGCCTTTTCCAGGTCCCCTGGTCACTTTTCCTGCTAAAGGTCAAGTACATGTCATTGGGATTCAATCTGTTGTGAAAACTTAAGTAAACACAAGGCCAAGATGGAATCTTAACTAGTACCCCCCCCCCCCGCCTTTTTTTAAAGGAAAAGATAATTAAGCTATGCTCATTGGAGAAAACCTGGAAAGTATTAAACCCTCTCCAAACCCCAGAAACCATTTCCATTGGGAAGGAGGTATCATCCATTCTAATGGGTTTTACCAGGACTATATTTTCTTTATTATAAAGAGAAGTGTAGTTTCTTCACATTGTCCCTGTGGAAATCCCAGGTGCCTGAAATCCAGGATTTGTCTTAACAATTCACACATTTAACATAGTATTTTTCTGTTTCTGTTTTGTTTCCCTTCTTCACCCACAAATAAGTGGTTAATAAGTCGAAGGTGCGTCGTACAGGCAGTGGGAACTTAGAATCAAGGAAATACGGTATTCCCTTCCCATATTTTGACTCTGCACTATTTTCTCTGCACTTTCTTTCGATTTCTTGCATAGACAGTGGTCACTGGGAAAGAATCCAATCTGTTAAAAAGTGAACTTGAGCCCTCACCCACCCCTTCACTCCCAACCCTCACAATGACCCCTCAGGTTAACATTGCTGGTGTGCACATCCTTCCAGTATTTTCTCTACACTAGTTGGATTCTTGCTTTCCCTTTTTCAATTCTAATACCGTATGCGCTGTCAAATGTAATATGTCACTAAAGGGTCCTTATGATTTCTAATGTTTTTAATTTTCTTTAACCATGTTCCTATGACATTTACAGAATGATTAAAAGTAGTGGGAAGTTATAGAAATAAACAGTGGTCACGTTTTAACTTTTTTTCTGGTAACAACATTAAAAAGTACTGAAAAATAGGTGAAATTAGTATAAGTTATATATTTAACTTCATCCAATATTTCCATCCTTTTAGCATTTCTAACAGCCTGTATGCAAATTATGAGATTTTTACATTTTCTTTTTAGAGGAGTTTTCAGAATCTGTCTTTCGACATGTCTTAGGATGTCTAAATTTTGATGCTAAATTTTCATTAGAAATATTGGATATCTATTTTTATAGATGTCCCAAGTTCCAAATGAGCCAGTGGATTGGCTCCATTTGCAGTTTTTGAGTTTACATCTAGGTTAAATGTAAAATGCAGTCATCTGGTTACACAAGTCACATTTCAAGTGCTCAGTCACAACACATGGCTCTCAGCTTGCGTGCTGGGCATCATAGACCAAGCTTATTCTAATTTTCCTTGTGACGGGTCTATGAGGATGTATTCTTTTGCACCCATCACTGTTTAAAACCCCTAGCGTGGGATTGTGAAATCAGTCACCATCAGAGTTGTCCCAAAAGAGGCTGTAGGACAACCAGTGTGGATTTATGTTAGGGTACAGGTGCAGCTGGCCCCTGGTCATGGCCTTGTCCTCTCCTAGGCTCCTGTTTTCCCCGTACCCCTGCCCCCGCTGCCATCTCCTTACCTTCCACAGAGAACAAGACTCGAAGACGCACAGCTGACGACTCAACTGCCTCAGACTATTGCCCCCCACCCAAGCGCCTGAAGACAAACTGCTATAATAACGGCAAAGATCGAGGAGAGGAGGACCAGAGTCGAGGTGATCATTGGGGCAGTGAGGAGGCTGGAGGAATGATGCCACCAGCTATCGGGCAGGGTGTGTGGCATTCCTGATGAGTATGTCTAACCCCCTGTCACACCTTCTCTTTTCTCAACAGAACAAATGGCTTTGGATGTTAGCAACAACAAGAGTAACCTGGAAGGTAACATGGTCTCCCTTGTATTCAGTCTCTGCTGCTTATCTTTTTTCTTTTTTTAATATTTCTATTTTATTTATTCATTAAAGACACAGGGAAGGGGGGGTCAGAGACACAGGCAGAGGGAGAAGCAGGCTCCCCAACGCGGGTCCCGGGACTCCAGGATCACGCCCTGGGTCAAAGGCAGGCGCTAAACTGCTGAACCACCCAGGGATCCCTCTGCTACTTATCTTGAGGGTTGCTCAAACTTTGCCTTGGCCTGCTTGTCTGCCCCATGGGAGTTTAACCCACAGCTCTGTGCCATGGCCTTGGGCTAGGCTGTGGATATCTTAGTTGTTACATTTAATAGAATGGGTTGTCTGGTTTTCACTGAGGCTGATCCTGCCTCTGTGAATGAGCAAGTGGGGTGGGGAGGCTTGGCCCCAGAATACCCCAAACCTGAAACCACGATCTCTTACAACTTGAGCCTTCCTCAGACAAGTGGAACAGGCTTTGAGGAGCAAGGTAGACACACTTCACCACTGTTACTCTGTTAAGTGAACCTTGGTATGTTTGTACTGGGTGGTAATTAGCCACCGGAATGGAGATTCTGCCTGGAACGTGTATCACGGAATTCAGAATGTGTAAGGACAGATGGACTCTCCCTTGCTTCCTCAGCCTGATGTCCTTTAGTTAACAAATATTTATCAAGAGGTTATCTCAGTGCTGGGTAGGAAAACAGCATAGCTCCTAGCACAGGGAACTTTGGAGAAAGCTCATGTTTAGAGAAGTCCCTGTTGGACCTGAAAGCCTTGACCCATAATCCTCCCATTTCCCAAGACTGTCATCCATCTGTTTTTCCTGGCTTGGGAGAATTGATCTCAGACATTTTTAAAAATTAATTAATTTTTAAAGATTTTACTTATTTGAAACAGAGGGAATGAGAGAGAGCATGCCAGAATGAGAGGGAGAAGCAGATTCTCTGCTGAGCAGGGAGACTCAGATGGGTGCTTGATCCCAGTGAGGTCCCTGGAATCACAGCCCGAGCCACAGGCAGACACCCAACTGACCAAGCCACTCAGGTGCCCCTTAGGTATTTTTTTAAAAAAGATTTTGTTTATTTATTCATGAGAGACGAGAGAGAGAGAGAGAGAGAGAGAGAGAGAGAGAGAGAGAGGCAGAGACACACACAGGCAGAGGGAGAAGCAGGTTCCCTGCAGGGAGCCCGATGTGGGACTCGATCCCAGGTCTCCAGGATCAGGCCCTGGGCTGAAGGCGGGTGCTAAACTGCTGAGCCATCCGGGGTGCCCCACTTAGGCATTTTTAAAATAAGATTTATTGATGTGTTTTGGAGAGAGCCAGAGAGGGGAAGCGAGGTTCCCAGTGAGAGAGCAAGAGGGAGAGTGAATCTCCAGCAGACTCTGCTGAGAGTAGAGCTTGACAAAGGCCTCTATTCCACAACCCGGAGATCACATGACCTGAGCCAAAACCAAGAGTTGAGCTTAACCGACTGCCACCCAGGCACCTGGATCTCAGGTTTCTCAATGGCCCTACCCACATGATCAGTGCTGTGGCTCCGTCCTGACCTGCTCGTGTGAGTTCAAGACTATACTAATAGGAAGGGACCTGTGTTCTCAAATTGCATTCAACTGCTATGAGTAAGGTTGGTGCAGGCAACTCTTAATCACGAGGACACCAGCAAATTGGCATCACCAGAAATTTTCCACGTCTATCTCAAAGATTTTCATACCAGGTCCTCTGGAGCTTATCCCTGGGCTAGGTGGCACTTGCTCAGTGTCCTGCCCGGTGTTTTCCTAGTTGGCCATGCCTTCTTATTGGACCATGCGTTTGCCTATCTTGCGGGACCTCTTGCCCTGGGCTCTCTTTTGGCCTTTCTATCTATCTGGATGAAGCATTGCTGAAAGGAACAAAGTGTGAGGAATCCTTGTTATTTTGCCAGCTTCCAATAACTATTCAAAAGCAGTTAGACTCAAAGTTTCAGCCCTAGTGTTGTGGTCATAATTGTTGCAAGCTGTATCCCTATCTTTCTTACAGATAGCTGTTTGTCCTGTGGTAGGAAAAACCCCGTGTCCTTCCACCCTCTCTTTGAGGGTGGCCTCTGCCAGACATGCCGGGTAAGTGGTAATCCCGCCCTGGGCTTTCCTGCCCTTTCCCTGTACTCCCCTGTACTTTTCCCCAGAAAAAGGCACCCATGTGTATGTCATTTGACCCTGCCCGGGCAGGCGCAAGTGGAGTGCTGAGGCCCGGGAGCTGGACTGGGGAGGCCATCCTACAGTGGGAAGCAGAGCCCAGCTGGGGGCCCTGGCAAGGGTCAGTGGCTGCATCCTTGGGCCATAGCCAGTGAGGTGCTGGTCCCTGCAGGTTCCTGTCTCTGATTTCTCGGGTGTTTCTCTTGGGCTGCCAGGACCGGTTCCTTGAGCTGTTCTACATGTATGATGATGATGGTTATCAGTCCTATTGCACCGTGTGCTGTGAAGGTCGTGAGCTGCTCCTCTGCAGCAACACTAGCTGTTGCCGGTGAGCATGGGTGTGGGCCCCGTGGGCCAGATCTGCTGCCGAGAGGGATCCCAGGCATGGAGCTGGGTCCAAGCCAGTATTCCCCAGGGCTGAGGTCCTCGAGTACTTAAAATGGAACTGGGATGTAGGGATGGACTTAAAACTTAGGTCCCTGAGGGCAGGGAAGGACCCCTAAAGATGGTCAGATTCTGGGGATGCTTTGGGAAACTTGTCTGTGCCACAGCATGGGCTGAGGGCCCTTTGGTATCCAAGCAAGAGATTAGTGTCCCCCAAATCCCGACACAGGGCCTTCCAGTCCATGGTGAGGAGCAATTGGGACCTGAAGGTTTGTTAACAGTCTGTTGACATCTGTGTCATTGGTGGGGGTGGCAGGGGAGCTGCTTGACTGAGGCGACCCTCTTCCTTGCTCCCGAGTGCAGGTGCTTCTGTGTGGAGTGCCTGGAGGTCTTGGTGGGCACCGGCACGGCAGCAGATGCCAAGCTGCAGGAGCCCTGGAGCTGCTACATGTGCCTCCCGCAGCGCTGTCATGGTGTCCTGCGGCGCCGGAAGGACTGGAACGTGCGCTTGCAGGCCTTCTTCACCAGCGACATGGGGCTCGAATACGTAAGCCACAGGCTTCTTTCTCCCAGCACCACCTACCCCCAGAACTTCCGGGGTCTGGAGCATGCTGGATGTGTTGGAAAGAGTTAATGGAAAAGATCCATTGTACAAATGAGCATCTGAGAGCCTCAGACCACATCCTCTGTATGGTGTCAGGCCTCTCCAGTATTCTTCCTCTCCTTTGTGGCCTCTCATTATATTGGATTTTCAAGGGCCTTTTTGAGAAAATGGTTATAGAACTAAACTAAGCCTTAGCCTTAGGGGAACCGAAGAGGAAAAGGAAGCCTGTGGCTTATTCTTAAATCTTGGTGGGAGTGGATTTTCCTGAGCTCCTGCCTGCAGTTGTTGGAGGGAGGCTCCAGGTCATTCCTGAGTAGGGTATTGTGTTTTTGTGTGTGTGTGCGCGCATCTGTATCAAAGTTGCATCTGTGTTCACGTCTAAGGGTAAAATGGCCATTCTGTGCCGGAGCTCTCCAGGGGATCCTAGCTAGGAAGTTGCAGAGCACAGGGTTTGTGACCCTCAGGAAGATCAGCCCACCCCACCTCCCCTCCTCCAGGGGTTGAGTCTACCCCCTGCACCTTGACCTCCGTGACCTCCTTCTTTAACCTGGCAGGAAGCCCCCAAGTTATACCCTGCGATTCCCGCAGCCCGAAGGCGGCCCATTCGAGTCTTATCCCTGTTTGATGGAATTGCAACAGGTGAGTTTGGAGTTCACCTAGGGATGCTCGCTCACCTGCTCCAGGTGTCCTGTCATCAAAGCCAGGAAAGACTCCTGGGATGACCTCTTGGTCACTTGTTCTGAGAACACCACTGCCTCCTTGTTTCTTTCCTGAATCCTCTCCACCATTTCACCTACCTGGCCCTCTTTTGGGGCCTTTTAAAAGACAGGTATATTTTAGCTGTGTTATACTTTTTATTAGGTGCAAGTATCTTAGGAAATGATTTTCCTGTTCTATAAGCCTAGATCCATTGGAACTGAATTAGGCAGCTCTAATCTGGTTTCCTCCCATTTCCCTCAGGTCCCCCCAGGTAGTGAATAAGCATAGTCAACATGCATGCTGCCTCTGGGGGATTTGTCTGATATAACTCATTTACCCCTCACAACTACTCTGTAATGTATCGTTAGGAACATCTCTATTACCAGAGCAGGAAGCAGTAGAATGAGGTGCTCTGCACTTCGCAGCATTTGTACTTAATGTTTATACTTTGGTGTCTCCATTCCTAAATCCCTGACAGCCTTAATGGCTCTTCCATATCATTACTGATAGCTTGTTTTCCCCCACTCTGTTGGGTCTTAAAGACCTACTTGTGTTGGTGCAGATCACACATAGTAGGACTGAGCCTTGTCCATGCCACCAGGCTTTGAGGTTGTTTTCTAAACATGTTTTTGGTGAAGATTCCTGTCTGTGTGTCTGTGTTTGACTGTGCTGGGTGGTAGGTGCTGGGGCCTTGGCTATGTGCCTGTCCATTTTACTAGATCCTGGTAGTCAGTTTTACTGGTTATCCATATATTTTGTTGATGAAACTCTGCAATCCTGGGGGCCTAGTGTACTCAGCAAACGATTTCTGTGCTATCTGCATGGGTTCCCTTGAGGATGACCATGTTCTTGGTGGGTCTGCTTTGAGCTCTGGAGATGGCTTAGAATCAATGGAAGTAGCGTGTCCAGGGAGGACAATCCTGATGCACATTCTGTCCCCTGAACCCCCTATAGGGTACTTGGTCCTCAAAGAATTGGGCATCAAAGTGGAGAAATACGTCGCTTCCGAAGTGTGTGAAGAATCCATCGCTGTTGGAACTGTGAAGCATGAGGGCAACATCAAATATGTGAATGACGTCAGGAATATCACGAAGAGAAATGTGAGGCAGCCTGCACTCCCGCTCACTCTTCCCTCATGCATGCCCTCACCCCACCCCCACACATTCCCATAGCCATGTGGTCCCCTTCCCCATGCCCAGGGCTGTGGTAGAAGATTAACCTGGGTTTCATCCAGCTGTAGTGCCACAATCCACAATTAGGTAAATTATTCAGAATGATTTAGATCTTCTAGAATCTGGAGCATTGGGTTGTCTTGGGTCAGCAGTGAAATTGGGGAGACTTGAGTAACCAATTAAGATTCTATAAGAGCATCCTCTTTGGGATCCCTGGGTGGCTCAGCGGTTTAATGCCACCTTCAGCCCAGGTCATGATCCTGGAGCCCTGGGATCGAGTCCCCCGTCGGGCCTCCTGCATGGAGCCTGCTTCTCCCTCTGCCTGTGTCTCTGCATCTCTCTCTCTCTGTCTCTCTCTCTGTCTCTCTCTCTCTCTCGAATAAATAAGATCTTTAAAAAAAAAAAACAAACTTTTTTTTTCTCCTTTAAAGTAGGCTTCACACCCAACCTGGGGCATGTACTCACCATCTTGAGGCTGAGTTTTATATTCTACCACCTGAGCTCTAGAAGTGGGTTTTCTTTTTTTTTTTCTTAAAAAAAAGATTTCATTTATTCATGAAAGACATCAAGAGGCAGAGACATAGGCAGAGGAAGGAGCAGATTTTCTGCAGGGACCCTGCTATGGGACTCCATCCTAGGGCTCTTAGATCATTCCCTGAGCTTAAAGCAGGCATTCAACCACTAAGCTACGCAGGTGTCCCGAAGTGGGTTTTCTTGATAGGTATCTGTGACCTAGGCTGTATTCCTTTATTGTCACCCCACTCAGAGTGCCTTCCCTAAGAGTGACTGTTTTTCTCTCACAGATTGAAGAATGGGGCCCCTTTGACTTGGTGATTGGTGGAAGCCCATGCAATGATCTCTCAAATGTGAACCCTGCCAGGAAAGGCCTGTATGGTGAGCATCCCTTCTTTCTGGTGGCCCTAAGAGCTCCTATGTCACCTGAGTCCTGAGGAGGCCTGATCTGAGAAGGAAGTATTTGTTTCTGACAATGTAACCTGATGGTTCTACCCTTGTCCATTTTAAATCCTGTCCCCAGAAATACTAATAAATTCTGCACTGCTGATGCCTTTGTCCTTTGTCACTCCAGAGGACTACAAGAAGGACTGTAGGATGTCAGCTTAGTAGAGTGTCAGCTGTAGTCAGGTGATCACTGGGAACCCATTGGTCTCAATATGGAGGGGTGGACTGAATGAAGGGTCTTAACTTGTCTGTGCCAATCTTCTTTTGTGTGCTCAGAGGGTACAGGCCGGCTCTTCTTTGAGTTCTACCACCTGCTGAATTACACACGCCCCAAGGAGGGTGATGACCGGCCCTTTTTCTGGATGTTTGAGAATGTGGTAGCCATGAAGGTGGGCGACAAGAGGGACATCTCTCGCTTCCTGGAGGTGAGGGGACCTAGGGTCCTGCTTGTAATGGATGGGAAGGCCCTGTTGGCACTGGGGCATGATTGGATGTTTCATCCTTTAATGTGATTTCTGAGGTCTTAATGGAGGTTATGTCTAAACTCCAAACACATGCAGTCATGTGGGTTGTTTGTATGTATGTACGTATTTATTTGTTTATTTTTTAATGGTTGATTGTTTTTAGTGTATGGATAATATTTGATGTCTAACCTCACCCTGAACCCACTGAAGTCAGATGGTGAAATCCTCATCTACTTTTGGGGCTTTAGGAGATTTGTCCAAACTTTTACTCTAGGGAGGTTTTGTTTTTTTGTTTTTATTCACATCCCTGTGATGAGAACCGCTGCTTAGGGGCTGCAGTCGATTCATTATGAAGCATTATCATCAAGCTTTATTAGTAAATACTTTTTCTACATTTCACTCATTTTTTCGAAACTTAAATACCTAAGTTCTGTTAGAGAGGTTATGGAACAGACTGTGTGAACCTGGCAGATGGCTGTCAGAAGCCACATTTTGTCAACACTACATTTCTGCCGCCAGGATTCCCAACTTGCCAGATTTCAATTCTGAACTGCTTTTTACTACCTGTATATAGCACATTGTAATTATCTGTCAGGTCTGAGGATATATCTTCTCTCAGAACCTGCAGGTCCAATCTTATCTCTAACACACCATTAATATCAGGGTACTAGCTGTATCTTATAGCCAGATTCCTTTTTTTCTAAAAAGATTTTATTTATTCATGACAGAGTGAGAGAGAGAGTGAGAGGCAGAGACACAGGCAGAAGAAGAAGCAGGCTTCATGCAGGGAGTCCGACCTGGGACTCGATCCTGGGTCTACCAGGATCATATCCCAGGCCAAAGGCAACGCCAAACCGCTGGGCCATCGGGGCTGCCCTATAGCCAGATTCCTGATGGGGATTGGTCTGGTCTGTCTTCTTGCTGGCAGAAACCATACCTCCTCTATTGCCAGGGGGTCGCTGTGTCACCTATATACCCAGGTCAAGCCCCACTGTTACTGGCTTCCGTGTGAATTTTGATGTGTGCTCCCAGCAGGTGTCCTTCTTTCTCTGCAGTGTAACCCAGTGATGATCGATGCCATCAAAGTGTCTGCTGCTCACAGGGCCCGCTACTTCTGGGGCAACCTGCCGGGAATGAACAGGTAACAAGGGGCACAAGGTGGGACAGGTAATAGCCAAGTATAATGATGTGAGCCCTAACTGAACTCTTGTGGGCCTCTTATGACTCAGAGGCCCACTGGCTTTTCTGGGAAATGGCCCCACCAGGGATTCAGACCAATTCCTGGTGTCATGGTTGAAGCCTTTTGAGAAGTACAGCAGCAACCTGATGGTCAGAGTCCAGCATTCCTTATTCTTATCTGACTTGTTCCCATTCTGCCCATGGGCCAGGTTCTCAAAAGTGCTTCTAGCATCTTCTCCCCTCTGTTCACACTTTGCTAAATGCTAGAACAGAGTATATGGAGTACTGATGCTTCTGTACTCCACCTCTTTTCCCTGCTGCTGTCCATTGGGAAATACAAGTGATTTTTAGATGAAGTAATCCCTGGCTGAGGCCTGTGGTGATGACCAGTCTAGTAACAGAGCTGAGATAACCTTCCCCCATAGGATTTTATTTATTTATTCATTCATTTATTTGTTTATTTATTCATTTATTTATTTATTTAAATATTTGTGGAGCTGTGTAGCAGAGGCTGGTTTTACTGTGCTACTTTTTTTTTTTTTTTTTAATGATAGTCACACACAGAGAGAGAGGCAGAGACCTAGGCAGAGGGAGAAGCAGGCTCCATGCACCGGGAGCCCGGCGTGGAATTTGATCCCGGGTCTCCAGGATCGCACCCTGGGCCAAAGGCAGGCGCCAAACCGCTGCGCCACCCAAGGATCCCTTGCATTTTCTTTAGC
Source organism: Canis lupus baileyi (assembly GCF_048164855.1). Classification (NCBI taxonomy): domain Eukaryota; kingdom Metazoa; phylum Chordata; class Mammalia; order Carnivora; family Canidae; genus Canis; species Canis lupus. The sequence goes on from NC_132863.1 coordinate 24,172,732, forward strand.
CAAGAACTTTTCCCACCTTTTTTCTTTCCATGTTCAAAGCCACAAAGTAAGTGGCTTAGCAAAGGATTCATTGTCTCCTCCATGTGGTTTCTGGGGGATACAAACTGCTAATTAAGATACAAAATATGATGGTAATGTGACATTCTAAACTTACAAATGAGTTAAACTTAAAAAAAATTCCTCCTTTAGAAGGAAGTGCTGGAAGCATAATAACTTTCAGGCATTTAGCAAAGTGTGAACAGAGGGGAGAAGATGCTAGAATATCTTAAAGCATTTCTTTTGGGTGTGTTGCAGTTTTATTTGGCTAATCAGCCAGCGAAATGGAAAATGTCTATGTCTGGATGAAGTGGACTCTTCACTCAACGCTTGAGCACTCACACTGTGCCAGGCATTGCTGTCCGTGTTGCCAGTTTAGTGGGGAACACATTAGATGTTAGCCTTGGCTCTCATGGGGTTGACATGCTAATGGGGGATGGGCAGAGAAGACCCTAAATTATTTCATAATCATGGCTGGAGGTTTGGGGCATTGGAGGAATTAATGGAGAGGCTTCTCATTCCTTAAATAAAGGAAATGAGCTGCTCAGTTATTTTAGGGAGGAATGAACCTTCTAGGCAGAAGGAATAGGGGAAATGGTGATGTGAACAGTGAATTGGAAGACCCAGTGTTCCAGGCACTACAATGGCTAGGAGGGTAAGACAGAGGACTCAGAAGTATGGGCCAAGTTGTACTGCACATGTGGGTCATCGCGTGGGAACTCCTGAGCCATTGTAAGGGGTGAGGGTTGTATCTCATGTTCATGGTCTTTGCTCATAGAAAGATAGACAAGGGCAAGATGAGGGCAGCAAGGAGGAGGCCCGGGAGGGTGCCTATTCAGAGTGCCCCAGGAGGCACCATTCATACATATTCAACACAATACAAGTGTGGCTCTGGGGGCTTGGCAGCTTAGGAGTTCTACTGAATCAGATTGTAGGTAATGTGAGGGTGGGACTAACAGGATTTGCTGATGCCTTGGATGTAGGGTATCCGATGAACGGAGGAGTATTCAGAACCTTCAGAGTTCTCTGCCTGAATTGTGAGAATAACTGGGTGGCTACAACTTGGCCCTGCAGGGTTCTAGGATGGTTGACGCCACCATCACCTGATCTGAAATACTGTCGTTAGATCAGATATCTGGGTTGTGTAGATCTCAGTCCTGCAATTATATCACTGGGTAGGGCTGCACTGTGTCTCCCAGTTCCCTTGGGTTCATGGAAGATTCAAGATTGGGGATAGGCAGGCATTGGAAGCCCAGAAGGTGAGGTCAGGGAAATCCTTGACAGAATCTAGGGGAATGTTTTGTGTGATTCAGTGGCCTCTCTTGTAGGTCATCACATTCATTCTTCAATCTGATTTCCTTTTGCCCTTGGTGTTACTTACACAGGAGTTGCTGTGGTGTTCATCAACTCTGTGCATTCAGACCTTTTGCTGGTTTTCTGCTCTGGAATGCTTAACCACTTGGTTCCTTGAGTTCTAGCCCTTTCCCTTCTCAGGCATCTGTCTGCCTCTGCGTTTGCAGGTTTCAATGGTGAAAGTTATAAGGGTAATTGTAGTTTTGTCAACCATCTCCTGTCCTTCTTGCCTGTACCTCCTGAAACCCTCTGGAGGCCACATGCCTACATCCCCAGCTGTAAGCCACCGAATCATGGGTTTGATGTGCTAGTTGCAGCAAATAAATCCACAAAGACCTAATTAATCCAAGCTCTTGAGGCCAAGAGAGGTGGCCTGACTTGCTCAAGGTCACTCAGTCAGTGAGTGGTGGGGTTGGACTAAAGGGGTCTCCTGACTCCTGCCAGTGTGCTTTTTCCCCTTCATTCTGATCTCAGTAGGAGAGCTCATACTAAAATTAAAATTTGGGAAGGGAGAGCATTCACTCCTGGACTTTGGGCTTGCCCCTTTAAAGGGGCAAGTCTGTCTTTGTCTTTGGCACATAGTATGATGTTCCTGCGAGGCTCACTTTTTTTTTTAATCAGGTAATTGTAACAAGGTCAGTGCCAGAGCACATTTTGCAGTCTTCGGCCCTCATTCCCACGTTGGGAAGTGCCTAGCCGAGGCCCCTTTATAGTTGGTAGAAAGTAATGGGTTTTGGATGTTCCCAGGCCCGTGATAGCATCAAAGAATGATAAACTCGAGCTGCAGGACTGCCTGGAGTTCAATAGGACAGCAAAGGTAAGACGTGCTACCAAATGGTCTCTGGAAATGCACTTGGTGACCTCCAAGCAAGGAGTTGACCTTGGTGTCCAGTTTTTTCTGCCCCTTCCCTGCCACATGACTCCCTGGTGTTGGCCCTCTTTCCCCACTTTATTATTCTGTCCCATCTTAGAGCAGAGCAGGAGAGGTTCTTGAGACACAAATACTCACTGTGAGAAAAGGTGACTAGTCATTCCAATTGTGAATGCAAACTCTGTAGACACAGATAATTTCAGCTCATCTTCCAGTAACAAAGGAGTAATTTTACTTTTGCCACAAAAATTATCATAGATAATGAAGACTTCCATGACCTGAATGTTTACTTCAGGTTAGGTTTCATTCATTCACAACCCCAGTGGGCCATCCTCAAAATCCGGGTGGGTTTTTTTTACTTTTGCTTAATCCTGCTTGATCAATAACTCTGGTGTTTTCTTGGCCCCTCCACGTGATCTTACTCATGGTCACTTTTTTTATCTGTTGTTCTCTGTGAGGCTGGTCCTTCCTGCTCATTAACTTCTTGGTGTTTGTGGGAAGCACAAAATGTTCTCGCCATCCAGTTCTCCTCATTCCCTCTGTGAGCCCAACCCTGCCTCCCCCTCTTCCCACCTGCCCTCCCTTCTCCATCCTCCCTAGGTGCTTATGAGCTTTGACTTGACCCAGGCCCTTCATCCTGTGCTCACTCCATGATGTCGTTTTGTTCTCCAGTTAAAGAAAGTACAGACAATAACCACCAAGTCGAACTCGATCAGACAGGGGAAAAACCAACTTTTCCCTGTTGTCATGAATGGCAAAGAAGATGTTTTGTGGTGCACTGAGCTAGAAAGGTGAGCAGGGCTGCACGTGAAGAGGGAAATCACACAGCCAGTACAAGTGGGCAGCTGCTTGCCTCAATTCTGTGTGGTCTTAAATGACCAATGTTAGCAGAGCTGGGAGTAATGCCTTTTCAGAGTCAGTGCTCATTTTCCTGATATAAATGATAGAAGGGTGGTGGCAGTGAGGAATCTGAAACGTGAGGTCGTTGGACCGACTGCATCATCTCCCCGTTTCTGCTCTGCTTCCCTTGCATTGACCTGCCCCAGCATACTGGGCCTCCAGGGCATATGAGGAACCAGCAAAAGACCATCCTACTGCCTTTGCCGTTGGTCTTTCTCAGAAGATTCCCTCCAAGCCAATTCCCTCCAATCCCAGCCAAGTTGCTGGTCCAAAGCTGGTTCCTACTTAGCCACAGTCTGTCTTCTTCTATTTATTTGGCTAAGTTGGTAGTTTAACTGTTTTGTTTCAAAGAACCAGCTCTTGGATTTCAAGGTTCCTTTTCTGGTTTCATTTTTTATTTTACATTTTTCTTGTTTATTTTGTTAGAAATGAAGGCAGGGCTATGAATATTCCTCTTTACATTTTTGGCTGCGTCTCAATGGATTTGATAAGAGCATTTTCATTCCAGATATTTCAGTCCCTACAACTGGTTTTATTTCTCTGATTTGACAGTACTTTTCTTAGTCTAAAAGGAAGTTCTGATTCATAGAAACTGGCAGGAAACCTTGCCTGTTCATCTTGTGGATTATTCTGTATTTTGAAACCTAAGCCTAATATGCTAGGCTGGCCCTGTGACACTAGGTGGGTGCAGATGGCTGTCAATATATTTAGGCAAAACAAGACACTGGCCTATGGTGTTACATCTTTGGCATGTTTCTTAATACTCATTTTTAGTCATTGGCCTATTGGTGTGCTTTTTAGTATTAGATTACAAACCCAGGAAAGCCTGAGGTTTAGTGTATCTATAGCCTCTTACCAGGCCTGGTGGAATCCCATGGAGGAAGCTCTTGGTATATTTGGTTGCCATCTGCCATTAAGTCCAGCTTGGCCCTTGATCTAACAACTGGCTTTTAAGATTGATAGAAAATGCAGGCTACATCAGTGTACTTACGGTTAATTATCTGAGCATCTAATGATCCATTTCTACAAATGCCCTTATTTCTTATTTAGAAAATTGCCTAACTTTTCTCCTCTTGTTGTTTGAAAGCAGATACATGTCTGTTTGCTTGCTGTCTGGGTTTCTTGGCCTTCATTTCATTCGTTCATTCACTCACTCAAATGGGGAATATCCACTGAGCTCTAGCTATGTGCCAGGAGCATAGTGCTAGTGCTTGGAGATGCACAAAACAGGCATCCTCATAGAGGAACAATGCCCTCTTGATTGTCACTTGTGTTCTGAAGAACCTGTTCATCTGACCTCTGGGGGTCAAGAGAGGGCTCATGTGAAGGCCCGGTTGGCATGATGGAAAGGATGGGACAAAGGGCAGAAAGAGCAGTGCCATGCTGTTTATCTGAGGATCTCCCAGAGGCCCTAAGCATGCTGGAAGGGGCACTTCTGACTCCCTGTCTTTTTTATTCTGGTGCCCTCCAACCCACCAGGATCTTCGGCTTTCCTGTACACTACACGGATGTGTCCAACATGGGCCGTGGTGCCCGCCAGAAGCTGCTTGGGAGGTCCTGGAGTGTGCCTGTCATCCGACACCTCTTCGCCCCCCTGAAGGACTACTTTGCCTGTGAATAACCCCCCAGGCACCCAGAGCCCAGTAGCACTGGGGTATGTGGGGCAGAGCCAGGACCCAATAGGTACAGCCCAAGCTCTGCCCTTCCTCTGCTCAACATTGTGGGGTCATGCCAGATAACTTTGGCGGACAGTGCCGCGTGACCCCCCTCCTGGCAGGGGCAGCCTGAGGTGCCACCTCCTTGTGCACAATTCAGACCTGGCTGCTAGGAGCGGCCAAACACGGTGCTCATTTTGTCTAATCCGAAAACTTTTAAAACTTGAAGTAGGTAGTAAGATGGCTTTTTTTTTTTTTTTTCCCTCCTGGGTTTATGGCTCAGAGAAACAATGGCTAAGATACCAAAACCACAGTGCCGACAGCTCTCCAATACTCAGGTTAATGCTGAAAAATCATCTAAGACAGTTACTGCAAGACTTTGATTTTTTAAAAACATCTGCAGCTCCTCTTTTCCAGGAGCATGCAGTGGTAGACATGTAGCTAAGGGACATTTTAAGAGCCCTGGGTATTTTTTTCCTCTCAGGCTAGCAGAAGAGGAAAGGATGCCTATGTCTTTCTTGAATTTTTATCTAGCAAGCACATTCCTCTGGCCTCAGCATAAAGGGCTGGGACCCACTACCGGGTTCCATGTAGAGTATTTTCCATGATGATGATTTCAGCAGGGATGACCTCATCATCACATTCAGGGCTATTCCCACCCCCACCCCACCCCACCACAAACCCAAGGGGGCAGACACCCTTAGCTAAATCCCCTCCCAGTGACTGCAATAGAACCCTCTGGGGAACTCAGGACCTCAGGACTGGGTGGGCTGGGTTATCTGCTGCCTTGTGTTATGCAGGTGTGGCTTCTCTCAGTCTCCCTCTTCCTCATGTGAAGGGAGCAAAGGAGGAAGCTAAGGGAAGATACCCTCCTCTGCCCTCAAAACGGACCCTACAGACTACTCTGCAGGCACAAGTCCCCAGTCGAGAAGTAGGACACCCCAAATCCTCAGCCTTTTCCTAAACTGAGCAGCAGTGACAGCTGGGGCAAAGCACATTCCCCACACTTGCCCCTCATCTCAGAGACTGCAGGGGAAAACTGCAATAACAGCTCGACTCTCCCTCCAGTGATTTTAAAGTCCTTTTGTATCCCATGAGAGAAGTTTTTAGGGGGAGTGGGAGGTCGGGAAAGCTGCATTTCAGAAATGCTGTCGTAATGGTTTTTAACAACTTTTATTCTTCTTACTGGTGCTATTTTGTAGAATCAGGATCAATGTTGACAGGTTTTGTGGGGATTGTTTTATACACTTTTTTTTTAAATCACAGACTTCTATTTTTATGTTTTAACATTTTCATAAAAAAAATTTTTTTTTAACTGGAGCCACATAACAAGTATGGGGAAAATTGTGCCTTGTTTCAACAGTTTCGCTAATTCTTAGGCTGAAAGATGACAGATGCCTAGAGTTTACCTTATGTTGAATTAAAATCAGTATTTCTCTAACAGCATGGTGTCCCTTTCCTTCTTTCTGGGTCAGTTGGGTGGGGTTTGGGAGGGCCTGGGAGTTGGAGGTATTGGTTCCTGCAGCAAGCATTTTGCCAGTTACCTGGGTGACCCCAGGGATCTTAAGGTCTTGTTCACTAGCCCTCAAACTCCAGTGTACCAGCCTCCCCTGTGAGCCTCATTAAAGCAGAGCTTTCTGGGCTCCACCCTGTTTCTGATTTTGTTGTCTGGAGTAGAATCCAAGAATTCTATGCTGCTGGTCCAGGGACTGGGCTAGTGAATGAGTTTCTAAGCCTTGGATCTCAAATCAAGGGACTGGAGCCTTTGAGTTCACTTAAGGCTTGAGGTCTGAAACAGCCACTTGACAGCTCTTGGGGAGTTGATCAAGATGGCTGACTCCAGAATGCCAGGGTTGCTTCTCCCAGTGCTCTACACCTTTGGATTCCCTTGCACCTGGTTCCACTGTCCCCAGTTGTCCTGTCTCAATTAAGTTGGGACTGGTTGGAGTGATCCCATGATTTTTTTTTAAAGATTTTATTTATTTATTCATGACAGACACAGAGACAGAGGCAAAGACAGGAAGAGGGAGAAGCAGGCTCCATGCAGGGAGTCGGACGCGGGACTCGATCCCTGGTCTCCAGGATCACGCCCTGGGCCAAAGACATGGCCCCATGATTCTAATCTAGCTCCCTGTGGCCACAGCTCTTTGGGTGGGGCATATACCCATTGCTGTGCAGTTAACTTGCACCAGCTAGGCAGGTGCCAAATCCCCTGCCCCAACCCATCCTGCCATAGTCCTGTCGCTAGGTCTAGCATTTGGTCAGGGACAAGGAGGCAATGAAGATGTCCATGCCTCTCCAGAGGTTCATACTGGTCAGCTGATGCAGACAGAGGGAAAAGGTTGTGGGAAAAAGTATGCACATGTGATGGGTTGCTTGGAGTTAAAATAGATACAGCAACTACATGTGCCTCAGTTCTTTCAAATTGTTAAGAAAGGCTCTAACACTGGCCACCTCCATGACAATAGTTGTGTACCTTATTAGATACTGGAGTGGAGGATGAGAAACTCTTCTTCACGTTCCAGTTGCCATGGTGAGACTTGGCAATTAGCAAGTGGGTTGGCACTCCTATGAGGTGTTTGGGCCCCAGGGACCTCAACTGTCCTATTAAGCCATCTTGGGTACAGTGGCTCACCAAATACCAGGACAAGATGAAGCAAAATAAACAGCCCCGGCCTCGAAACCCCAAGAGAGGAGGTGGACTATCTCTCCAGGTGAGGGGATCTTGGGTGTCTCAGTCTGTGAGGCAGGCCCAGGGTTGACTTTGGAGGGGCTGTCAAGGCAGCTCTTTGTTTTTGCAAGATGGGAGTTTGGATCTACATGATCCCAGGTACAATGCAATAGGGAGGACATGAATCCTCCCTATTCTTAACTTGTGGATGAGGTTAGGTAGGCCTTTTCTTAAGCAGTCTTCTATAGCCTGGGGCTGTAGTCGGGGAGATTTGCATCTCTAACAGGTAATGACTTCAGGTCCTGCCTGTTTCCTAGGGCTGCTGTGAAGGTTCAGGGCATGAAGTGGGTAAAGAGCTTTGCCTGGTGCATGGCATGCCATAAACCCTCATGTCTTATATGGCATTGTGCTAACAAAAGCCATTAGTCAATGCTGTGTTAATGCTTGGGTGCTGGTGGTGGTGGCATCCAGTGTTTATTCATGTTTAATAACATCTTGAAGGGCAGCACAATAATCTCTCAGGTGTCTCCCTGTAGCTGGGCTGATGCCAACTGTAGCAACAACAGCATCTGATGTGTTCATCATTGCACCCCATGTCCTGTTGGGGTCTCCTTGGTCCTTGATAGGGAGACTGGGTGGGTGTGGCTTTGGCATTTGCCACCCCCAGAGGCCTGTAGAAGGCATCTTGGTGGGACTGGTCCACAGCTGTTTGGCGGGCGGGAGTGGGGGGCAGGGTGGGTTGGGCAGTCAGTGTTAGCTGTACAGGGTCTCCTACCCTACCTTTGTCCCTCTAGTTTACCAGCTAATTTTTTTTTTAAGATTTTATTTACTCATGAGAGACCCAGAGAAGCTGAGACACAGGCAGAGGGAGAAGCAGGCTCCATGCCGGGAGCCCAATGCAGGACTTGATCCCAGGATCCTGGGATCACGCCCTGAGCCAAAGGCAGACGCTCAACCGCTGAGCCACCAGGCGTCCCAGCCAATTGCTTTTTGAATGATCCAGTGTTCAAGGCCTGTACCTGGTCCTTGATGACTCTTTGCACCCCTGCTGGGGGTCTGCCCACTAACTTGTGACCTTGGGGGTGCTCCATATCCACTCGGTGCCTCAGTTTGCCAAGTGTGAAATGAGGATGATAATATCAACCTCCTAAGGCTGACCTGTGGATCAAATGATTCAAGGCATGTGAAGCATGTGGAAAAGTGCTTGTAGGTAGCAAGTCTTGAGTAAATGGTAGCTGCTCTGTTGTTACTGGTGGAGAAGCTTCCTAGCAACCCCGAAGTGAAGCCCTGATTACCATGATTTCTAGGAAGGGAACTAAGACTCCAAGAGGTCCCATAACTTATCCAAGGCCACCCAGTCAGTGGTAAAGGAGCTGTAAGTCGGAATCTGTTCTGTGAATCCGAAGTAGTCTATTTCTTCTTGGTCCCAGCTGCACCTATTTATTTTGGTGTGTATGTTTGTGTATGTGTGTTCTGCTGGAGTTTGTTTTTGTTCTGCTAGAGCTTGAAATTATCTGCTGCCCTTTGCAGCCTGGGGTACAATTTGCCTACCTTACTTGCTCTCCCTAATTACCTTCTTCCAACCTACCCCCCATCTCCTTCCTTCCTTTCTGCCTTTTCTCCTTTTTTCTCCTTTCTGAGATTTTTTAGTGTAAAATTTCAGATTTACCAAAAAATTGCGAGGATAGTACAAAGAATTCCTAAATACCTATCACCCAAATTCCTCAAATGCTAACATTTTGCCACATGTATTTTGTCATCTTTTTTTTTTTTTTTCTGAATCATTTGATAGCAGGTTAAGGAGATGATGTCTCTTTTGCCTTTAAATCCTTCAGTGTGGGATCCCTGGGTGGCTCAGGGGTTTGGTGCCTGCCTTTGGCCCCGATCGACTGGGCCTGCTTCTCCCTCTGCCTGTGTCTCCGCCTCTCTCCCTGTGTCTCTCATGAATAAATAAATAAAATCTTAAAAAAATAAAATAAATCCTTCAGTGTGTATTTCCTAAAAACCAAAGCATTCTTTTACATGACTACAGTACATGTATCACAACAGGGAATGAACATTCATTTACTTCTTACCTAATCTGTAGACTATAAGTTTTTTTTTTAATTTTTTTTATTTATTCATGATAATCACACAGAGAGACAGAGGCAGAGACACAGGCAGAGGGAGAAGCAGGCTCCATGCACTGGGAGCCCGACGTGGGACTCGATCCCGGGTCTCCAGGATCGCGCCCTGGGCCAAAGGCAGGCGCCAAGCCGCTGCGCCACCCAGGGATCCCTATAAGTTTTTTTTAAAATATTTTATTTATTTATTCATGAGAGACACAGAGAGAATGGCAGAGACACAGGCAAGGGAGAAGCAGGCTCCATGCAGGGACCCCGATGTGGGACTTGATCCAGGGACTCTAGGATCATGGCTGGAGCCAAAGGCTGACCCTCAACCACCGAGTCACCCAGACGTCCCTGTAGACCGTAGTTAGATTTTGCCAGTTCAAGATGTCCTTATTGAGGAAGAGAAATAAAGATCTATGTTTTCTAGTCTGGTTTCCATTCCAGAACCACACATTGCACTTGGTTATATTTAATTTTAATTATTATTTTTAATTTTTTTATATTTAATTTTTAAAACTTAATTGCGAGGGGCACCTGGGTGGCTCAGTGGTTGAGCATCTGCCTTTGGCTCAGGTTGTGATCCCCGGGGTCCTGGGATGAAGTCCCACATTAGGCTCTTCATGGGGTACCTGCTTCTCCCTCTGCGTATGTCTCTGCCTCTCTCTTTGTGTCCCTTATGGATAAAAAAAATATAATCTTAAAAAAAAAAAAAGTCTTCACAGCTATTTCTCCTGCTGGGTAGAAACTTACTACTCTCCGGCCTTTTGCAGTCAAGGCCTTTTGCTAGATAACCTTGGCTAGCCCCCTCCTGAAGGAGGAAAGTAGACTCTAAGCAGATCACGTGCCCCTTTCCCATCTCTTTGGGAGCAGATCCTGGGAGGGAAATGAGTTTTATTTTGGAGACTCTTACTCAGAAAACTTAGGTGACACCCTATATTCCCAGAATCAGGTCCAAACTCTAGTCTGGCACTTGAGACTCTACTTGGCTTGGCTTTCTTTATTTGTCTCATCCCCCCACACTAAGGCTCCCCGCCCCCCAACCAAAATGGCCTTTAGGTAGTGCTGTCAACTAACTGACATTATTGAAATATTGACATTAATCGAAAGAGATTCAGAAACCACTAATATTTATTGAGCACCTACTATGTGCTAGGAGTGGTCTAAGAACTTTATATACATCTCATGTGATTCTAACTCCTAGCAGGGTCAAGATTTGAACCCAGACTTGCTGGCTTTGTTACTAATGAAATTCACCTAGCCTGTTGCAAATTTTATGTCCTCCTATATAAAATGGGGGTACTTTACATTGCCACAAAGCACTGGTGAATATTTTTACTCAGTTACCCATTCTTCCTATCAATTCCCTCTGATGCTGATACTACTATTATTGCTGTAACCATTAGGCTATTGGGTTCTTTGCTGTATCCTCTTGTTTGCCCTTTCCTACTCTAAACAGACTTAGTTGTTGGGTTAACATTTCACCTTTTAGGGCAGCTTTCTTCCTTTCTTTCTCTCTTTCTTTCTTTCTTTTTTTTCTTTTTAAGATTTTATATATTTATTCATGAGTGACAGAGAGGCAGAGACATAAGCAGGCTCCATGTAGGGAGCCCGATGTGGGACTTGATCCCGAGACTCCAGGATCATGCCCTGAGCCAAAGGCAGATAGATGCTCAACCGCTGAGCCACCCAGGCATCCCAGGCAAGTTTCATCTTTGGGAAGCCTTCTCACACTGCTCAGGGTTCCTTATGATGTACTCTTAGAGCACTACATTGGAGACAAGTAGCATTCTGGTGGTTAAAATATTGAAATGCCACCAGACTGATTGATAACTCCTGCTCCCCGTGGACTTTGACAACCAATTGGGTAAGACTTCCATCTGGAAGGAGGCCTCCAGGACCCTATTTCATTCAATGTAGGTGCTGTCACCCCTGCCACACATTGCTCCTGCCTAGCACTAAATCTGATTCATAACTTTCTTTTTAATATTTTATTTATTTATGAGAGACACATAGAGAGAGGCAGAGACACAAGTAGGCTCCATGCAGGGAGCCCGATGTGGGACTCCATCCCCAGACTCTGGAATCACATCCTGAGCTGAAGGCCGACGCTCAACCACTGAGCCACCCAGGGATCCCAGTCTGATTCATAATTAAACAGTAATTGGAGCCATCGGTTTTGTCCTCTGCCTCCCCTGCCAGACTGGAAACTTTTGTTTATTTTTATTTACTTTTTAAAGAAGATTTTATTTATTTTGTAGAGAGAAAGAGAGGGAGCACAAGCAGGGAGAGCAGCAAGAGGGAGAGGGAGAAGCAGGCTCTCTACTGAGCGGGGAGCCAGATTCGGGTCTCCTTCCCAGGACTCTGGGATCATGACCCGGGCTGAAGGCAGTTGCTTAGCCGACTGAGCTACCCAGGTACCCTTATTTATTTTTAACTGCTTATTTTTTAGGATTTTTACTTTTAAGTAATCCCCTATACTCAACATGGGGCTTGAACTTAATAACCCTGAGATCAACAGTTGCAGGCCCTATCAATGAGCCAGCCAGGCACCCCCTATACTGGAAATTTTAAAAGCTGAGAGGCTCTGGGCGCCCGGCTGGCTCAGAGGGTACAGCATGTGACTTTGATGTCGGCTGGGGAGACCCATGTTGGGGGTGTAGAGCTTACTTAGGACACACACACACAAGCTAGAGGCTATGTCTGATTTTTGCTCACTATCAAATCCCTAGATTCTGATTGACCAGGGGAAATAAATCTTTGTGGAACACATGAATAAATGACATCTAGACAAAGACCCCGCTCAAGACCTTGGTCTGCTGTGATGCTGGGCAAGTCAGTTGACCTCTCTGAGCCTCAGCTTCCTTTTCTGAAAAGTGGGTGTAACCATTCTTTCAGCAAGTCGGGCAGTGGGACACAGGACTGAGAAGATCCTCGCTTCTGCGAGACTTAAGGCCGACAATAAAGCCATAGACGGATAAACAAGATGACTTCACAGGTACTAAGAGGAAAATAAACAGATGACGAGGTCATTACAGCGTGGTCACAGAATGTGCCTCTAAGGTGACTTTTAAGTCTTTCCTCAGAGCGCCTATCAAGTATCTTTATTATCCAATAAACCCTTTTTTGTAGAAGTTCATCGCACAGCCCATTTTCCTGGCTCCTGAGGTGGAGATTTTGCAGCGGGACCCCGCCCTGTAGGAGGAGTCACAGCCGGCCTGGGGCGGGATCTCGTTGGCTTCCGCAGGCCACGTGGTTGGGCTCCTCAGCCGTCGATCATTGGCCGGGCCCCGCCCCCGGCGCGCGGCGAGTCCCTCTCTATAAAAGGAGCCGGCGCGGAATGACGAGCCCGTACGTCGGCGCGTAACGGGGGGGTGCGTGTGAGGTCATCGCGCGGGCGGGCGGGCGGGGTCGGGCGGTTTGAACGAGACGAAGACGGAATCGAAGCCGGGCACAGGCAGTGGACGCGGTCCCGCCGAGAGCCGGTAAGCCGGCCAGCGGGCACGGGGCGGCGGCCGGGGGGACGGCCGGGTGGGCCTCGGGCCGGGCGGGCGCCTGCGGGCCTCGCGGGCCGTGCCCGGGCCGCTTCCCACGGCCGTGCGGATCGGGCCGGGTGGGGGAAGGGCGGGGCCGTGACCCGGCGCGCGCGGGCTGGGCTGGGCTGGGCTGGGGGCGCGCGCTCAGTCCTGCCGGGGGCGGGGCTTGGGGCCGGAAGTGGGGGCTGCCCCTGGGCGGCGTGGGGCTTTAGGGCCGCGGCCTGGGTGCGGGGCTCGGACAGCGGTGGCTGGAGGTTCCGGGTTGGTCGGGCCCGGGTGGTGGGTGTGTGTGGTTGAAGTGAGAGCTGCCGAGAGCTCTGGGGATCCCCACTGTAGGAGGCGGTGTCGCCTGATGGTCAAGAGTTTGTGGTTTTGAATTCAGGCCTGTGTTCATTCCATGCTGTGCGACCTTGGGCAGGTGCTTGAACCTCTTGGCCTCTGTTTCTTCATCTGTAGAACGGGGACGGTGGTAGGACTGCAGGAAGCTCTTATCACAGCACGTGGCAAGAAAGTAAGCCGGCTCAGTGGACTGCTTCCTTTCTTCGCTGGGTATTCGTTGAGCGCATAAATGCTGGGCGCTGTGCTGAGCAAAGGCCTGTCTCCATGCATCTGCATTGTGGTGAGGAGACAGATAGGAACTAAGACAATGAATACCTGGGCAAGATAATTTCGTATAATTACTACGAAGACAATATAACAGGGTGATATGAACAGTGCTTTTCCCATCCCTGCTTCCAGCTCCCCTGAGGTGCTTCAGGGCAGAGTTTGGTCTCTCCCCCATTTTAAGGATGAGGATCCTGAGGCCCTTTGAAGGGAAGGTACACCAGGCCTGGCATTCACTTCCCTGTTGGGACGCTGTAAGATAATAATAGCAGTTCTTTGCTAATTGGGCACTTGCTCTGTGTCAGGCACTGTGTTAAGTGCTTGATGTGGCATTGTATCATTTAATACTACACTATCTCTAGGAGATCCTATCCTCATTTTACAAATGAGGCACTGAGACTCTGAGAAGTTATGTGATTTGCTTCATGCTGTTCAGCATTTGGCTGAAGCCACATCTGTGTTCTGAGTCCAGGCTTTTTTTTTTTTTTTTAAAGAATTTATTTATTTATTTATTCATGAGAGACACAGACAGAGGCAGAGACACAGGCAGAGGGAGAAGCAGGCTCCATGCAGGGAGTGCGACATGAGAGTCAATCCCAGGACTCCAGGATTACACCAACCGCTGAGCACCTAGGCTGCCTCTGAGTCCAGGCTATTAACGTCTGTATTATGCTGCCTTTCTTGAGAGCTAGTGTGTTTCATACCAATGTGCCTTTGGTGGTGGTGTGTCAAAGTGCTTAGCACAGTTTCTTGCACATAGAGAGGCTTCAGACATGATGTGCTTTTCACTGACGTGTTTTCACTTAGATTCTCATTTAATCCTCACCACCGCCTTGTGTGGAGTATATTGTTCACCTTTTACAGGTGAGCTATTTATGATCCAGAAAGGTGAGGTGTTTACTCAGGGTCACATGGCTTTTTTTTTTTTTTTTTTTTTTTGGTGGTATCTCCCGCTCTATTTTTCCATAGGTATCAGTATGGTGCCTAGAAAGTAATAGGGTGCCTCTCAGCCAGCATTCAATCATAGTGGGTTTGAGAACATGCTAGGAGAACTGCTGAAGGAGGAGAGATACCTGGGGAGGTAGGTAAGAGAGCTTTTTTAAAGGCAATTGAAACCTGGATCACAGAGCCTTTTATACACACAAATGTGTGCTTGCATAGTTGGCATGGGTCTTCCGTTGAGGTCAAGCAATGGAATCTTTATGAAGGAGGAGTAAGCTGTAGCTTGCTGTAGCTTTGAGAACTAGACTGTTTTGACTGCCTGGAAGAGCCAATTAATTGGTTGAGTCAGTGGATGTTTATTGCATATCCACAGGGTGTCTAACCCCATGTCTTCAGTGGCTGCAGAGTTTGCGGAGCACAAGGGACCAGGTATTAATGTACTGCTAATGAAAGAGTTTTAAATTATATGATGATGAAAGGCCATTAACGTTTTCTGAGCTGGGGTGTGGTCAGGAGACACACGTGGCTTAACCAGCTGCTTACATTTTATGGTAGCATGACCCATACAATACCCAGTGTATGTACGAATGTCACCAAAATAGATTACAAGAGCTGAGCCTGGAGCGTGTTTTTTGTTTGGATATGTCTCTCCTTGGTACCTGGTAATAGTGTTTTTCTTTTCTTTTTTTTTTTTTTTTGGTAATAGTGTTTTATACGCAATATGCATTTCATTTATTCATTGAGGGGTTTTAAGCAAGGGAGACTTGATCTGATTTGTGATTCAGAAAATTCTTGTGGTTGCTGTGTAAGGATAGTTTGAAGCACCGAGATTAATTTGAAGGCTGCTGCAGTGGGTCCGGATGATACAGCAGGTCTTGGGCACTGTTTTTGGTACTGGAGATAGAAGGATGAGTGGTACTAGGTCCCTCCCTGCCCTGGATCATGTTTGTTTAATGATACCACACCAGGTATTTCATGTGCCTTATCTCATTTAAACCTCACCTAATAATTTTTTTTTTTAAAGATTTTATTTATTCATTCATGAGAGACACAGAGGCAGAGACACAGGCAGAGGGAGAAGCAGGCTCCATGCACTGGGAGCCCGACATGGGACTCGATCCCACGTCTCCAGGGTCGCGCCCTGGGCCAAAGGCAGGCGCCAAACCGCTGCGCCACCCAGGGATCCCTCACCTAATAATTTTTAATAGGTAGCATTAACTCATAAGATGACTGAGGTATACTCAAGTAACTTGCCCAGGGTCATACAGTGAAAGAGTGACAGCCTCACACTCAAACCGGGTTGTCTTGGCTTGAAATCCTCAGCTTTTTTCATAGAGCAAATTGCCTCCTGGCCCAAAACTGGTCTGGGAATGATTCAGAAATGAGAGATAATGACAATCCAGTGTGATAATGCCTATCTAGAGGTTTGAATGAAGTGCTGTGGGAACAATTAATTTCCCAGTGGAGTCAGGAACTAAATTGTGTTGGCTTCTTGTATGAAATGGTTTTATCATCTGAGTTTAAAAATGTAAGAGTGTTGTTGGTTTGCTTTCTGAAAAACGCTTATATAGATATAGTTTTTCTGTCTTTGACAGTATCCTGCCAACTGGAAAACAAATAGCTTTTACCCACTATGTGCAAGGCACTGTGCCATGTGCTGTGGGGGGGATGGGTGAATGTGGGATGTGAGGGCATAGACCTGATAAGTTATTTATCTTGCCAGCCCTCAGTCATCCCACTTATAAAAAGATTGGTTGGGTAGATCTGTCTCTTCCAGCCCTCACATTCTGTATGACTCATGAGGCTTGCAGGAGATGGGTGTGGGAAGACCAATTCATGTACTAGACACTACGTGGATGGAAGGAAGTGCCACAAGAGTGATATCTCATGATGGCTCCAAATCCTAACATGATCTGGTGGCTTCTTTTCCTACTTCTGTTCCTGCTCTCCTCTTGCTTATTGGGCTTACAGCTACCTTTCACATCTTCATGTGGCTGCTTCTTTCTGATTGTTAAGGTCAGATGTCAACCCAAACTTTACCACATTCCCCACCTCCCCATTTCCTAAATGGTTGATATGAAATGATATTTGTTTGTTCATTTGACCCATGTCAGCCTTCCATTACTAGAATATGAGCTACCTGTGGACAGGCAACTTGTCTCTTTTGCTTAACCATTTCCTTGGCCCTACAACAGTGCTTGATAAACATTTATTGACTGAATGAGGATGATGATGGCATCCACATTTAATAGCATTTTAAGCTACTGTGTTTCTCTGTGTTTTGAATTTGCAAGCCTAGCAGAACAGTGAGGGGCAGCATTTTCTAGTGGCAGGGAAAGAAAGTGGCTGGCGAGGCTGAGCAGGTTTGGATGCCAGTCCTAGGCAGGGCTTCTAGGTTGAGCTTCTCTTTCCTCACCTCTCATTCTCAATGAGGAGAATGAGGTGAACCTTGTGGAGAGTTGTCAGGGTAAATGACAAGTGTCTGTAAAGCTCCTCGGATGTCTTCCTGTTCCCAGGTGGTTCAGGAGACCATTATTAGTACCAAGGACCCTTCACTGTAAGGTCATTTCCCACCATGTTCGTACTTAGGTTTTTGAAAGCTTATTTACTATTTTGATTTTAAAAGTGGATATAGTCTTTAAAAAAGAAGTTGGAAAATAGTGGAAAATATAAAGAGGAATTAATAAAAGCCCACCATCTGAAGGAAATTCTTGTGAACATTTTGACATGTCAACGGATAAGTTTTCTGAACAGAGAACATGTTTGTGTGTTGGCCTCCTTCATAGAGCATTGAGTCATCTCTTTACATAGTGTCTCTGATACCTTAAAATTTAATACTAATCATATTAGAATGGGGCTAATTTTTAGGCTGGCAGGGGTTGGGCCATTCAGTTAGGGTCATGCTTATGTGTGGCAATCCAAGCTCATGACTGGAATCCTAGTGATTTGGCCTCTTGGGGGTAGAAAGTAAGCGTTTAAAAATTGAGCCTACTACAGGTTTGTTCTGGGTTACTGACTCCAGGAAATGTTTCCTCTCCCTTGCATGCCTAATAATGTGAGCCCTTCTCTTTTCCTCACATGCTGTAGAAGATGGCAGTGAACGTATACTCAACGTCCGTCACCAGTGATAACCTAAGTCGACATGATATGCTGGCCTGGATCAATGAGTCTCTGCAGCTGAATCTGACAAAGATTGAACAGTTGTGCTCAGGTAAGAGAAATCCACTAGATCATTTTTCCAGGAAAGCCTGTAGGTCTTTCAGGAATGCACAGGCCTGTATCTGACTGCAGAGGCCACTGGTTTAGGTTCTGTGTCAAGGCTGCCTCATTTCCTTCTTTCAGCCTCGCACCAGTTCCTCTTCTGGAAGGAACTATGCTAAGAGAGTGTGCTTCTGGCCCACGTACCACCATCTTTAAATTCTGAGGCCTGCCGCTTAGCCCAGTTTCTCCATCTGCACTCTTGTGCATCCAGATTTTTCTTTTTTTTTTTTTTTCAGATTTTTCTTTTTTTTAAAGATTTTATTTATTTATTCATGAGAGACATGCAGAGGGAGAAAGCAGGCTCCATGCAGGGAGCCTGATGTGGGATTTGATCCTGGGACTCCAGAATCACCCCCTGGGCTGAAGGCAAGTGCTAAACGGCTGAGCCACCCAGGGATCTGGAGTGCATCCAGATTTGAAATGTTTTATTTGAGGATGACAGTTGTAACAATTCTAGATTTATTTATTTATTTATTTTCTGTTCTAGTTTTATATTAGTTTTATCAGTGGCATGTTTTATTCCCAAGTAGGACAAGACCAAAGTCAGGCAAATGCCATGTCAGCCACAATTTTATTGAACTGTTTTTTTTTTTTTTAAGATTTTATTTATTAAAAAAAAAAAAAAAGATTTTATTTATTCATGAGAGACACAGAGAGGCAGAGACACAGGCAGAGGGAGAAGCAGGCTCCACACAGGGAGCCTGACGTGGGACTCGATCCTGGGTCTCCAGGATCATGCCCTGGGCTGAAGGCGGCACCAAACCGCTGAGCCACTGGGGCTGCCCTGAACTCTTGTTTAATAAGAATTTAGAGAGGTAATGACTTAAAACAAAAACAAACTTTTTTTTTTCTGTGTATACGAATTGATATTTAAAAAGTTAGGAAGAAGAAAATAAGAATTGTTGGTAGTTCTAGTATTCAGAGAAAGCTGCTGTTGGGATATTTTCTTTCACTTTTCTGTGCACATATATATTTCTGTATATCCCAGCTTTTTTCACTTAACTATATTGTGAATATTCTCTAGTGTCATTCACTATCATAAAAATAACTTATTTTTAATGGCTATGTGCTATTTCTGTGGATATGCTGGAGTTGTTTATTAATCTTCCTGATTTGGGGACATTTATGTGGTTTCTAATTTTTCCATAGTGATTTCTAGAATAGAAATGGAGTTACTAGGTCAAGGAGTATGAATTTTAGGTTCTTGATAATTATTTTTCATAAAGATGTTACTGGTTTCTATTTCCTCTAAAGACTTCTTGTCTCACCTTTTGCGGGTTCTGCTGACTGTCTTAACATGATAAGGATTGTGTTGGGATTACCAAAACTGGGTCTACCACAGATAGAGGTGGGGTCAAGAATATACCAGAAGGATGAGATATGTATCCTGCTGCTACTTCAATTCTTCTCTTGTCTGTGAGAGAGAATTAGAATTGTTCCTGGGTGTAACAATAATGGTCATTTAATTGAACACTTAGGTACCAGGGTCATGTAAATACTTTTCCAATATGGCTTCATGCAATTCTTACTATATACCTACATGAGGTAGAGATGTTTATTAACCCTAGTTTACAGATGAGGAAACGGGCTTAGAGAAATTGAGTAACAAGTTCCGGACTATACAACCAAGAACAGAATTGAGACTTGAACCTTTGTACAGATCAGCAGCTGATGTTCTTCAGTTCCCATGCCTTACTCGCTCTCCACGCTATTCCTTTACTGGTGCCATTTGGATTTATTTATTTATTTACTAATGATTTTATTTATTTATTTTGAAAGATTTATTTGAGAGAGAGAGTGGGGATGAGCAAGGGGGAGGGGCAGAGGGAGAGGAGGGGAGAGAAAAAGAGAAAGAGAGAAAGACTCTCTGCTGAGTGGGGGGCCAGACAATGAAGCTTCATCCCAGGACCCTGGGATCATGACTGGAGCCAAAGGCAGATACTTAACTGAGCTACCCAGGTGCCCCTATGATTTTATTTTGTCTTATTTTATTTATTTATTTTTAAAGATTTATTTATTTATTCATGAGAGACACAGAGAGAGGCAGAGACAGACAGAGGGAGAAGCAGGCTCCACGCAGGGAGCCCGATGTGGGATTCAGTCCCAGTACCCTGGGATCATGCCCTGAGCCAAAGGCAGATGCTCAACTGCTCAACCAGGTGCCCCTATTTTATTTTATTTTTTATTTATTTATTTAAGATAGGGCGAGTAAGAGAGAGACAACATCAGCTTGGGGGAGTGGGCAGAGGGAGAAGCAGTCTCTTTACTGAGCAAGGAGCCTGATGCAGGGCTCAATCCCAGGACCATGGGATCATGAACTGAACTGAAGGCAGACAGCTAACTGAGCCACCCAGGCCCCCATACTTCCTTTTTTTTTTTTTACTTCCTTATTTTATAGCTGGGTCCTAGTCTTGCTCTTCGTTTCATTTGGTCATCTTGTTATATCCCCTGTGAGGTTTAATCTCCACTTGCAGATGGTCATGGGGAGGCTCCATGCGAAGTTGTATAGTGAAACTATGGTGCCCATGTGTCATGATAGTTTCTCATTAGTTTAATTGTAGCAGGGCACAGGTTAGTTGTAGGCACAGGTTGTTAGCCTTAGATTTGTGCTGCCTTCCCCCAGTTTGTTTCCTCAGTCCCATCATTACATCCCCATTTGTTTGAGGCTCTTAAAGCACTTGTTTGCCCTGTGATTTGTGACTAATACGGGGATGAGGTCATCTCACTTTTCATTGGAGCTAGCTTTTTCACCAGTTTTCTCCCTAAAATTTGCCTCTTCCATAAATACACTCTGAAATATATTTTACTTAATTGCCAAATTAGACTTTTTTTTTAAGATTTATTTATTTTTAGAGAGAAAGGGAAAGAGCTTGTTGGGAGTAGGTGGGGGAGGGGCAGAGGAGAGGGAGAGAGAGAAAGACAATCTCCAGTAGACTCGCCACCAGGCTTCATCTCTTGAGATCATGACCGGAGCTAAAATCAAGCATTGGGTGCTGACTGAGCCATCTAGGTTCCCCTAAATCTCTTCAAGTGTAGATAAGTGGTAATGTGTATGATCTGGCTCCAGATTTAGCTCAGACAGGGAGCTATTGTGGATAGTCAGGACTGGGCATGGAGAGGCTTCAGTCTGCTCTGAGCCATGTGATTTTAGATGAGTCCCTTAATGTTCTAGTTTCTCTTCTGTAAACTGGGGTAGTAGGACTAAGCCTATCTGTTAAAAAAAAAAAAAAAAAAAAAAAAAAGCTCTCAGATACTGATTCTGTGCCAGACCCTGGAAATGAGTATAGATCTCTCAGGGAAGTGTGCAAATGCTCATTTTACAGATGGGGAGACTGCTTGTGGGGCACAGCTTATGCATTACAGAGCCTGGTTTTGAACCCAGATCTTTCTGACAACAGAACCTACACTTTTTCTGCTGCATACATGCTCTATCTTTTTTTCTCATGTCATATCTTTTTATTTATTTTTTATTTAAAGATTTTTATTTATTTATTCATGAGAGACCCAGAGAGAGAGAGAGAGAGAGGCAGAGACATAGGCAGAGGGAGAAGCAGGCTCCATGCAGGGAGCCTGATGTGGGACTTGATCCTGGGTCTCCAGGATCCGGCCCTGGGCTGATGGCGGTGCTAAACTGCTGAGCCACCCGGGCTGCCCATGTCATATCTTTTTAAAAGAAGCATTTGGAAGAGAGTTAAACAGATGTAAATTACATACAATTAAATACAATGATATTGTCTCATTAAAAATCCCTGTGAAGGATTTCAGCCTTGCAAGCTGCCTGCCATTTTTCTTATCTCGGATAAAGTGCTTTTCTCCTGCAGGACACTTAACTGTGATTTGTAAGCAAACTTTTATTCATTCATAGCTAGTTTTCCTCTGAGAGTTGTACGTGACTTCTCTCCAGGTATGTAGATGGTTGTGTTATGTCTCACATTGATGTTTAGAAAACTAGGTCTCTATTTTCTGTATGAGACCAAACAGGATGAGCTGCAGACACTATGTCCCTGGAGAAGGCCTGCTGCCAGGGGATTGGAGTCCTAGAGAAGGTGAGGTTCCTCAGATCCTTGCATTTTCTGAGGCCTAAGCAGCATCCCAGTAGCCTTTAACACTGGTGCCTGGTTCCTCCCGGTCTTACCTCTGATGAGCAGAGGATCAAGCTGACTAGAATTTTCTTTTTTTTTTTTTTTCTTTCTTTTTTTTTTTAATTTTTATTTATTTATGATAGTCACAGAGAGAGAGAGAGGCAGAGACACAGGCAGAGGGAGAAGCAGGCTCCATGCACCGGGAGCCCGACGTGGGATTCGATCCCGGGTCTCCAGGATCACGCCCTGGGCCAAAGGCAGGCGCCAAACCGCTGCGCCACCCAGGGATCCCTGACTAGAATTTTCTATGATACATGAGTCTTGAAGGATAGGAATAGGTTTTTCACTTGTAAGAGTGATGCTCTGAGGTCCTACACTATTAATGTGCTGGTTGCCTATGAAACGGCTGAGTTTTGTCAGCATTGTGAACCTTCCCAGTCCCGCCCAGGTCTGCACGCCCCAAAAGTAAAACAAGCCTTTGCTTGGCTTTTGTGAGGTAAGGTGAGGATAACTTTCAGTGACAAGTTGGCAGTTTGTTTCAAGATTCATTTCCATTCCATAGTCTCCCTGTTTTTGAGAGCTAGTCATCGAGTATTTTGGAACGGTAGTCTGAAGGAAAAAACCCTCTCATTTGGATGAGAGATTGCTTGTATCAGAAAAGGGATGTGGTTGCTTTTTGTTGACCAGTCTCTATTCCCTCAGTTCCATTTCATATTCAGGCCCTCTGTGTGTTTCCAAGGGCCCAGCACGGTACTTTCAACCTGTAGAGTGGCCCTCACTGTGTGTTCTTAGCTCTCCCTTGTCTTCTTGTCTTCTCCCCTCCAGCCTGGCCTTCATAGTTCCTGTGCTGCACAGAATAAGAGAGGTGTGTAGTGTGCAGACACTTCGCTGGCAAATGCTAGATTTCCTCTTTCCTCAGCTTGTTGTAGGAGCCCTTGAGTCAGTCTTGCTCGTGCTGTTCTGAGTGTGGCCACATCTCTAGCCAGGCCTCCTCTGCTTCATTTTCTTCTCAGGTTGTTACCTCCCTTTTCCAGATACTCCATTTTGGGCCATGATTCCACAATTCTTTCAGTGTTGCAGGCTCCTAAAGAGACTAATTCACCAAGCTCTATATGTCTTCTGATGGGTGTTTTGGATCTAGCCCTTTCTCCATTTGCTCACTGCTGGCACAGCGGTTGCCTCACCAGGCACGGGTTCCCCTGTCCCCACTCTCTGGCACCACAGTAGTATGCAGCCTTTCTTTCTTTTTTTAAATGTTTTTTTTTTTTTTTTTAATATTTATTTATGATAGTCACACACACACACAGCGGGGGGGGGGGGGCGCAGAGACACAGGCAGAGGGAGAAGCAGGCTCCATGCACCGGGAGCCCAACGTGGGATTCGATCCCGGGTCTCCAGGATCGCTCCCTGGGCCAAAGGCAGGCGCTAAACCGCTGCGCCACCCAGGGATCCCAGTATGCAGCCTTTCTTAGAGACCATTTTTATTGAGTTACTCTTCCCAAAGAAGGATCTCTTCCAACTTTACCTGACTCTTAAAGCACCTCCTTGGTTTTTCTTTGCCTTAGTTAAAACAAAACAAAAGACAAGGAACTTTTTTTCTAATTATAAGTTATTAGGATTTACAAAGCATATTAAGAAAACCATAGTCTGCTCTAATATCACAGTTTTGTGTGAGTTATTATCTTTTAGATGTATTTTGTCCCCTAATTATAGCTTTATTTATTGAGTATTTATCATAGGCCAGTTGCTTTCCAAAGTGCTTTACATATATAACCTGGAAGGTAAGGACTGTCATTTCCATTTTATAGATGGAGAAACTGAGGCATAGGGAGGTTAAACAACTTGCCCAAGGTCATTTCTTTCAGCTGTACTTTGAGTATTTAGCTATAATTGTTAGATATAATTGACATATGCTGTATATACAATTCTTATTTTTGAATATATTGAACTAACTGAAGGTCTGAAAATGGTTTAAAATTCAAAAGGAACAAAAAGATAAACAGTGAAAAATTTCCTCCTTAACCCTGTCAGCCAGCCACCCAGTTTCCTGCTCCAGAGAGAGCGTATGTATAAGCAAAAACATCCATCCATATTTTGTGTTCTTTTTTCCCCTTTTTTACACAGATAGTAGCATTTTTAATATGCCAGTGGGTGTTTCATATCAGTGTATCAGATGCCACTTTCCTTTCTTTTTTTAGGCTATGTAGATTCTAATTTCCTTGGAGAGCAGTCCCCTATGTGGACATTTGATTTCTTTCCAGTTTGTTGCTCTTATAGATCGTTAGGTTAAGTAACAAGCACATGTATGTGCCTGGCAGTTTTGTTTCTTGCTTTTTTAAAAAATTTTATTCATGAGAAAGAGAGAGAGAGAGAGAGGCAGAGGCAGAGACATAGGCAGAGGGAGAGGCAGGCTTCTTGGGAATCCCAATGAGAGACTCAGTCCTGGGACCCCGGGATCACACCTTGAGCCGAGGGCAAATGCTCAACCATTGAGCCACCCAGGCATCCCTGTTTCCTGCTTTTAAAAAATTGGAATGGGGGCACCTAGGTGGCTCAGTGGTTGAGCATCTGCCTTTAGCTCAGGTCATGATCTTGAGATCTGGGGATCAAGTCCCGTGTTGGGCTCCCTGCAGGAAGTCTGCTTCTGTCTCTGCCTCTCTGTCTCTCATGAATAAAAAAATCTTAAAAAAAAAAATAAGAGTAGGGATTATTTTTCCCATGTTAAAACATCTTGAGGCTGATTTCAATTTATTTTTTGAAAGAGAGAGCATGAGTAGGGGGAGTGGTAGGGGGAGTAGCAGATTCCCTGCTGAGCAGGGAACTGGGTGTGGGACTCAATTCCAGGACTCTGGGATCACTACCTGAGCAGAAGGCAGACGCCTAGCCAACTGAGCCACTCAGGCAACCCTTGAGGCTGATTTTTAATGACTGCATTAGTGATTCCTCATAGCTCTCTATTTCCAAATTTTATTCATCTTTTAAGATGACTCAAGCCTCACCTATTCCCTAAAGTCTGAACATGCTCACATTTTTTTTTTTTAAATTTTATTTATTTATGATAGTCACACAGAGAGAGAGAGAGAGAGAGGCAGAGACACAGGCAGAGGGAGAAGCAGGCTCCATGCACTGGGAGCCCGACGTGGGATTCGATCCCGGGTCTCCAGGATCACGCCCTGGGCCAAAGGCAGGTGCTAAACCGCTGCACCACCCAGGGATCCCCATGCTCACATTTAATAGTCAGTGTGTTTCCTGTGTGTTGTGTTAGAACTTGGGAGCTCTACACCTGGAGTCTTCTGATGGGGAAGTGTCTCTTATGTGTAGAATGTTGGCTACAGCTTTCATCTAATTCTCAGGGGTCTTTTGACCTGAAAGAGTTGAGTGCCAGGGCACTTGGGGTATTGTAAGCTTTTGGAGCAGGGGTTGCATTATGCCCTTGCAGCACAGAATTTGGTAAGGCGGGGCCACAGCAGTCAGTGAGGCTTGGTAGGTGATCAGTAACATACAACTGGTCCTGCCCTGCATCTGTCTGCATCCTCAGGCCACGGATTATGTGGGCCCATTCTGCCACAGATCATTGGGTCAGCAGCCATCTGAGAGGAACCCTGCTTGTGTTGTCAGCCTTTGTTATTAAGGCAGACTGGAAGGCAGGCCCCTTTTTAACCTATTCTGTAACTAGTTGGGACATTTATAGGAGTTTTCAGCCCTTTTGTGAAAAGCAGCTGATAGATTTTTTTCATTTCTTTTTTTCTTTTAAGGATTTTATTTGAGATCGTGTGTGTGTGTGTGTGTGTGTGTGTGAGAGAGAGAGAGAGAGAGAGAGCACAGGGGAGAGGGAGAAGCCGACTCCTTGCTGAGCAGGGAGCCTGATGTGTGGGGTTCAATTCCAGACCCTGAGATCATGACCTGAGCTGAAGGTAGATGCTTAACTGACTGAGCCACCCAGGTGCCCCAGATTTTTTTCTTTTCAACATTTGCTTTTTTTTGTGAGTGTTCTGATTTTTTTTTTTTTTAAGATTTTATTTATTTATTCATGAGAGACACGGAGAGAGAGAGAGGAGCAGAGACATAGGCAGAAGGAGGAGAAGCAGGCTCCATGCAAGGAGCCCGATGTGGGACTAGATCCTGGGACTCCGGGATCACATCCTGAGCCAAAGGCAGATGCTCAACTGCTGAGCCACCCACCCAGGTGTCCCTTTTCTGTGTTCTGATTTTTTCTTTTTTTTAAGATTTTATTTATTTATTCATGAGAGATGCAGTGAGAGAGAGAGAGAGAGGCAGAGACACAGTCAGAGGGAGAAGCAGGCCCCATGCAGGGAGCCTGATGTGTGGGACTTGATCCCAGGTCCCCAGGATCAGGCCCTGGGCTAAAGACAGCACTAAACCGCTGAGCCACCAGGGCTGCCCTATAGATAGTAAAATGGCTATTTTTATATTTATATGAAGATATTTAATTAATTAATTAATTTTTAAAAACTTTGACAGATGTCCATTTCTTCTTTTTTTTTTTTTTAAGATTTTATTTATTTATTCATGCGAGAAAGAGAGAGGCAGAGACATAGGCAGAGGGAGAAGCAGGTTCCATGTAGGGAGCCTGATGCGGGGCTTGATTCCGGGACTCTGGGATCACGCCCTGAGCTAAAGGCAGACACTCAACCGCTGAGCCACCCAGGTGTCCCAAGAACTGTGGTGATTCTTTTTTTTTTTTTTTTTTTTTTTTTTTTAAGAATTGTGGTGATTCTTAAAGCAAGCTTTTTTACTGAGAAGCAGATGACTGCTGTTTTTAAGTGGCTTTGATTGACTTTTGCTGGAATTCAATGGATGGCTTGAGAATAGTGTGTATTTAGTAAATGCACATTATTTTGCTGTTCCAGAAAAACATCCTTCATGTGTAAAGCAGTGCTGTGGGTATAGATGCCTAATAGATTATCATCTGTGTATGCACGTACACATGTTTTGAATTGATTTGTACACATCAGGATCCAAATGAGCTATACATTACAATTAATAAATTATGACTTTAAAATCTCTTTTAAAATATAACGGGGGGGATCCCTGGGTGGCGCAGCGGTTTGGCGCCTGCCTTTGGCCCAGGGCGTGATCCTGGAGACCCGGGATCGAATCCCACATCGGGCTCCTGGTGCGTGGAGCCTGCTTCTCTCTCTGCCTGTGTCTCTGCCTCTCTCTCTTTCTCTCTGTGTGACTATCATAAATAAATAAAAATTTAAAAAAAAAATTAAAAAAAAAATATAACAGGGGGGATGCCTGGGTGGTTCAGCAGTAGAGTGTCTGTCTTTGGCTCAGTGTGCGATCCTGGGGTTCCGGAATTGAGTTCTGCATCGAGTTCCCTGTGAGGAGCCTGCTTCTCCCTCTGCCTGTGTCTCTGCGCCCCCCCTCCCCGCCCCGTGGCTCTTCACGCCCCAGACCAAAGTTAGACACTCAACTGCTGAGCCACCCAGGTGTCCCACAAACTACCCTTTAAAAAGATATTTTATATATTAGAGAGAGAGAGAGAATGAGTTGGGGGATGGGGAGAGGGAGAAGCGGACTCCCCGCTGAGCAGGGAGCCCTGATGCAGGGTTCAGTCCCTGTTAGTTTGTTAGAGAAACTGGGTCATTGTCCTCTAGAATTTAGGAAGCTATTAGTGTCCCTCTCTATCTATCTATCTATCTATCTTTATTTATTTATTTATTTATTTATTTAATTTATTTAATTTATTTTAAAGGTTTTATTTATTCATAAGAGACATGGAGAGAGAGGCAGAGAGACAGGCAGAGGGAGAAGCAGGCTCCACGCAGGGAGCCCGATGTGGGACTTGATCCCAGGACCCCGGGAAAAATGCCCTGAGCCAAAGGCAGATGCTCAACCGCTGAGCCACTCAGGCATCCCAGTATCCCTATTTTAAAAATATAAATATTGCTAATTCAGTGCCTGGTACCTAGAATTTTTTCAGTATATTTTTGTTGGGTGAGGAAGTAAATCAGGCACCTCAAAAACCAGGCTTCTACTTTCTGATGCTTCTTTCTACTCAGAATGTTTTTGATCATTGAAGTGCTTCTGCTCTTTGCATTTTTCCAAAAATAATGATAATGGCACTGTTTATGCTAGAACTGGCAGGGAGCCAGATTGGTTTGATTTAAATTAAATTGAATATGCATATGATGGCAGTCTCATTCTACAGAACACCTTTTGCTTAGTCACTGGATTTCTTGCCTCCTTCCCTGGCTGTTTCCTTTGGCACATTAGCCCTGCAAGGGCAGTAAGTGCAGTGAAGCCTGCCCTGTATTAGGAGACTGTAGTTCAGTAGGCATTAGAGAAATAACATTCATGGAAATTTTAAACACCAAGAAAATACTTCTTAGGAACGGAGATGGGGAAAAAATGGGCTAGTGCGGGGAGGGAATGGAATTGGAAAGCAAATGGGATGAGATATATGTGATAATTTTCTATAGTTGCCTTTAAAATAAAATGGAGGAACACAAAAATTTCTTCTGTTTAACTTTGTTTATAAACTGATAGGTTAAGTTTATTTAGACGTGTAAAACCTCAGGGAGACAGACATCTAAGAAAAACATTTATTTAACCTCGGTCAGAGGATAGATCTTTGAAATACTTGGGAAATCCCTACTGCCAGTGGGCAAGAGGATGTGTCCTTGCAAAAAATCAGACGAAGTCACTTGTTTCCCTTTTTTCTCTTCTAGGGGTTTTTCTTCATAGTGATTTTACTGTCATGCTAGTTTCTTACAAAGTTTAAAAATTTCCTAGAAACATTTCTTCTCTCCTCATCACAGGCTTCCAAATTGGAGGTATGTTAGATTTAGCTGAAACCAGTCTTGTTATAGATTTTGAGAAATGATTTTGACATTAAGTGGTAATGAAGCTTTGGGTTTTATAGGTCCACATTATTATTATTTTTAATTTGTTGTTGTTTTAAGTAAACTCTGCCCCCAACATGGGGCTGAAACTCATGAGACAAAGATCAAGAGTCGCATGCTTGGGAGGCCTGGGTGGTTCAGCGGTTGAGCATTTGCCTTTGGCTTAGGTCATGATCCTGTGGTACCGGGATAGAGTCCCGAATCAGGCTCCTCGTGGGGAGCCTGCTTCTCCCTCTGCCTATGTTTTTGTGCACCTCTCTCTCTCTCTCTCTCTTCCTCTGTCTCTCATGAATAAAAAAATAAAATCTTTAAAAAAAAAAAGAGTCCCATGCTCTACTGATTGAGCCAGCCAGGTGTCCCAGTATAGGTCCACTTTACAACATTTTATATTCTATGTGGGTTAAGTAGGTTTGGGTAGAAGTTCATCCTGCTTTATTTATTTTAAAGATATTTATTTACTTTGGAGAGAGAGTGCAGGGCTGGGGAGAAGCAGGGAGAGGGATAGAAAGAATCTCAAGCCAACTCTGTGCTGAGTGTGGAGCCTGACTGAGGTTTGCTCTGTCTCATGACCCTCAGATCATGACCTGAGCTGAAATCATGAGTGAGATGCTCAGAGCCACCCAGGCACCCCAGTTCATCCTGCTTTTTTAATAATAGTATGTATGTATGTATGTATGTATGTATGTATGTATGTATTTATTTATTATTTCCAGCAAAAGTGGCTCAACTTTATTACAGGGAAGCTAGGGAGGAGCAGGGCAAGTGAGGGTCTCTGTTAGGAACTGCCATCCTGAGCAGGACTGCCAGGCTCCAGGTCTGTCTGGAAGGCAGGAGAGGATCAGCGTCCTGCTTCCTTTGGTCCATCATGGGCCCAGGGGTCCAGGCCCTCACTACTTGGGGCCAAGGTAGGAAACGGCCTTTCCTGTTTTCTCCAGGGTTTCCAGCAGAATGTCCATGCTGTGCTCAAGAGTTGATGCAGACCTTCTTGTTGGACAGGTCAATGTCAAACCCACCTCCTCCCAACTTGTTGAGCACCCGACTGACTGCGTTAGAGCATCCTTCACATGTCCACAGAGAACTTGTGCTTCGGCATGACTGTGGATGGCTGGTGGTGGTGGTAGTGGCTATAGCGGCGACGCTTCTAATAATAGTTTTTAATGTCCTAAGTGTGTGTATTATTCTCTTGTTCATTCAGGGGCTGCCTATTGTCAGTTTATGGACATGCTATTCCCTGGCTCCATTGCCTTGAAGAAAGTGAAATTCCAGGCTAAACTAGAGCATGAATACATCCAGAACTTCAAAATACTACAAGCAGGTTTTAAGAGAATGGGTGTTGACAAAGTAAGTAAATTTTATTCTTTCCTTTGGTTGTTTCTTAATTAGTAACTGTTACTAAGGATGTAGATGCTGGCTTGTAATTTTGGACATTTTCTACCCCCTGCCTCACCAAGTTATATCATTATCTTTTCTCCAGGTAAAATAGAATTTACTGGGAGCAGCATTTCCCTGTACCCTCCAACCCCCAGTTCCCTTGCTGTCTTCTTCCTTTATTTTGAAGTTACTAGTATCTGGAGGAATCAGCCTGTAAAACTATACTCACAATTTTTCTTTTAAAAATAATGTTTAACGTTTATTAATTTGAGATCCAATCCTTCTTATCTCTGGATTTACTTCTGTAAAGCATACCATATGGTAGAATAAGTAGTTCTAATAGAGAAGATTCTAAATACTTGATTTTTATAGTAGGGTTCAAGGAAGATCCCTTATGTGTGCTGGCAAATTCCCTTTTGCCACTAACGGTATTTGAAAATACCAGAAACATAGTCTACCAAGCTTCATTAGGACAAATACTATCTTTGTTTTATTTATTTATTTATTTATTTATTTATTTATTTATTTATTTATTTATTTAAATTTTTATTTATTTATGATAGTCACAGAGAGAGAGAGAGAGAGAGAGAGGCAGAGACACAGGCAGAGGGAGAAGCAGGCTCCATGCACCGGGAGCCCGATGTGGGATTCGATCCCGGGTCTCCAGGATCGCGCCCTGGGCCAAAGGCAGGCGCTAAACCGCTGCGCCACCCAGGGATCCCTTATCTTTGTTTTAGTAAATAATGTATTATGCAAAATTAAGTATTTCCCCACCCTATTAGAATGGTTTCTATTTTTTTTTTTTTTAATTTTTTTTCTTTCTTTTTTTTTTTTAATTTATTTATTCATGATAGTCACACGGAGACAGAGAGAGAGAGAGGCAGAGACACAGGCAGAGGGAGAAGCAGGCTCCATGCACCGGGAGCCTGATGTGGGATTTGATCCCGGGTCTCCAGGATCGCGCCCTGGGCCAAAGGCAGGCGCCAAACCGCTGCGCCACCCAGGGATCCCTTTTTTTTTTTTTTAAAGATTTTATTTATTTATTAAGAGTGAGAAGCGTATGAAGGGGAGGAGGAGCAGAGAATCTCAAGCCAATTCCATGCCGAGTGTAAGAGCATGATGTGGGGCTCAATCTCAGGACCCTGAGATCATAACCTGACTCAGAATCAAGAGTTGGATGCTTAGCTGATTGAACCAGCCATGTGCCCCAGAATAGTTTATTCTTTTTTTTTTTTTTTTTTTTTTTTTTTTAGATTTTATTTGAGAGAAAGCACGAGCGCAGGGGGTGGGGGAGAGGGAGAAGCAGGCTCCTGGCTGAGCAGAGAGCTCGATGCAGGGCTGAATCCTAGGACCCTGGGATTATGACCTGAGCCAAAAGCAAGACACTTAACTGAGTAAGCCACTTGGGTGCCCCCAAAATGGTTTATTCTTTTAAGCCATTTATTGGGGAAAACGTTTTTTAGTAAAGCTTGTAATCACCCCTAAGTTATCTTGCTGGTGTATCTGGTCTTTATTTACTTTATTTAGTCTTTTATTTTAGTCTGTATAATATATGAAATATGCTTTTGTATTGAACGAATATCATTTAGGCACCAGTCATAGTTTAAATTAGATATAGTTTATGTGCAGTACTTTTTCTTTTTATAGAATTGTATTTTATTTTAAGAACAAGGAAAATTTATAAAGCATACAAGAGCAAATAGTGTGGTGATCCTTTATGTACCGTAAGGATTATCAAAGCATGACCAGTTTTTTTCCATTTCCCTTAACCTTATCTGTTGTACTCCCAGATTATTGAGAAGTGAGTTCCAGATAACATTTTGTTAATAAGCATTTCAGTATCATACAAAATAATTTCTTAAAATTGTATTTATTTGCTCCAAGGGGTGGATATAGTTCAGAATATTACATATATATATATATTTTTAAAACATTCATGACTATATTTTCTTTTTTTTTTTTTTAAGATCTTATTTATTTATTCATGAAAGACACACAGAGAGACACAGGCAGAGACACAGGCAGAGGGAGAAGCAGGCTCCATGCAAGGAGCCCGATGTGGGACTCGATCCCGGGTCTCCAGGATCACACCTCGGGCTGCAGGTGGCGCTAAACCGCTGTGCCACTGGGGTTGCCCCACATATATTCTTTTTTATAAAAATACCATTGCAGTTAGAATCCTAGAAGAGTTAAAGATAGTTAAATTCTGGTGAACAGTCCAATAATTTGAGGTAATACCTGATAACAGGTATCCTTGTACAATAAAAAAGTTGACAGGGTTGTATTTTAATGGGATTGGAAGTACTTGAAAAACATACCATTTTGTAGAAATCTGGGACAGGTTTATGTATCTTGACCTGTTTTTTTATTTTTTTACTTTTAAGATTATTTATTTATGCATGAGAGACAGAGGCAGAGACACAGGCAGAGGGAGAAACAGGCTACATGCAAGGAGGCCAATATGGGACTCAATTCTGTTCTGGGACTCTAGGATCATGCCCTGAGTCAGAAGGCAGACGCTCAACCACTGAGCCACCCAGGCGTCCCTTGACCTATTTTTAAGACAGAATTTTTTTCCTTTTTTTTTTTTTTTCTGGATGAATTTTTTCCCCCAGCTTTATTGGAATGTGATTGACAAGACAGATACCTGGGATTGGTTTGTGCTCTGGGCTTCATTCTTTGTGACAGGCACTATGGCAGTGTAGGTTGCATGTGAGATTTCCTCTTTATAGTGGAATGACATGTCTTACCATGTGTTTGGATGTGTGTATGTGACTAATATATGATACTTGTTCTTTTGCATTTCTGATTCCTTTTGATGGACTGGGAGGGGGGTTGACAGGTCTAAGTACTGTGTGGAAAGCAAATGAATGAAACTTGCTCTATAAACTTTCAGGGGCTTACTTACTTAGCACTAAGTTCTTGCCTCTAAAATTTTTTTTCTCCTTTTGGCAGAGCTTTTTTTTTTTTTTTTTTTTTTTTTTTGGCAGAGCTTTATACTGATTTGATGCATGGACACGTATGATGCTTGCCACAACCTCTTGCTTTGGGCTAAATAGTCTTGATATTTTTCTGCAGATAATTCCTGTGGACAAATTAGTAAAAGGAAAGTTTCAGGACAATTTTGAATTTGTTCAGTGGTTCAAGAAGTTTTTTGATGCAAACTATGATGGAAAAGACTATGACCCTGTAGCTGCCAGACAAGGTCAAGAAACTGCAGTGGCTCCCTCCCTTGTTGCTCCAGCTCTGAACAAACCGAAGAAACCTCTCAGCTCTAGCAGTGCAGGTAAAACAACAAAACAAAAACACCATTTCCAAATAATAGTATTCTGAGTATTCATTCAGTCATTTGTGCATTCAGCCTTCATCTGGAGGTTTTTTGAGCAGCCATAGGCTTAGGGAGATGAAGGAGCACAATCCCAGCCATGTGGCAGGAGCATGGGTTGTGGCATCAGGCAGACCTGTGTTTGTTCTTAGGTCTTTGTAGCCCTGTGTAAGTACTTCATCTCTTCTCCAGTTTCTTCCTCTGTGAAATGGGAATTTCAGTACTTTGCCCAGAGGGGGGGTTCTTGAGGCCTAAATGAATTACTTATGTAATTTAATTTTGCCAGTACTCTTTAGTTGTATGGGATAGAAATTCCTCAGCTTGCAAAAGAGAGCTTTAGTTTGAACGCAAAGACTTTTCACAGGGCCCTGAGATGGGAAGTTACAACCAGACCTGAACCCCCAGGAACTGAAGGAGCTTTCTAGGTCTCTTAGGGACTATGCTTGGCCCTCTGCATCATCATCCTGTCTGCAGACCAGCTTCTTGTGCTTACTATGGCTTCTCTGCCCTCCCTAGAATTTGAGATGCTTAGAAGTGGCTTTGGCTTGCTGTGATGCCAGCAGAATCTGGGAGGCAGTTTTTAGAGACTGTCTCTAAAAGGTTTTGGCTTCGGGATACCTGGGTGGCTCAGCGGTTTAGTGCCTGCCTTCAGCCCAGGGCATGATCCTGGAGATCCGGGATCGAGTCCCATTTTGGGCTCCCTGCATGGAGCCTGTTTCTCCCTCTGCCTGTGTCTCTGCCTCTCTCTCTGTATCTCTCATGTATAAATAAATAACATCTTTTAAAAAAAAAAAGGTTTTGGCCTTGTACATTTCCCAAAACCTCTTTGCAGTTGTGTATTCATAGAACGTATGTATACTTAGGGGCAGGGCAGATGTTCTGCAGATGTTAACTTCTCCTTTTCCAGAAGTTGCAAAGAATATAGTTAAGATCCCATAGTAGTCTGCTAGGTAGAGAGAGACATTGCATAGTTTTTAATTTTCATTCTTTTTTTTTTTTTTTTTTTAAGATTTTATTTATTTATTCATGAGAGACACACACAGAGAGATAGGCAGCGACACAGGCAGAGGGAGAAACAGGCTCCACGCAGGGAGCCCGACCTGGGACTCGTTCCCGGGTCTCTAGGATCACGCCCTAGGCTGTAGGCGGCGCTAAACCGCTGAGCCACCAGGGCTGCCTTGCATAGTTTTTAATTTTCATAACTTTATTGAGATGTGGCTCCTTCCCAAGCCAAGGGGTTGAGGTATGATTCACTTGCTGTATAATTCATTCATTTAAAATGTACAGTTGATTCTTTATAATATATTCACAGATATGTTCAACTAGCACCACAACCAAAATAATTTTTAAATTAAAAAAAATTTTTTTAAAGATTTTATTTATTCATAGAGAGAGAGAGGCAGAGACACAGGCAGAGAGAGAGGCAGGCTCCATGCAGGGAGCCCGACATGGGACTCGATCCTGGGTCTCCAGGATCATGCCCTGGGCTGAAGGCGGCGCTAAACTGCTGAGCCACCCGGGCTGCCCTAAATTTTTAAAATTTTAAAAGATTTTATTTATTTATTCCCGAGAGACTCAGAGAGGCAGAAACATAGGCAGAAGGAGAAGCAGGCTCCCTGCAGGGAGCTTGATGCAGGACTTGATCCCAGGATCCTGAGATCACACCCTGAGCCAAAGGCAGATGCTTAACCACTGAACCACCCAGACACCTCACCATGACCAATTTTAGAATGTTTTTATTAGTTCCTAAAAGAAACTTTTATGTGCCCCAAAGTGGTCACTTCCCATTTTCCCTCAGCTCCCCCTATCCCCCAACACTGGGCAACCACTAATCCACTTTATTTGGAGATTTACCTATTCTGAACATTTCACACAAATGAAATCATAGAATGTGTGGTCTTTGTATCTGGCTTCTTTTATTTAGCGTATTTTTTTTTTTTTAAGATTTTATTTATTTATTCATGAGAGACACAGAGAGAGGCAAAGACATAGGCAGAGGGAGAAGCAGGCTCTATGCAGGGAGCCCAACATGGGACTCGATCCTGGGTCTCCAGGATCGGGCCCTGGGCTGAAGGTGGTGCTAAACCGCTGAGCCACCCGGGCTCCCCTAGCGTAATGTTTTTAAGGTTCATCCATGTTGTAGTACGCGTCAGTACTTCATTTTTTTTTCTTTTTTTTTCTTTTCTTTTTTTTTTTTTTTAGTACTTCATTTTTTTTAATGGCTAAATAATACTCCATTGTACAACTATACCATGTTTTATTTTTTTATTTTAATTTTTAATGGGGGGGTGGGGACAGAAGGAGAGGGAGAGAAAGAGGGAAAGAATCTTAAGCAGCCTCCATGCCCAGTGCAGAGCCTGATGTGGGGATTGATCTCACAACCCTGAGATCATGACCTGAACTGAAATTAAGAGCTGGACACTTAACTGGCTGAGCCACCCAGGCATCCCTATATTGTATTTATTCATCAGTTGATGATGATCATTTGGGTTGTTTCCCCTCCTGAGCTGTTATGAATAATGCTACTTTGAACATTCCTGTACAAGTGTTTGTGTGGGCCTGTTTTCATTTCTCTTGGGCATAAATCCAAAGGGTATATGCTGTAGAGCACAATTCTTGGGTTGTATATGGTTCCTCTCTTTAACCTTTTGCAGAACCACCAGACTGTTTTCTAAAGTGGCTGCACCGTTACACATTCCCATCAGCAGCATGTATGAGAGTTCTGATTTCACCAATTATTGAGTGCTTAGCTTCCTAGAATGGGGATCTGTGTAGATAACCCTATGTATTTCATATTTCAGATGCTGATAACAGGCAAGTGGAGACTTGCACTAAGCATTTGGTTTTGGGGATGAACGTATACTAGAGATCATCCAGGAGAAGTGCCTGTACTTGGGGGTGAAAGGCCTTATGGTTATTGAACTGTTTGGGGTGTCAGAAAGATCAGATATTTCTAAACTTGGCATAATATATGGCTTTACAAAATAATTGCTAAATAAATGATTAAAATCATGAACGATAAATTTACCTCAAGATAGCCCATTCTTAATTATTCTTGATTGTTTTAACTTTACTCCTTTTTCCTTAACTTTGTCAGCTTTTGGCTCTGCTCACAGAGAAGTCTGTAAGTCCTAGTCAGGGCGCTGCTTTCCTCTCCTAACCCTCCTAAACACCTTCTAAAAGGTGAGCAATATGCGGGTTTTGAGGTAATTAGTGGTAAGAGCAGTCTCTACCACCCTTCTCTTCCCAAGCCAAGGAGTTTGAGGTTCTAAGATGGGGGGCATCTTACTTTCCAGATGGGAAACCTTGGGTACCTGGCAGCATCTGGGACCGTGAGCTCGTTCCTGGCATGAAGTTTGCCTTTGCTTCATGAAGTTGCCCTGTTTGTGGATTTGGTTGGAGCTAGGTTAAGATGGTCTTCGCCAGAATGACTGCGTCTCTTTCAGATGGTAGTCTTCTTTACCCCAGCGGAAAAAAGACCTCACAGAGGGAGTCCTTTCCAGCACAAAAGATGGTGGCTAAAATTGGTACTTAACTCTGCTGCCAGGTTAAAAACCACTTTGGGCAAACATGGGAATGTTGTCTTGCATGCTGGGCTCTCTACAGGAGGTCTCTTCACTGCATAGCTGTGGAGGGCAGTTGGTCACAGCCTCCTCTTGTCTGGTGGGGTTTTTTTTTTGTCTTGAAATTTCTCCTCTTAAAGAAAGCTCTGCTCCTCTCTCAGCTCCACAGAGGCCCATTGCAACACACAGAACTACTGCAACCCCTAAGGCTGGCCCGGGTGTGGTGCGAAAGAATCCTGGTGTGGGCAACGGGGATGATGAAGCAGCTGAATTGATGCAGCAGGTAGGCACCTCCTCTGTCTAAGATCAAAGACTGAAGTTTCTTCAGGAGAAAGAATGCTTGACAACACTGTTGCAGGGAAGGCCTGCCTGTCTTTTTGTAGGAAGGCCTGCCTTGTCCCTCTGCTGAAGCGGTCCTCATTATGTGTGAGCACTTTGAGTGCTGTGTGGGGAGTGGGAATGTGGAAGTGCAGGTGGAAGAGAGGGATCAGGTGTTTCTAAGATCTATTAGTGTGACAGAAACCAATGTCTTTGGAAACCCACCCATAGTAGAACCCTGTTGAAGGTCTCTGAAACACTGTCAGGGTTCTGTGGGATTCAGAGAGTGTCTCTTGACGTTTGTCTCTGACAAAAGATAAAGAAAAGTTCCTTTCTAAATAGTAAGGAAAAAAGAAGATTCCATAGTTTCTGTACTGAAATTGTGGGTCATTGGAGATGCAAGTTAGAGTGGAACTGGCATGGAAAGCCTGTTATTGATCTTCTGTTCTTACTAGTTCAGTCATTTGAAACATACTCTTTAGAATTAATTAAATATCCTGATGGTACACATCAGAGGTTTCTATGGATCCGAACAAAATTTAGACTTTATTTTTTTCTTAAAGATTTTATTTACTTGACAGAGCACAAGCAGAGGGAAGTGGCAGGCAGAGGGAGAGGAAGAAGCAGGCTGTCTGCATAGCATGGTGCCTCATGTGGGGCTTAATCCCAGGACGCTGGGATCATGACCTGGGCCGAAGGTAGACACACAACTGACTGAGCCACCCAGGCACCCAAAATTTAGACATTTTTGCACCAGTCCTTATAGTTTTGTTCTTTTGCTTTTAGGTGATTCTCTTGATTAATACCAGGTTTTTTTGTTTGTTTTTGTTTTTTTTGTTTTTGTTTTTGTTTTTGTTTTTTTAAATTTTTTTTTTTATTTATTTATGATAGTCACATAGAGAGAGAGAGAGAGAGAGAGGCAGAGACATAAGCAGAGGGAGAAGCAGGCTCCATGCACCGGGAGCCTGACGTGGGATTCGATCCCGGGTCTCCAGGATCGCGCCCTGGGCCAAAGGCAGGCACCAAACCGCTGCGCCACCCAGGGATCCCTGTTTTTGTTTTTTAAGATTTTATTCATGAGAGACACAGAGAGAGGCAGAGACACAGGCAGAGGGAGAAGCAGGCTCCATGCAGGGAACCTGATGTGGGACTCAATCCTGGGTCTCCAGGATCATGCCCTAGGCTGAAGGCGGCCCTAAACCACTAAACAGCCGGGCTGCCCCTAATTCCAGTTCTTTTTTATTTTATTTTATTTTATTTCTTCATGAGAGACACAGAGCACGAGAGAGAGAGAGGCAGAGACACAGGCAGAGGGAGAAGCAGGCTCTATGCGGGGAGCCAGACATGGGACTTGATCCCGGATCTCCAGGGTCACAACCTGGGCTGAAGGCGGCACTAAACCTCTGAGCTACCTGGGCTGCCCCTAATTCCAGTTTTAAAATGGGGGATGCTCTATGATTTCTGTGTGTTTGGGTTTGAATCCTTTAACTTTCTTGAAAACCAAGTCCTAAAACCTGGGGGCAGAGGCCTCACTTGAACCTGGAACCTCTCATAACAACCCAAGCCCTACTCCTCAGAGATCAGGATATAAGAGCCTTGCCAGAGATCACGGTTTTTTTTGTTTTTGTTTTTCCCAATTTTTGATTTGTGTGTGCCCTGTGATTCTAGGTGTCGTGGGGATGTCAGGTGACTGGGTCATCATCCCTATTAGTGTGGCTGCCTTGCGTACCCTCTTAGAACTGTCACTGTGAAGTACAGAAGTCCTGGAGAATAAGGAGACTTCCCTGTTAACTGTTGGTTTCTAGACAAGGATGTACACAGGAAGCAGTCTCAGGGAAAAACAGTGTTGCCAATGCCAGGGCTGGGTGGCTAGCCCAGGGTTGATTTTGGAATCTCTGGGAAAAGATGTGGCAGATTCTTTGGGACTGCTGTTCTTGGCACAGGTAGTGTCCTGTGTGATGGGGCACAAGCTTTGGGTTGTATAGATTTGGGGACTTTCCTAGCTCTGCCACTTCTACTTGGGGCAAGTCAGTTAACCTCTCTAAACTTACTGTGTTGTGTGAAGTTGAGCAGATTATATGAGCTAGTGTTATTTGGGTCCCTGGAGTGGTGTCTAGGATAAATGGTGAAAATAGCAATGGATAAAAGACAGTTGTGATTATTATAGTTCTTGTCCATGGTCTTAATAGAGCAAAATAGATTCTGCAGTGTCTTTTTGAAAGCTCACAGGTGTCAGATTGTCTTGACAAATGTTAATAAAAACAAAAATAACTGACATTTTTAGAGTGGTTTGCCATAGCTTTAGTGAGTACTTCAATTTCACTTTTACATTAGTCTGTGAGGTCTCACAGATAGTGACAGTGTGCTGGGGGAGGTTAAATGACCTGCCCTGAGAGTTGAGTCAGCTGCCCCCGTCCTGCTCTCTGGAGTACTTGGGCTTGTGCAGGGTTTCCATTTTGTTTTCTCTTTAATATGAAGGATTTTTTAAGTCCTCTCCAGGTTGCCAGAATTCTTACCTATAACACCCTGTTACTAACTTCCTTGGCTTATTTACCTGATCTGTCTGGCCCCTTGGAAGTATTTGAATTTGTGGCCCTTAGCAAAGGTGTGGAGGTCTAGGGAACATGACTGCAATGTGGGAAATAGAGCCAGACAGGCTTCTTGGGGCAAGAGGACAGCAGTGTATTCTCACAGATTACCTACTGGTATCCATTTCCTTAGGAGATCTGCAACAATTCTGCATTCCTAACACATCCTGGAGAAGTTTACTTTTAGTTGATTTGAGTCCAGAGCAGTTCAAAAGAGAACGTAAACCAGAGATATGAGGCACATACATAATTTAAATTTTTTTAGTAGGGATGTTAAAACAGTGAAAAGAAACACATGAAATTTCTTCTAATAACCCATTACGTGTATCCAAAGTGTTACCATTTTAACATGTAATCAATACAAATAATCATCAATGAGATATTTTACGTTTGAAGACCGTACTAGGTCGTTGAAATCCTGTGTGTATTTAATATTTACTGCCTGTCTCAATTGCATTGGCCACTTTTCAAGTACTCAGATACCCATTTGTATGGGCCAGTGCAGGTCCAAAGCATTCTTCTTGGGTTTCCTAAGTTATAGCTATTACTTTACTGCAAGAGAAGTTTTAAGAGTGACATTGATTACTAGCCACAGAGTTTTAATAACCTCAAAGGGTAAACAAGCGGGGAGTGAAAGCCAGTGACTTCATAGTGTGTACTAATTATTTCCTGTGGATACCTACTTAATGAGTTATGTCATGGAGGAATGCTGCTTTGGCCTCACAGGGAGGCCCAAAAGGCTGGGTTCTGGTGCCTTTGATGATGTGTAGGTCCAAGAAAGTTTGACTTGGTTTGTGAGGGAGGCACTAGTGAGCCATGGGTGATGGACTCCAAGGTGTAGCATACCTTTTGAAGCTCTTTTGACTTCCTTTCCCTCCTGAGTCACTAATGTGATTAGAAGGCCTCTTCCCTAGCTCTTGGGTCTTAGAACTGAAGATTTAAGGCAACTTCCTACTGCTGGGGTCAGTCAGCTCTTGTCCATCCCCCCCCTCCCCTTTTTTTAAATTTTTAAATTTTATTTTTTAAAAAGATTTTATTTATTCATAGAAACACACACACACACACACACACAGAAGCAGGCTCCATACAGGAAGCCCGACGTGGGACTCAATCCCGGGTCTCCAGGATCACACCCCAGGCTGCAGGTGGTGCTAAACTGCTGCGCCACGGGGGCTGCCCCCCTTCCCCCTTTTTTAAAGAGTTACTTGTTTTAGTGAGAGAGAAAATGTGAGCTGCTAAGTGTGGAACCTGACTGGGGGTGGCTCCATCTCACGTCCCTGAGACCATGACCTGAGCTGAAATCAAGAGTCAAACACTTAATTGAACCACCCAGGTGCCCTAGGTTTTCCCTTTCCATCCCCTCGTCCACTTTGGGGCCGAGAGTTTAAAGAAGCAACAGCAGCAGTAAAATCAGGTTTGGGGAGAAGGAGAGGCAATAGATGATTTAGCTTTGCTGGCTACTAGGTGATGCTAGTATTTCATTGAAATTCTCAGTTATTTTTAAAAGTGATTTCTGTGGGGTATGCTTGGGTGGTTCAGTGGTTGAGCGTCTGCCTTTGGCTCAGGTTGTGATCCTGGAATCGAGTCCTGCATCAGGCTCCCCATAGGGAACCTGGTTCTCCCTCTGCCTATGTCTCTGCCTCTGTCTCCCGTAAATAAAATCTTAAAAAAAAAAAAAATGATTTCTGTGGTTGATAAAGGAATAATTGAAAGACTGTTTTCATCAGGCCTTTGATGATGAACATTGAAATTAAGTAATTGACAGAATGGTCCTTGTGGTTCTGGACACCTTTTCTCATTTCTGGATGCTTCTCGACTACAACTTATGAAGGGGGAGTTTTCCACCTTGGGACAGGACTTGATCCCTTTGGGTATATCTGGCTTCTTTGCGAGTCCGTGGGGGAACTAAAGAAGCTATTTGCTTCAGTTTTTGCCTTTAGTTCAGACGGCTGGACTTACATGTCTGTGGTGCCTCTCAGGCACTCAGAATTCCCTACTGCCTGAATTGTTCTCAGTAGCTGCACTTTTGATTTCCTTCCTTGGCCTTGCCTGTGGCCCCAGCCTGTGTGTCCCATGAGTATTTTATGCTGCGTGGTATGCCATGTAATTTGCATTTGTAATTGAGAGTTAAATTAAATTCACATGTCATAGAGTTGAATGTCTTGGAATGAAGATGTGCACTATGCTTAAAATGGCCATGAGAAGTCTTAGGACATTTATTAATCTTGGCTACATAGAGACCCGGCCTAAGCACTGAGATTTATTTCCTTTTGGCCTTTTGTGAGAATTAGAGCCCCTCAGCAGGATGCCTGGAGAATCCTGCAGCACATGTGGTGAGCTGGCGAAATGCTTGCTGGAGCTAGCAGTGGAACGTGCTGTGCTAGGTCTGCTCCCTGCTTCTGTGTCTTCTCTCCCTTTTGAAACTCTCTTGGGAGAGAGACAGGTGCCAAGACTCTTTCCTCTCCTTTTGAATAATGAATTGCTCCTCCCATCCCTAGCATATGGTAGCCTCTGGAGAATCATTGAGTTCTCCATGCTTGGGCCACTGTCACTTCTAGCTGTTTTTGACTAGCGTAGTCTTTTTAGTCAGTAGTCTTCTTCTGCCTTGCCATTTCTGCCTTGCTTCTCTGGACCAGACCCTTTTTTTCCATTGACCACCACGTGTAGAAAGACCTGGATTTCACAGACCAGTGCCCTGGTGAAAACTCAGTTGATGCTTGTCAGCCACTTTGCTGGGCAGGTTGTGGATTCTGCTTCTTTATTTGTCTCAGGATCCCAGAGTTTCTTTCCTTGATCTATTCTTAGTTCCTCATGATTTCTGGTGTAACCTGCCTCTTCCTGGGAGATGTTATAGTCAAGGTGGCCACGTTATTTATCTGGAGCGAAAGAAGACTGGTATTAAACTAAAGTGGGTTTTGGTCCATGTTAGTGAGTGTGATGGAAGACCATGTCTCCTCTCAGCTTAGCAGTTTGTCTGATATGTTGTTGGTACATGAATGCTTAGTATCTTATCCTTTTTAATGTCTTACGCAGGTCAATGTATTGAAACTTACCGTCGAAGACTTGGAGAAAGAGAGAGATTTCTACTTTGGAAAGCTAAGAAACATTGAATTGATTTGCCAGGAGAACGAAGGGGAAAACAACCCTGTATTGCAGAGGATCGTGGACATTCTCTATGCCACAGATGTATGTGTTGCCATTTTGCCATCTAAGACAAAGTAAATTTTATCTGGTTGGTTTCAGCGCTCAGTGCTGGTGCTCCTCATGTTCTAGGATAGCATTCATCAAAAAGACTTTGACTTCTGAAAGTCAGCCAGAAGGCACCTCTGCTCAGCCTCAGCCTCTGCCTTGAGGCCTGTGAGCCTTTGAGGCAGGAATAGGACAAGGAGGTGGCTGGCTTGCACTGCTTCTGTGGTTTATGGCCACTGATAAGTGATGAGTGCCACCAAATGCTCTTAACCCCACCATCCCTCTCCACCCCTGCAACTTGGACCCCTCAGCCTGATGTGCTGTCTCCCATTTTATCAGGGCCCCAGGCATGATATGGCCCCTTTCGGATGTCCCCTGCCCATGGCTGTATCTCTGTTCCTCCTCCTCAGGAGTGTGCCTGGTTCCCATTTCTTCATAGTACTTTATGGTCAAGTTTCTTGGGATCCATGTATGTTATTACACAGCAGAATCTGGTGATACTAATCATGACATGCTAGCTGATCAGGGAAGACTAATTTTTTTCCTACATTTAGGATTTGGTATCTTTCTATGTCCAATATTTAATGGCTTTACTTATTTATAAATCTGCATACCTAATAAGGTCTGTACCATCAAGTTGCAGTGTATGTCTGTTTTATAGTGTGTATAGCAGTATACAAATACAAGGTAATATTAATATTGGCATTAACACTGTTCTCTAAATCTACCAAGTAAATTTCAGGGAATGAAGACAGATGACTGAAGAGATGATACTTTGTTCCATAAATTCTTATTCTGGGCTTGCTCTATGCTAGCTTCAGTGAAAACAAAGATGATGAAGATGCAGAGGCCCTTGGTCTAGTCTGAGTATTATCTTAATGGAGTCTTAAGTAAATTCAGCTGTGGAGATTTAGTTAAAAATAAGATGGTGATTGAAGGAGAAGTCTGATTTTTATGGTGATCTAGCCATTATTATGCAAGAATGCCCTGGAGTGAGCATTAGTGGGAACCTCAAATCTGCTGTATTTCCATGCCACTAATGTTGGGTCAGTCTTGGAGGTTACTATAGGTATTGTGAGTGTTTTCGGTAAACCCACAACACCCACAATGGCATGCATGGTCCTGAAGTGCTGTCAAAGAAATGCATAAAGGAAAAGTTGGCTGCATAGACAGCTTATTGAGAAGAGAT
Organism: Canis lupus baileyi; assembly: GCF_048164855.1. Classification (NCBI taxonomy): domain Eukaryota; kingdom Metazoa; phylum Chordata; class Mammalia; order Carnivora; family Canidae; genus Canis; species Canis lupus. The sequence goes on from NC_132863.1 coordinate 24,217,165, forward strand.
GATATGGTACTGAACTTTCATGGTGACATCAGGGGTTTTTGAGGGTACATTTTCTTTTTTTTAAACAAACTTACTGAGATAGAATTGACATGGACTGTACACATTTAAGTACAATATGATATGTGATATCATCACCATAATGAAGACATAATTAAGAAATCAACTTGTGCTCAGTTTTTTTTTTTTAATATTTTATTTATTTATTCATAGAGACAGAGAGAGAGAGAGGCAGAGACACAGGCAGAGGGAGAAGCAGGCATCATACAGAGAGCCTGACATGGGACTCGATCCCAGGTCTCCAGGATCATGCCCTGGGCTGCAGGTGGCACTAAACCACTGCACCACCAGGGCTGCCCTTGTGCTCAGTTTTTGACTGTTGTGAGATGTGTTTCCACTGTCTAATAAAGTAGTGGTCATGTGGCCTTGTACTATTAAACGATAAGGGTGTGGTAGAGATGGGAAGAGTCACTGACTTGAAGAGACTGTTAATATGAGACAAGTGACATCACAGTAACTGATCCTTCATTTGGTGCTGAGTAATAGCTTTCCCCTCTCGTTTTCCCATTTTAGGAAGGCTTTGTGATACCTGATGAAGGGGGCCCACAGGAGGAACAAGAAGAGTATTAACAGCCTGGACCAGCAAAGCAACATCCGAATTCTTCACTCCAAATCATGTGCTTAACTGTAAAATATCCCCTTTTATTATTCTTAGAGGACTCACTGGTTTCTTTTCATGAGCAAACAGTACCTCTTCTTAAAGTGCACTTTGCAGAAGTTTCACCCCTTTTCCAATGAGTTTGAGTTAGGAGCTTTTACCCTGTAGCAGAGCAGTATTAACATCTAGTTGGGTCACCTGGGGAACAGAGAGGCTGACCATGGGGCTCACTGTGTGGATGCTGGTAACACTCACTGCTGGAGAAGGTGCTTTTATGTCATACACTGAGGTGGAGTCCTCAGTAGAGAAATGTAAAGACTGATTTGAATTTTAAGCTAATGTGAAATCTTGGCAGAGAACGTTTTAATAAATAAATGCCTTAAGAGTATTTAAAATATGCTTCCATATTTCAAAATATAAAATGTACCATGACAGGAGAATTTTACATGTTTGACAGGGTGTCTGGGAAGGAAGGGCCAGACCTCTGGACCTTTGGAATCTGCTGTTCACAGGCCTTGCAGGGCTGCTTGAATCCTCAAAGACCTAGACCTTGGCTCAAAAGGGAAATTTAAAAAGTTGCTCTGTAAAGCCATTTGGTGTCCTTGACCAATCGTATCCCTCCTCTAAGAAGCAAGAGGCATTGTTGCCTGGATGAATAGAGGGCACGTTTCAGCCCTGAGATGTTGAAGAGCTTGAATTTCCTTGAACATTTCTCTGACGATTTTTCCAGTTATCCCTGAAATTTCTATGTATTGTGTTTTTGGGAAATGAGGTGTGTCCAGTTTCTAAATCTAACAACTACTTTTGGGGACTTGCCCACATCTCTGGGATTTGAATGGGGGTCATGTCCCATTTTACTGTCTTTTAAGTTTACATTGAACATGTTTCTCTTCTCTGCTCCCTGTGCCCACTGGGGACTCCTCTTTGGCTCCTTAAAGTTTGCTGCTTAGAGTGTAAGTTCAGCAGGCAGGTGGTCACGCTGCAAGTCTTTCTAGACCTCTGGCAAAGGGAGTGACCAGTGAAGGCCATCGCTACCTTAGGATCTGCAAGGCTGGGTGTTCTCGGTACCTGCTGTCCACCACCCTCCACTGTTATCGGAATACTTTGCCAGTGCACTAATCTCTTTGGAGATAAAATTCGTTAGCGTGTTACTAAATGTTAATTTTCTTTTGCAGAAGATACAGTACCGTGTCTGAATTAATTATTAATATTTAAAATATTTCATTCCTTAACTCTTCCTCATTGCTTTGCCCCTAGCCTATTCAGTTCCTTTGTTTGGCAGAATTCTGCAAAATGTGTGTCACCCACTACTGAGATTGTTCAGCCCCTGATGTATTTGTATTGATTTGTTCCTGGTGGTAGCTTGTCCTAAAATGTGTGTAGAAAGCAGATATTTTATGATAAAATTGTTGTGTAGTGCATGCTCTGTGTGGAATTCAGAGGAAAACCCAGATTCAGTGATTAACAATGCCAAAAAATGCAAGTAACTAGCCATTGTTCAAATAACAGTGGTGCTATTTCTCTTTTGTGGCCTTTTAGACTTTTGTTGCCCTAAAATACCATTTTATTGGGAACCCATTTTCCACCTGGTCTTTCTTGACAGGGTTTTTTTCTACTTTAAACAGTTTCTAAATAAAATTCTGTATTTCAAGAGTGTCATGTCTTCTGAAATTTGTCTTGCCCTGGGTATATTCTTTTAGGTTCAAATGGTAAGGTACTGATTCTTCTCTCTTAAATTCAGACTGATCTTTTCATCTTTCACTTTTTTTTTTAATGTACTTATTTCTAAGCCCATTCCTTTTTTCTCTGTTCTTCATATTTCATTTCTCAGCCTCCTGCTGTTAGATGTTCTCATGTTACTGTGAGAGGTCTTTGAGAAGTCTAAGGCTTGGCCCCGCAGCCTTGAAGCCTTTTCAGGTGGCTTCCTCCTGAGAACTACAGCAGGACAGTGCTTGCTGGATACCATGGGGAGATAGTCCCCCCCCCACCCCCAAAAGTATGTTTCAAAGGCAGTTAATAGTCTGACACTATGAAATAACCTGAAATTACCATCTTCCCCTCCCTTTTAAAATTCTATGCCGTAAGAAATGAGTTCAAAAGGAGACTTGCTGCCATTTTCAGTATGAAAAGAAGTTAAATGGGTAGGAATTGGTTTTCTATATAATTTTTTAGGGTTCTTATTACAATTATGGATACTCTGTAAACCCAACTTGATTTTTGCCTAGGGTTAAATCCACAAAACTTCCTCTAGAAATTAATGGTACTATACCTTCCGTGAAGTGTTGTGCACCTTCAGAAGGAATTTGACACCCCATGTGTTGGTGATCTACAGAGGATACACCTCCAGGCGTGCTTGGAGTTGGTGAAGATACCATGGAGTAATGTCACCTGAAAAATTACCTTGGAAGGAGTGAAGCTGATCCTGTGTGTACTTCTTAAGTCTATTGACCTTGTTCTTTAGGCTGAGCCCTATAAAGTCTTGATAAGACTAGTTCAGGGTAGGTCACTGGTGCACTTAACTTGAGGAAGCTTCTTGGTTTGCTTGGCAAGTTCTCTGTTGCTTGAGGAGTGGTAAACATGGGTCTTCTGGCTGGATTGGGATTTACGGTTCAGTCAGGCTGGTGTTCCTCAAGCTATTGGGCTTTAGAATCACCTGGGGAACTTGACTGACATAATCTATTTCTAAAGTCCATCTCTAGAAATTGAGTCAGGGGATTGAAAATCTGCATTTTACTTTGTAGCTCAGGTGACCTGGGCTTAATGTAACCCTCATACTTGTACTTCGGCCTTAACATACATGCCTGCATGTTCAAGTCTAATTCTGATGGGGAAACATCAGATTTGAGTTCTTGCAGGTTCATCCTAACTTTGACTTCCAAGCTATGTGATCTCTCTTGTTCTGAGCTGCCAAATGGGGATGATGCTGCCTGAAGTGCCTCCCTCACTGGGTACTTGTGATCAGAGTGAGCTGATAGAAAAAGCAGCCACAATGTTAGGAAGCCGAGCATAAGTTCTTCAGATCCAGTGGACATTCTCTAGAATTTCTAGATCAGAAGAGTTTAGAAACAGAGTTTTTGTATGGACCTCTGGCAAAGGGAGTGACCAGTGAAGGCCATCACTACCTTAGGATCTGCAAGGCTGGGTGTTCTCGGTGCCTGCTGTCCACCATGCAGGAGGGTATGCATAAGATAGGCTTCCAGTACTTTGTAAAATAAGTAACAAGTTCTTTTATTGTTTCTTTTTCAGCTTGGTGGTGGTATTGAGTCTAGCTCTTTGAGGTTTTCAGACTATGATTTTCATCCAGTTTCCTGAGTGAAATTGAAGTATAAATGCACGTTTCACCATTTTCTTTGAAATGAAAATTCAGTGATTCAGTAACTCAAATTCATTGATTTAAAAACTTGTATTTTCTTCAAGGTGTACTCTCTAGAAAATAATATGGTGTTGGGCAGGAAGCAGCTTTGTTATAACAGAGTGACTCTATAGAGTTTTTCTTTAAGTAGTATTTTACAAGGTTTGATATGAGGAGCTCCTTTTGTGATGTTTACTGCAGTTCACCACAGTACACAAACACAGCCTAGTCTTTAAGCCTGATGAACCTAATGAGATTAGTGCAGGTGATCCAAATCTAGCTGATGTCAACAGAGAGTGGAACTCGAAGTAATCACTCTGAACCACACTGACCCTGAGCTGTGGTCAGTATTGATGTAAAATTTAGGATGATGTCATACTTTTGACATACTTTCACACAGTGCAGATTAGCCATCAAAGGCTAGAACTTTGTAGATGGTATCGAGAGAGAGATTTAGAACTGCATAGTGATCTGTCAGCAGCTTGCAGGTCTGTCAGATGTCTTACCTTAAAAATTTTTAAAAATTCCCCCCTTATGCTGATTTATTGGAGTTATTTTCCTTAGTCTACAGGCATTGTTGGTAAGTAAGGGTAGGCTGCGTGCAAGCAGGAGGAAGAGGAGGAAGAGGAATTTATTTACTGAGGTCTTCAACTTTCAGTTCTGGTTGTAGAATGAGATTTGGGAAGTGCGATTTAGCCCATCTGGGTAAGTCTTAACAGAGCTGGCTTTATGGTTCTAGCTTTCAGAGGGGGCAGAGATGAGGTTCTAAGATTCAGTCTTAATGCATGACTCATTGCAGTGTAGACTATTAAGTCCAGGGTCAAGCATACAAGTGGGTAGACTGAATGTATGAAGGGGGTGTGTGGCTAGAGTCTTCTGACCTTTACCAAAATGAATGAAGGAGTTAGTGCTGTGGTCAGGAGGCCAGGGACCAGGAGTCGAGACCACCGTCCTCCTCCATGCCCTGTGTCCTGGGTTTGCAGAGTAGTTTTTCATTGGCTCATTGGGGAGTGGAGCAGGGATGGTTTCCCCAAGATCTCTTCTGGACCAGAGAGAGTTACTTAGGTCTGTGAAAAGCTGATCTACTGGATCTGAAAAGAATGTAGGAATGCTTCTTTCTGGCAAATAATGCCCCTGGGGCCAGGACAGGGATAGCTTTGATTCAGGGAGAAGCACAGTGTTTCTCAGCATCAGCGACATACATTTTGCATGTGAAAGTTTGAAAAAATTCTCAATAATGATGAAATTGTAAAGTGTACAACTTCTGTGCTCTAAGATAATTTTTGACTCTAGAGGTGCCAGGGTGGCTGAGTTGGTTAAGCAACCAACCTCTGACTTCAGCTCAGGTCTTTTTCTTTTTTTTAAGAGAGGGGGAGAGAGAACTATGGGGAGGGGGTGGAGGGAGAGGGAGAGAATCCCAAGCAGGTTCTATGCCCAGTGTGGAGCCCATTGTGGAGCCCAACATGGGGCTCCATCTCACAACGCTGAGATCATGACCTGAACCAAAACCAAGAGTTGGACCTAACTGACTGAGTCACCCAAGTGCCCCTCAGCTCAGGTATTGATCTCAGGGTTGCCTACTTAAAAAATTTTGACTCTTGGGCAGCCCGGGTGGCTCAGCAGTTTAGCTCTGCCTTCAGCCCAGGGCCTGATCCTGGAGACCTGGGATCGAGTCCCACATTGGGCTCCCTGCATGGAGCCTGCTTCTCCCTCTGCCTGTGTCTCTGCCTCTCACTCTCTCTGTCTCTCATGAATAAATAAAATCTTGAAAAAAATTTTTTTTGACTCTAAAAGAAGGAGTTTGACAGAAGACCAAGTGGTTCAACCTGTGTCTGGCTGCAAGCTGCAAGGAGAGCTTTGGTTATAGAGTAGTCCCCCTTTACCTGCAGATGATACATTTCCAGGGCCCACAGTGGGTGCCTGGAACAGTGGCTCGTACCGATCCCTAGATATACTACGTTTTTTCCTATATAGACATACTTACAATAAAATAATTTGTAATTAGTCATAGTAAGAAATTAGCAACAACTGAAAACAATAATTGGAACAGTATAAATCCTAAAAGTTCAATGAATGTGGCCTCTCAGTATCTTAATGTACGATATTCCTCCTCCTCTTGATGTGATGGTGAAATGCCTACGTGTGGAGGTGAAGTCAGATGAATGATGTGGGCACTGTGACCTAGTGTTAGGCTCCTGTTGACCTGCACATACATCAGGAGGTGGAGCATTTGCTTCTGGGCCGCAGAGACTGCAGAGTGAATCCCAGGGAAGGGGGCCTGCTGTAGCCATGTGGACAAGACTCAACACGTCGCACTGGGATCATCCGTGGCTTACCCTATTGGGGCTTGAGTGACCTGTGGGTTCCTTTCTGCCCTTGCTTGCTTGCCAGTAGTTTTATCATGTTCCTATTATTCATAGTTCTCATAGTGGGGCCCCATTGATAGATTTTGAAGTAGTTCCAGTGATTTTAAGGTCTGTCATACTTTATGGTTATTTGGATTTTAGCATTCTAAAGGTTTATAATCCAATACTGCCTTTTTGGGGGCATTTTACGTTTTTCTACAAAATGATGTGAGTTAAACATGTAATTATATATATAGACTGCTGTTTTTAGCTTAAAATTTAAATTCTGCATGGTGGAATGAACTATTTGTGTTTTTTATAGGTAGCTGTGGGCTATCCTAGCTTCCTCTATGTGCACCTCCCTCCCTATTAATTTTAAAGGCTGAGAGAAGAAATGATTCAATGTTGAATGAAATAAAAAAATTTTTAAATTTCCTCAGGATTTCTAATTCTGTGATTTACTATTTCCCCCCTAGTTTTGTTTTGTTTTTTAGATTTTATTTATTTATGAGAATACACAGAGAGGAGAGAGTCAGAGACGCAGGCAGAGGGAGAAGCAGGCTCCATGCAGGGAGCTCGACGTGGGACTCGATCCCGGTGCCCCGGGATCGCGCCCTGGGCTGAAGGTGGCGCTAAACCGCCGAGCCACCCAGGCTGCCCTCCTCCCTAGTTTTTAAGAAGTATTTCTGTTTTGAGAGAGGAGGTGGGTAAGTAGTAACTGACCACATTGAGAATCTGTCTTTTTTCTTGAAACATGGTATTCTGAAGTCTTTGGCATTTGAAGCTGCTTTCTCTTAGTGTGGTATGGATAGGAAGAGCATTGTTTTATTTATTTTTAAACTTATTTTAAAGATTTATTTATTTTAGGGATACCTGGGTGCTCTGTGGTTGGTTGACCATCTGCCTTCGGCTCAGGGCGTGATCCTGGGATCCGGGATCAAGTACCCCCTAGGCTGTCTTGTGGGGAGCTTGCTTCTCCCTCTGCCTATGTCTGTCTGTCTGTCTCTCTCTGTCTCATGAATAAATAAATCTTTTTAAAAAAAGATTTATTTATTTTAGAGTGTGAGAGGGTGGAGAGGAGTCACAAGGAGAGAACTCTAAGCTGACCCCTTGCTAAGATCGCTTCAGGACTCGCCACAGGGCTCAACGGGGGCTTTGATCTCAAGACCCATGAGATCATGACCAGAGCTGAATCAAAGAGTTGGATGCTTAACTGAGCCACCCAGGCACCCCAGGAAGAGCATTGTTTGCAATGTCACATCAGTGGGAGGAGTAGTTGACCTCAGATGAAAGTATGATCTTGATACTAATCTTTAGGGTCCTCTCCAGTTTGAGCATTCACTGACTTCCCTCTTTTTAATTCATGTTTGAAAAGGAAAAGCCTCTCTTGGCTGTCAATTTGCATCTGAAAATTGTTGACAAATTATATAAAGCTGAGAAGGATACAAGTTGTGGTTTTTCTTTATTGAGGAATAATTGACACATATAATTAGAATAGAAGTTTTAATGTTTTATTTATTTATTTATTTATTTATTTTTTTAAAATTTTTATTTATTTATGATAGGCACACAGTGAGAGAGAGAGAGGCAGAGACACAGGCAGAGGGAGAAGCAGGCTCCATGCACTGGGAGCCCGACGTGGGATTCGATCCCGGGTCTCCAGGATCGCGCCCTGGGCCAAAGGCAGGCACCAAACCGCTGCGCCACCCAGGGATCCCAGTTTTAATGTTTTAAAACCCACAATGGTAGAACTAGAGAGGACACTGTTGACTTCGCTGCTGAGTGGAATGGAGGTGCCATCCCTGGAGCAGTTTTCTTGATCCGTCATTGCAGCCCTGGCTCCTTCTGGCAGCATCCCTGGCATCTCTTGCTGTTAGGGACCAGAAACTCCTTAGGATTGACAGGGCATGCTGAACTAGTCTCAGGTAGGAGGACTTGAGCTTTTTTCCATGTATTTGTACAGAGGTTGGTCTAAGATTTTACTTTAATTTTTATTTTTTTTTTAGATTTTATTAGAGCACCCATGAGCTCGTGCAAGCATGAGCAGAGTGGGGAGGGGCAGAGGGAGAGGGAGGACCAGACTCCCTGCTGAGCGGGGAGCTCCACTTGGGGGCTGGATCCCAGGGTCCTGGGATCATGACCTGAACCGAAGGCAGATGCTTCACTGAATGAGTCACCCAGGCACACCCCTAGGATATTTTACTTCGGAACATCTCTCCCACTTGTTTTTAGTTTTTTGGGTTTGTTTTGTTTTGTCTTGGTTGAGTAGATGGTTATATTTTCACTTTTTTTAGGTGGGAGTTTTCTGAATCTTCTTTACCAAAAGAGTGGATTGCATCTTAATATTTCCCTCTTTTTCTCATGTTTCTTCCTGGGGAAGGAGAAATATATTTATTATGACAGAATTTAGCATTTTTTTAGGCCCATATCGGAAAACTGACAAGTGTAGGAACTGCTATATGTAGAAATGGTAACATTGGTTTGGAAAATGAAAGCCAAAAAATGAGTGGGAAACAGATGAGGGGTCATTAGCCTTGTTTTCTTTTTCCAGTAAATCCTTCTAGTATTAATACCTAGTTTAAAAAATACCTAGTTTAATAAAACTGATTTTAAAGATCTGCACCTTTTATGACATTTCATTGAACCACTTTTATGACATTTTATGACATTTCATTGAACCACTTTTTGTTGTGGCAAAAGTGTGTCTCCATTACTGATGAAATGGGAGCAGACTTTTTTGTATGTTGTCTTTGTGGTACAGATCTGGGGAGAATGTTTGGTGGTAACATTTTAGTAACCTCTAGGTCATGAAATATGATTTAGTTTGGGTATCTTTAAAGCTGGAATCTATATCCCTGGTTGAAATCTTCCTAAGAGATTTACCTTTGACCAGGTCAGCCTGTTGTGTTGTGCCATAGACCAAGATGAACAGTGCTGCATCTAGTCCAGGCCTTTCTGAGGTTAGATTGAAGGACCCCCATCCACAATGCTCTTAGAGCCTTTCTCTTTTCACAGAATTGGAGTTTACATGGAGGACAGGGTAGAGAGCTGCTGTGCTTTCCTATTTCCCAACTGTCGGGGCCAGTTGGCCTTTTGTTTTTTTTTTGTTGGTGCTGACACCCTTTTTTGGTTTTGGTGAATCCTGCTTTTTCATAAAGCTCCCTGGCATTTTCTACAGTTTGTGTGAGAGATGGGCACTGTGCTATATATGTCTTATGGGCCATTTTGTACTCATACGTGTCCTGGCTGTGTGTGCTGTAGCTCCTGTCATCGCTGTAAGTTCAACTTTGTCAATAAAGAGAATGTCTCAAATTGGATGAAAGATGGCTGTGTGGTATGGTTTGTGGGATGGATTCTGATGTTCTGTTTTGTGTTCTGCACATGGAATTATATCTCATTTTCCTCATTCTAAACTTGGCCAACTGACTAGTCAGGTGGAAGCCCTTGGAGTTCCACAGTGACTTCATAGAGGAGCTAGTTTGGACTCAGGGACACCTGTCAAGATGTCTCAGTTGAGATGGAAGTCGAAAACCAATATATTTCTGTCAAAAATAGCCAGCAAGGTTACTTGGGAAGAACAACTTGGGTCAGGGTGAGTGAGGGTTTTGGGTTAAAGTTGTCTCCCCAAGATTGGACATGTGGGTCCTGAGATACATTTGCCTGCAACCAAAGGCTGAACAAGAGGGCATTCTAGCACAGCTGGAATGCGTTTGGTCTTAAGTCATCTGCCCATGATTTCTTACAAACTAATTCCTCAAACCAGTGACTCTCTTCCCATCCCTAGCATGCTCCCCTAGTGGCTGTTCCATCCCCCTTTGCCTGTTTCCAGGTTTGTGTCCTGCCCCACCCCTCCACTTCCCCCAGAACCAGTAAATGTGAGGGAGTAGATAAAGGCCAATGGGGATGATGTCTCCCGATCTTAACCTGTTCTCTAATGCTAAATAGAAATTTAATTTTTTTCTAAGATTTTATTTATTCATGAGCGAGCACGAGCAGGGGGGAACGGCAGAGGGAGAAGCAGAGTCCCCACCAGACAGGGAGCCCGATGTGAGACTCGATCCCAACACCCTGAGATCATGGTCTTAGCTGAAGGCAGACAGTTAACCATCTGAGCCACCCAGGTGCCCCTAGAAATTTAATTCTACATCTCAGTTTTTCCCCCCCTTCAGGAGTAGAGGGCCAATACGTTTCTCTGCTTCTTATTCTTACTCTTGGCTCTTTCTTGGGTGTCTCTTGTCCTCAACCAGTATTTTTTTTTTTTTTTTTTAATTTTTATTTATTTATGATAGTCACAGAGAGAGAGAGAGAGAAAGGCAGAGACACAGGCAGAGGGAGAAGCAGGCTCCATGCACCGGGAGCCTGACGTGGGATTCAATCCCGGGTCTCCAGGATCGCGCCCTGGGCCAAAGGCAGGCGCTAAACCACTGCGCCACCCAGGGATCCCCTCAACCAGTATTTTTAAACTTGTTTCAGTCCATAGACGTACACAGAGAAGTATGTTTTGATAGATACATACTTATCACTTATGAAACTTAGTAATTTGAAATAATTAAAAATATTTAAGTAGTTTTAGGAATAATTATAAAGAACTCCCCTTTGTCCAGATTGACTAATTGTAAACACTTTGCTTTATCATTCTATATGTGTGTTGAACATCTGGGAATAAATTATGTCGTGCCTCTTTGCCCTGAAATACTCGTGTGTATTTCCTAAGAACAAGGACGTTCTCATGGGACTCCTGGGTGGCTCAGTGGTTGGGTCTGCCTTTGGCTCAGGTCATGATCCTGGGGTTCCATCCTGGGGTTCCCGGATCCAGTCCTGCATCAGGCCCCCCCCATGGGGAGCCGCCTTCTCCCTCTGCTGATGTCTCTGCCTCTCTCTCTCTGCCTCTCATGAATAAATGGTAAAATCTTAAAAAAACAAAAACAAGGACCTTCTCTCTTAAAACCACAGTACAGTAGTCAAAGCAGGAAACAACATTAATCCAATTATTAACTAAGAATATAGAGTCCAGGGATCCCTGGGTGGCGCAGCGGTTTGGCGCCTGCCTTTGGCCCAGGGCGCGATCCTGGAGACCCGGGATCGAGTCCCACATCGGGCTCCCAGTGCATGGAGCCTGCTTCTCCCTCTGCCTGTGTCTCTGCCTCTCTCTCTCTGTGTGACTATCATAAATAAATAAATAAATAAATAAATCTTTAAAAAAAAAAAAAGAATATAGAGTCCATGTTCATATTTCACCAGTGGTCCTACTAATAGCCCTTAGAGCCCCCTCTTCTCCTAGCTCCCACAGCTCTAAATCCTGGAGTTCTCCTGCCCAAAGTGCTTTGAATCTGATTCTCTGTGGCCTGTTGCCCAGTGCATCATTTTTGAGGGCAGCCCACTAGGTTTGAGGTGGCCATGGAACAGTGGAGGTAAGGTGTCTTGTTGACTTGCCACCAGCCACAAGCCACTTAACCAGGGTGAGTCAGGTGTGCTGGGCGGGCAGAGGACTTGGGGGCTGGCTCTTTCCGCACTGTCAAATTCTGGCACTTAGCTGAGAAGTTAAGGAATTCTAAATCTGAACTTGGTTTTCCAGGTTGTTATGGAATGTATTTGTCAAGGTAGCAGAATAGATTGTGTTTTATTTAATAGTATATTGATTTCTAAGTACTTAAAAAGACTTGCTGTGTGGACCTATATTCTCTCTCTCTTTTTTTTTTATTATTCTCAGCCCCATAATCGTTAAATGTAGTCCTGTTTACAATTATGTGTATGTATGTGTGTATACATTCACACATGTTCTTGTGTGTGTAAATACATACCTATCTGTCATTTGTTCATAAAAATTGTTATCATACTGTGCACTCTTTTTTGCGTCTTATTAATATTTATTAGTACCTTATGGAAATCCCTGCTAGTCATCTGCTAAAGGCAAGATTCATCCTTTTGGGTGCTTGGGGGGATGTTCTGAGTGTAGGTGTATTGATGCACTCATCCATTCCTCTTCCATAGCCATTTACCTTATTTTTTTTTCTGCTATGAATGATGCTGCAGCAACCACTCCTGCCCAGTGGTCTTTCACAGAAGAGTGATGTAAATCGCTAACCACCACTTGATCTACTCCACCAAAATAAATCCTAAGGATTGCCATGAGTGTTTTCTTAATTAAAAACGGAGCAACGGGGCAGCCCAGGCTCAGTGGTTTAGCGCCGCCTTCAGCCCAGGGTGTGATTCTGGAGACCTGGGATCGAGTCCCACGTCAGGCTACTGCATGAGGCCTGCTTATCCCTCTGCTTGTGTCTCTGCCTCTCTCTCTCTCTCTCCCCCTCTGTGTCTCTCATGAATAAATAAGTAAAAAAAAAGAAAAAAATAGCAATGTAGGGCACTTGGGTGGCTCAGTCAGTTAAGTGCCTTTGGCTCAGGTCATGATCCCAGGGTTTGGGGATTGAGCCCTGCATCAGGCTCCTTGCATAGCAGGGGTCTGCCTCTCCCTCTTTCTCTCTCTCTCTCTCTCCATCTAAAATACACAAAATAAATAAATATCTTTTAAAAAATTGGAGAAATGCATAATTTAGACTATAAAAATCCCCCATAATCTCACCTACTCGAGATATCCACCATTAAATTTGGAGTGCATTTTTCCAGACATCTTTCTATGTCTGTGCCAACATATACATACATAATATTCTTAACAAGCAGACCTGTCAGTCCATTCCTGCAGCCTTTTTCCTCTGTGACCTTTAATGGCCATGTTTAGGGACCTTGTCTTTTTCTTACCATCTTGGTCCACTCTGAGGCATCTCTTCCTCCTGTCTTTTGTGTGTTTCCCCTCTTTCTATTCCCTAAATGTAGCCAATTGTCAGTTTCAGACCCCCATATTTCCTGGTATTTGTTTCTCCTTTTTCATTGGACAGCCCAGCATCACATGCATGAAGCCACTTTCTCTACTTGCTGCCTTTCCTGGAAATGTTCTTGGCATTTCCCCTAGTTACCCTGGTTCTTGAATTTCAAATCTCCTTTCCTTTGGCTCTTTTCTCTCCTTTGCTTTTTATATCTGAGCAGTTGCCAAGACAACTTAGGTTGGGACACTGTTGGCCAGTCTTCAATCTTCCCTCCACTTATGCGATGAATTTCCATAATTGCCCTTCATCCTGCTCAGACTCCCTGGCGAAATACTGGAGATTCTACATTTCTTTTTTTTTTTTAAGATTTTATTTATTCATTTGACACACACAGAGTACAAGCAGGGAGAATGATGGAGGGAGAGGGAGAAGCAGACTCCTTGCTGAGCAGGGATCCTGACACGGGGCTCCATCTCAGCATCCTGGGATCGTGATCCAAGCTGAAGGCAGATGTTCAAACTACTGAGCCACCCAGGCGCCCTGAGATTGTACATTTTGCTTCCATTTTTCTTTCATCTCTTCTCTCCCACTATTCCTCTCCTCCACGCACCTCTAGGAGCCCTTTGTCAAGCCAAGCGGGTTCATTGGCTGATGAACTGAGCCTGTTGGGGCTTGACTCTATCCTGGTCATTCCCCTGCCATCCTAAAGTGCTCTTTGGATTCTTGCTGGCTAGGCAGTTTGACACTCCAGTAATCCTAACAAAGTGCTAGCTTCCATCTTACATGGAGGAGCCACTGACCCAGCAGAAATCCGCCCTTTCTAACCTCAGAGGAGGCCTCCGTGGGCCAGACCTGTCCCATACTCTCATGTGATGCCATATTGCAGTGAGGAGGGTTCTGTCCTCCCTCCAGGCACACTGGAGGGCAGGTTGGGGGTGTATACAGTGCCAAGTGGGGCCAGCCTTCCCCACCTCTGGACTTTGTGTCTGACTCCGTGGACATGTGCCTGCCCGATATGTGAACTGTAGTAGATCTTCTAACTGCATGGCCTCCTAAGCCCCTTCGAATTTTGTACAAAGTGTGGCCTGCTTTAGGAAGCCTCTGACATTCACTTGAGAGGCCTCAGGGCTTCAGTAGGACAACTCCTCCTCATCAGGGAAATGAAGGCTCACAGGGACTGGCTTGGGAAACCTTCCTGGGGAGGAGCTCCTAGGGGAAAAGGGTTGCTTGTCAAATGCGTGCTGGGGGTATCTGTGGGTCAAGGCAGCACCCCCCTACCCGACCCTGACTTCTTTTCCACCCTCTTGGGAGGGACCTAGCTAGCTCAGCCTCTCATATGTTCGTAGAAGGTTGGAGTAAAGTGATCATGATTCCCTATTCTAGGTCAAAACCATCATCTTCTGAGGACTTAAGAGAGAGCCCTCAGTCTCAAGAGGTAAGAAAACCATTAGAGGTTGGTGAAGGGGAGGGGCGTTCCAGAGCTGCCCAGATGTCGCTCATCAGCTCAAAAGTCTTATCAGTTATCAGTCTCTGCGCCAGGGTAACAAACTCAGATATTCACAAGGCCACGTAGGTAACTTACCTGTGCATGGCAGCAGGCAGGTTTTCCCTTTTAAAGCAGTATATTGGCCAGGTACAACAAATCTGAGGCTACCAATTTGCAGTCTCTATAGGGACTATCCTTAATTTTGTCCAGCTAAGTTGTGGCAGTGGTGGGATAGGCTGTACAAATTACCATCATGCCTGAGATAAGTATTTAGTGTTTGTTGTATGCTTGAGGCTGGGAATAGAGGGATTATTAATACAAATTAAGATTAAATTAAGATAAATTAAATAATGCCCTTGCCTTCAAAGAGCTTACTAGGAGACCAGAGTAAACACAAGAGCCATCATTTAGTGTGTAACTACAGCCTGTGGAGCCTGCCAGTATATTTGGGGGTCATTTAGATACCACTGCAACCCTGCAAGGTGGGCACTACGGGTCTCTGTTTTGCAGATGAGAAACGCGGCTCAGAGAAGTGATATGATATGCCCAAGGTAAATTAGCTTGGAAGTAGGGAGCCAGGCAGAATTCTAACCCAGAACTCTTTACAGCTATGTGTTTCCCATCACACTGTTCTGTCTACACGTACAGACTGACATTCATGCATGTATGGCAGATGTGAACAGAGTTTAGGAGCATGGAGTTGGCAAGGATGATGGTCCCCTGAAAGTTATGGAAAAACTCCTTAAAGGAAGTGTCATTTGAGCCAGGCTTTGAAGAGTGGGTAGGAGTTCACATCAAGGGGAAGTGGTCTGCATTGCATAGAGGGAACATGTGAGTAAGAGTGGAATGCTTGCTGTGTTTGGGGAGGGTGGAGAGCATTTGGTGTGCCCAGACCATGGTGTGTGCAGTGAAACTAGAAAGATCAGGGTTACGATGCAAAGGGTTTTGAATGCTACACTCAAGAGTAGGGTGTGGCGGTAGTTGCCTGAAAAGTGTCAGAGGTGGGGTAAAGATATAATCAGATTTGCCTCCCAGAGGGTGATTGATCTCAATGTGGGGAGGTAGAGTGGAAAAGAAGGCCAAACTCTAGTCCCAGTTTGGGAACATCCTTGTACTTGTTCCAGCACAAGGCCAGTGTTTGCGGTGGACCAGGAATGTAGGGGAGCACGGCTTATGTGTAGGAGAAGTATCACAGTAAGAATCAGCAGGAGGGACAGTAAGAATGCATAGGAGAAGGGAAGAGCCAAAGATGGTACTGAGATGTCTAACCTGGGGCCTGCGTGGCTGCAGGAGTACAGACTAGCTCATATACTGGGCTCCGGGAAGGCCAGTCTTCACTATATTCACTCGTGTATCCACAGTCTGTGGCACTCAACAAATGTGTGCAGACCATAAGAGAATGAATAGAATTCACTCACATGAGGATGAGCACGTTTGCTCATTTAGTGGGGTTGGAGTGGGGAGAGTGAGCCACCCAACTTCCGCCTTGGTTTTGGCTTTTTGAACTAGTCTTTTTGAATGCCTGAGACTCAGTGCAGCGCATTTCAGTGAGCAACAAACACTCAATGGTTATCCCATGGTCCACTCCTTTAGAGGAAAGCAGCTTTTGATGACCTGAGCTTTTGGTGACCTGAAGAAGCATTGTGCTAAGTGTACGTAGGGCTACTGAGAGGAGGCATTCATTGTTGAGGTTGGGATAGGCTATGTGGGGGGTGTAGGGAGACAAGTGGGAAGAGGAAGCGGAATGTCCCTGTCAGGAGCTTTGATATGTGTGCAGATGATCTGATCTGACCCTGACTTAGGTAGGGGTCTGGGATGCTCCTGGCTAAATCAAACTGGCTGGAGAAGATGGAGCTGGATTCCTTAGGGTCTTGAATTATCAGCACTGAAGACTGAAACAATATAGTTATAAATGGAAGCACCTTATAAATTGGAGTCCTGGTCTGTGTGAGATGAGACCTTGGCTGTGTCTGCTAATCTCGCTGAGCCTCAGTCATGGCATCTGCAAAAGGGGAACAGTAGCTCCCCAAAGTCAGGAGAGCTTTCTTGGTCTTCCTAGGTCTAAAAGTGGTTAAGATTTATTTGTTTGCCTCACTGTAACCCTGCATACCCTGTCCTCCCCCAAAGAGTCTTTATTTCAATAAGATGTGCTTAGAAGTGTTTAGCTCAGGAAATCAACCCTCTCCCTCCCCAGTTTTTGAAGTCTTCTTTGTTTCAGGCATCCACCCCAGGTGGATTCCAGAAGAATGAGGAGGTTCTTAGCTCCCCAGCATCAACTGTCACTCTTAGCCATCATGAGTCTCAACTGTTTACCCAGCTACACATGGTCAAGATGGAGAAAATGTTTGAGGATGATGTTGACTCGACTGGAGGTAAAGCTGCCTTGCAGGCTTAGTTTCTGGTTTTGGCACAGGGTAGGAACCAAAACCTGGGTGTGTGGAGGGTTCAGATTTGGCAACCAGTTTTTCATCCGGTGTCTTAAAATTTTAAGACTTTCTGTCATTATGTATATTGTAAGCATATCAGAAGCTATTTCATATCTAGAGAAACAATACCCCTAATCTAAGCACCCAGATGTAACCACTGTTAGCATTTCGGTATATTTTCTTCCAAACAACTTCATATGTATGGTTATCTATTGCTGTGTGACAATATTATTGTACACTTAGTGGCTTAAACCACACATTGATTATCTCATAGTTTCAGTGGGCCAGGCATCTGGGCAAGGTTTAGCTGGTTCCTCTGCTTAAGGGTCTCACTAGGCTGAGTCTGTGGTATCATCTGCGGCTTGCCAGGGAAAGGATTGCTCCCAAGTCCACTCAGGTTGTCGGCAAGATTCAGTTCTTTGCAGCTGCAGGACTGAGGCTTCTGTTTCTTCCTGGCCTTTGGCTGGTGACTGCTTTCAGCTCCTACAGCTGCCCACTGTTCCTGGCCACATGGGACTCACCAACATGGTGGATTTCAAGGCTCAGAGTAGCCATGAGATAGCAGCTCCAGCAAGATGTGTGCTACAATCTTGTAAGTATGTAGTTATGTACACGTAACCCCATTCATCCTGTCACCTTTGCCATATTCTCTTGGTTAGAAGCGAGTCACGGGTTCTCCAGTCAGGAGGAGGGGATCACAGGAGGGCATGAACAGCAGGAGGCGGACACCACCTTAAGTATGTCTGCCACAGGTGGCTGTGTGTTTTCACATGTTTGTAATTGCCTTACACAGGTAACTTCAGATCCTTCTCTTCTTAATGTATAATACCTTAAGGGCTTTTACATATTGCTGTGTTATCTTCCAAACCATCATTACTAATGAATGCAAGTATTCTACTTGGGGACTGAGCCATTCCCCTATAGTTGGATATTTAGGTTTTACTGCGTTTATTTTTTTAAAAGATTTTGTCTGTCTATCTATCTATCTATCTATCTATCTATCTATCTATCTATCTATCTATCTATCTATCACATAGAAAGAGAGAGGCAGAGACATAGGCAGAGGGAGAAGCAGGCGTCATGCAGGGAGCCTGACTGGGACTCTATCCCAGAACTCCAGGATCACGCCCTGAGCCGAAGACAGACGCTCAACCGCTGAGCCACCCAGGAATCCAGGTTTTACTGCTTTAAATAACATGATGATGAATATCCTTTGTACATCAAACTTTTTCTGTCTTTTAGAGCTTAATTTTTTTCTTGGGGATGGTACACATAAAGCCAAATAATAGGAATACTTAAAGGCATCTTTGTTTATATCCAGCAGACTGAGTACCAGCTCTGGGGCATAGCTCCTTGTCACATTAATTTGAATTTTACAACCATACTGTGATGTGGGCTGGAAAGGATAACAAATCCTCAGTTCACAGATGAACAAAGTGAGGGCAAGAAGGGATGGTGTGTGTCTGAAGATCAGATGGCTCCTAACTAAAGTTATTTGGTATTGGTGTTTGACACCTGGGAGTCTTGGAGGACCCCAGATGTACCAGTTGTGGCCACAATTTTTATTGTGTTTAAGTTTTGAGTAGGCAGTGCATTCAGGCAGTTCAAAAGTCAAAAGGTACTTTTCCCATGATACTTTTTTGATAGAGCAAATGTCTCCTTCAGCCCAACCCTAGCTGCCCAGTTCCATTTCTTCAAGTGGTTACTTACTGCTTTTAGTCATCTGTGATCTGGAGAAACACAGACACACATGTGGTCACTTCCCTTTTGTATGCAGTGGCAGCCTGCCATCTGCACTGTTCTGTGCCTTGCTTTCTTTTCCTCAGCTTTATTGAGCTATAGTTGACAAGTAAATGTGTAACCATGCTGATTCGATGTCTGTATACGTTTAGAATGGATCCCCACAATTGTCTACTCCTGCTTTTAAGAAAAATAATTTTTATCAAGTTTCCCCTTTTGATTTTTTACCTAATTTGTCCTGAAACCTTTTCAGATCAATATAAAAAGAGCTTCCTCGTTAAAACAAACAAACAACAAGCCAGATTTTAAATGGAGGAAAGGAAAATTTACTATGTATTTTTGGTACATTGGTACTTTTTCAAAAATCTTTTGAAGATGTGGATCATGGGGGTATCTGGGTGGCTCAGTCGGTTAAGCATCTAGCTCGTGGTTTTCAGGTTGTTGATCTCAGGGTTGTGGGATTGAGCTCTGCATTGGGTTCCACACTCAGTGAGGACTCTGCTTGAGATACTCCCTCTCTGTCTGCTCCTCCTGCTTATACTCTTTCTCTTTCTTTCTCTCTCAAATCAATCAGTCTTTTTAAAAAAGAAGTGGATCACAAACATGGGCTCTATAGCATTTCTTGGGAACCTTGACCTGACTCCTCATCAGTGCCTGTCTCAGAGGGAAGAGGGGAGATACCAGAGTTCTCCTCTCTGTTCTACAAGTTCTCTTTCAGGGCCTTAGTTGTTTTATTATTATTATTATTATTATTATTATTATTATTTGTTTATTTGAGGAAGGTCCATGTTGTTGGGTTTGGTTTTTTTAGATTTTATTTTTAAGTAATCTCCACACCTAAAGTGGGGCTCTAACTCACAACCCTGAGATCAAGCGTTGCATGCTCCACCAGCTGAGCCAGCCAGGTGCCCTGAGGGTTGACCCTTCCTTCCTTCCTTCCTTCCTTCCTTCCTTCCTTCCTTCCTTCCTTCCTTCCTTCCTCCCTTCCTCCCTTCCTCCCTTCCTCCCTTCCTCCCTTCCTCCCTTCCTCCTTTCCTCCCCTCCTTCCTTCCTCCCTTCCCTTTCCCCCTTCCCTTTCCCTTTTTCCCTTCCTTTTTCCTTTCCTTTCCTAGGCAGAGGCACAGGAGGAAAGAGTACTAAGCAGACTCTGTGCTGAGTGTGGAGCTGGATGCAGGGCTCCACCTCCCAACCTGAGGTCATGCCTTAAGCTGAAAGCAAGAGTTGGATGCACAATTGACTATGTCACCCAGGTGCCCCTGGGTCTGTGTTTTTTTTTTTTTTTTTTTTTTTTTGAAGGGATGGGTCTCTGGTTCTTAAAGGGGAGTGCCCATGCATCTCCTGTGAGGACTTAAAAGTGTCCATGTGCCCTAGTCCCCACCTCTGGGGCCTGTGTGTGGGAGCTTGTGGAGGACTGGGGTGGGGATCAAGAGAGAGCCACTGAGCTGGAGGCCCTGTAGCCTCAAGCCTGCAAGCCATTGTAGCACTGACCTTCTATGCAGATACTCCTGAGGCGACATGAGGGGCTCACATACCAAGTGTGCCCCTACTTTTGCCAACTGACATTTCATCCGGCGCTGCTGGGCATGGTAAGAATCAGTATTGGTACAGAGTTTCATGTGTTACCAAGCCCTCTGTCAGATTTGATTCAGTTGTTATGAAGCCCTGTGGCTTTCCGTGTGACTTTACACAGGAAGGGCCAGACACTAACAACAGGCCCAAATGCAGTGATCAGGTGTCCCGACATGGAAACTGTACTTCTGTGGGCACCCCACACCAAGTGTAGCACTTCAGATGCAAAGTAAATTAAAGAAGGCCCTTTCTGGGTGAGCCGGGGGCATGACCATGCAGTGCTCATGCTTGATCAAGCCTGTGCTCTAGGAAGGCAAGCACTGTAGGGCACACACATACTCCTACCCCTAAATGGCAGAGGGGAGGCTAGGAAACATTTTCTTCATAAATATTTTAAATATTGCATTTATTTAAAAAATACTTACAAGTCTTTGGGGATGCCTGGGTGTCTCAGTGGTTGAGCAACTGCATTTGGCTCAGGTCATGATCTGGGGGTCATGGGATCGAGTCCTGCATCGGGCTCCCCACAGGGAGCCTGCTTCTCCCTCTGTCTCTGCCTCTCTTTCTATGTCTCTCATGAATAAATAAAATCTTAAAAAAACATACTTAAAAGTCTTTTAAAAAAATAGAGATAAATAGTCCATAATCCTACCTCTTGGTGTTACAAAGAAAGAGAAAGGTAAAGTGGGAGTTTCCCAGAAGGGGGAGGGCAGTTCTTAACAGGGGATGGCAGAGGAGAGGTATACTGGGCCTTGCTGCGTTGGGGGAGCAAGGGGTGTCCTGGGGCAAGGCTGGTGGGGAGGTGACCACAGAGGATGGGGTGCACTCGGGTCAGGGGGTGCCCTGAGACCCAGCAGTGGGGCTGACAGGGAGGTGACACATCTAGAGCTGCTAAAGAAAGGGAAGTGTTTTGGCCAGGAGGGGATTGGCTCCTCCCATGACCAGTCACCCTACAGAGGTTGGTGAACAGTATAACGGAGATGAAGGAAGCCTTCTGGTTTCAAATCCTCCTGGTGCCATTGTGTGTTCTTGGGCAAACCACGAAGCCTCTCTGTGCCTCTCTGTCCTTATCTGTAAGATGGGGAGAATGACAGTACCCATCCTCTAGGACCACAGGGTTCTTGTGAGGATTCAGGAGGGAGGGCATTGGAAACCCCCTTCAGGTCTTCAGCCTGGATGACTGGCTGGAGGTGATGCTATTAGCAGAGATGGTGAACACAGGAAAGGCCAGCATGTATTGGAATAAAGATAATAAACCGGATTTTATTTTATTTAGTATTATTTTTAAGATTTTATTTATTCATGAGAGACACACACACACACACACACACACACACACATACACAGAGGGGGAGGTAAACACAAGCAGAGGGAGAAGCAGGCTCCATGCAAGGAGCCTGACGTGGTCTCCAGGATCAGGCTCTGGGCCAAAGGCGGCACTAAACCGCTGAGCCACCGGGCTGCCCTAAACCAGATTTTAAACATGCTGAGTTGAAGGAGCCAGGGGAATGGGAACACTTGGGAACAGTCAGAGACACAGGAGAGGTATTCTCTCCTGAGATGCAGAGATAGGTGAAGAGGTGAGGTCACTCAAGCAGAGAGTCAGAAAAGCAAGGGGACCATGATGAGGAGAGCTGAGGCAAATGCCAAATGACAGGGCAGGGTAGACAGTGGAGCCTGGAGGAGACCGGAGTGACCTGTGGGGTCACTGCTTGAAGGCAGGAGACCCCAAGGGCAAGGAAGGGCACCATGAGATGTGGTCTGATGTCTCTGGTGGCTGAGGAGAGTGGGTGGGCACAAGTAAGGGAATGGTGGGTGGAGGTGCGTCCAATGCTGGGTGCTGAAGGGAACGTGCCAGTGGGGCAGGCAGAAGAAAGAAAGGCAGGAGTGAGGATGGACCTTCATCCCTCAAGGAAAGAAAGGGCCCAGGACCACCCAGGCAGGGGAGAGTTGGCTGTCAGAACACCCCTCTTACCATCTGAGCTGGAAGGGCTGGCAATCAAGCGTTATGAGATTGAGTCCCACATCAAGATCCACACTAGGTGTGGAGCCTGCCTAAGAATCTCTCCCTCTCCCTCTGTACACTCCCCTCTCCTGCTGACCTGTGTTCTCTCTCTCTTAAAAAAAAAAAAAAAAAAAAAAAAAAGGTGAGAGAGCTGGCTAAGCTCAGAGGCGCAGGAAAAAGCGGTTAGAAAGTTCACTTGGAGTGTAATTTAGAAGTAAAATAGGCACTTTTACAGTGAGGCATAATTTACCTCCCATAAAATGCATGGGTATTGGGGCCCAGCTCAAGGAATCACATGCATACATTCATGTAACTACCAGATCAAGTTATAAAACATTTCCTGCCCCCCCAAGAAAGTGTCCTCCTGCCTGATCCTGCTTGTGATCCCCCCTCCCCCCTCAAGGAAGTGATATATCACTTTGAGTGGTTAATTAACCATCTGGCTAGAGGTGGGTGAGAGTTGTTTTTTAGAGGGGAAAGGGGCCCTGCCTGGACCCCACAGTGTATGTTTCCTTTCCAAAATACCTTTGTGTCTATTCTCTTGCAATTTTCAAAAAAGTGTTTGGTAAACTTAATAAAAAATGTATTAAAATAACATGGTGACAAATAATCTATATGACTTCTTAGACAGCCAGCTCCTTTCTTGGGTGAGAAAGGAGCTGGTTGATCCCTGTAGTGCTCTCAAGAGGGATTTGTTCATTCATCGCTACACAAAGGCTCTTTGGCTCCTGGCTCCCTCCCAAGGGAAGACTCTGTGTCATGATGGCCATCTGACTGACACCCAACTCATACATGGAAGGATCAGATTGTGAGGGTCAGCCTCAGGCACCACCCCGTGACCCTGGACACATGACCTCACCTCTGCGTCCCACAGTTTTCTCATGAGTCTCTCTCATTAAATGGTCAGTGTGAATAAACACAGAGAAGCACCCAATATCGTCATGGCCACATCCTAGTGCCAACAGCAAAACTCGGGAACAAGTGTGTGTAGTGTGCCAAGAAACCAGTCACAGAGGGCACAGGCTCATCCTGTACTCGTGGAACTCATGGGCTAGAGCAGTGATGAGGAAAGTTGAGGAGGGGGGCAGTGGAGCTGGGTGCTGGGAGTAGAGGGCCTCCCTAGATAGTTCTCAGGAAGGCTTCCTCGTGAAGGGGCCCAGATGGTGCAAAGGCCTTGAGGTGGGAGTATGCTTGGTGGTGTGAGAAACAGCGTGGGGACATTATGGCTGGAGCCAGGAATGTAGGGGATGGTAGTGGGAGGTGAGGTCTGAGCGGAACCAGAAAATGCACTGCCTTCAGATTGTGGTGAGGGTTCCAGATATTTGGAGGGAACTCTAGAAGCACTTTTTATAGACTATGATTATTAAAAAAAAAATCTACGGGATATTGGCACATTGGCAGACAGATTCCCTTATAGTCACAAAACCCAGTGTGGAGAGAGTATTTTATCCCTACCCTCTGTTCCTCTCCTCTCCAGCTTTGCCTCTAGCCAAAGTTGGCATTTTAATTGCCTTTAAGAGACGCACTTCACCTCTTTATTTGTATATTTGAATTAATTTGTGTCTCTTTTTTTGCCATCATTAGTTTTCTCTTTCTTTCTTTTTCTTTTTTCTTTCTTTTTTGAATTTTCACCAGTTTTTTTTTTTAAGATTTTATTTATTCATGAGAGACACAGAGAGAGAGAGAGAGAGGTAGAGACATAGGCAGAGGGAGAAGAAGGCTCCCCATGGGGAGCCTGATACAGGACTCAATCCTAGGACCCCAGGATTATCTGAAGGCAGATGCTCAACCACTGAGCCATTCAGGCATCCCTCATCAATTTTCTTTGTCTCAGTGCCTGGCCTGTCTTAGAAATGGGATCTGATCTTTTTTTAGTATCCCCTCACCCAGCAGTGCTGTGGGGCCCACACAGTCCTCTGGCGTGAAAGGTGTGCACTGAATCAGGTGGGCTGATTGCTGAACAGATAGAGGAGATTCAAGGGACAGCAAACATTCTCTGTGTCCTCCCTCAGCACCCAGACATCCAAGGGCACCGTGGCTGCTGACAGGCCCAGTGATTTGCCATGGAGTGGATGATGTTTTTTCTTCTCTTTTGAAGCCCTGGACATGAAGACTTTCATTAAGGCCATAAAGAAGATTCTGAGCAATGCGTCAGATGAGATGCTAGAGGCGCTGTTTTTGAAGGTGGACACAGACTGTAATGGCTCCATTACCTGGGTGAGGAGGGTGCCTCTGCTGCCTCAGGTAGCTGGAGGGAGCCTGAGGGATCCAGGTGTGGCTGACCTGTAGAACATGTGGAGGGTTGAAGATGGGGAGGTGGTCAAGCCATCAGAAAGCCTCCTGTGGATTCTGGGGTGCTTGCTGGGTAGAGGGAACCTTTCTAAGACTTCTGTAAGTGGGGCTACTTGCAGCTCATTCTTCTCCTAGGGAATGGGAGGGTGTATGACAAATGTTAGTAACTTTTGCCTGAGGCCTCCCAGCACACAGGGAAGCAGCAAGGGTACCACCCACCTGCCAGGTGGCTCTCCTGCACACCAGCCCCCATTCAGTTCTGGAAGATGCCACAACCACCATAATAGACGGTTTCTGATCACTCAGCCAACAGACAGACCTGTGGCTGTTCAATCCCAAAATGTCAGGGTTCTAGAGCATTACCCCCCTCGATTCTATATGTTCTATGATGAGTAGATATACCATTTAAAAATATGAAATACAGAAGGATACAGCAAAGTGCAAAAAATTAGTCTGACGTATTGACATAGCAATGCTGACAATGATAACTAGCCTTGATGCCAAGCACTGTGCTAAGCACTTTATGTATTATTTTACTTAAACTTTGCAGGAATTGTACAGGGTGGGTGTTGGTATTTGCCTTAATTTGACAGATTGTGAAACTGAGGCATGAAGACGTTAAGAAACTTGCCCAGAGTTACAGAGCTAGTTAGCAGCTGAGCTAGTCTTCAGACCTGAGGAGTTTGCTTCAGGAAGCCTGTGTGTTAACTACTCTGTCATTCCTCCCCCCGGCTCAGGCAAACATGCTGTTTTGTTTTTTTCTTTCATTTCTCTTAATACTCTTTTTATTCTTAATAAACCTGTTTCCAGAATTCTTTGCTATCTACACAATGATCTTAATAACTCCCTCTTTCTTTATAGGTTCACGTGGTGGTCTGTTTTGGCCTTCATGAGGCATCAGTAGATTCTAGAGTTGCCGTAGTTGCCTGGCTTCTGGTCTTTCCCTGCTGTTAACTTGTTATATGAGCTGGGACAACTCATCTCTATTTTTATGGGCTCAGTCCTATTATCCATAAAATGTGGGTGAAAAAAGAGATTCAAACAAGATGCTGGATGTGGAGATGATGCAGACACGTATTTAGCATTACAGAAACGCGTTAAGGAGGGCGGTGCTGCTATGTACTTGTTGCTAGGCCCTTCACACGTCCCAGATCCCAGAACAGCTCAGTTGCTTGGCTACTCTCTTTGGCCAGCCCCAGGAAGCAGCAACCAGAGAGCCCCTTAGAAGAGGCTAGGAAAGATGAGGGAAGAACTGGAAGCCAGGCATGGGTTCCCAAAGCCCAGTGCTCTGATGGCTCAGCCAACACTTTCCTGTCTTGTGTTACTTCCCGAGGCAGCAGGAGTACGTGGATTACGTGATGCGGGAGTTACAGAGAAGGGAGAGGATGAGAACAAGCCAGTACCGCCTGCACTTCCACCTTCCCATGAGGATCATTCCCCTGTAAGGAGTGTTTCCCTGGACTGAAGGGGTGTGTACAAACAAGAACAAGGTAGGGACAGGCTCTGTAGTGAGTGCCCCTCCCTAAATCCCTGAGTCACTCCTTGTGGGGCCACCAGGGGTCTGGCACTCACTTCAGCCACTCAACCCTGTAGGCAAGCCTGAGCATTAAGGTAACCGTGTCCCCACTTTACAGACAAGGAAACAGGTTTGGAGAGGTCAAAATGAAAGTGGTGGGGTTGCCCTGTTTGACTCTCCCTGTCCCTGCAGCATATTCTGCTCCCCCTGCTTGCTTCCTCCCATTGCTGGTGCTAAGTGGGTCTGGGGGTTTCATCCAGAGTGCAGATGGCTCACATGGCAAGGAGTAAAAGCCATCACAGGAAATTGCTCCTGGAGGCTGCAGTGGGCCATAGGTCCCTCCTGGAGCATGTGGCTCTGCCTTTGCCTTGATTTCCTCCTCTCCCTGCCTGCTTGCTCCTCCTCATGGCTCTTCTCCACTGTGCCCTCTGGACCTTCATGTAGTCTCCTTTCTGTGCATGGTTCTGTCTACCCCCACCCCTCTGAACTTCCTAAGAAAAAGCAGCCCTCCAGTGGATTCTGGCCAGTGGCCCAGGCCTGTTCCCGGAGTTCCTTTCCCAGAGATCACTGGGGGTTTGCACACCTCCTGCCAGGTGCAGGCAGCTGAGGCCAGGGAGCCAGGTCCTGTGATCCAATGCTTGGTGGCCTGCAATTGTGGCCTGGTTAGGAGGGGCTGTGGCTGGGTCTGTCCTTGGGACCAGCCCCAGAGCAGGCTGTGGGGAAGACTGTAAACCTGAAGCAGTCTGCCCTGGAGCACCTGGAGATTCAGAGAGATGATATAATGAAAACCAGGAAAGGGCAACTAAAACAATTTTGGTCAATATTTAATTGAGGCCAATATATATGAAAGATGAAGGATTTTATAACCATACATTTTGACCTAAAAACTTCGCTTGACATAGCTGAGCCCTCACAGGTCTTTCTATTATTTCCTTGGAACATTTAGATTTCCAAGGGTGCTTAAAGAGCCAGAACCAAAAATGTCAAGAAGCCTGTTCCTTTCTTGTCCTTTTTATTTGTTCAACCTTCAAACCCGGAGAGCATTTCCAGCTTGGCAGAGAAAATAGCCAAATAATACTCAATTACCTTCATGAAAGGGTCATCTTAAAAGTTGGCTGCTCTTTCCTGATCCTGGGCCAAGATCATTGAACGACCCTCTCTGGGATCTGCTGCAGTCCAGCAGGTGGAGGCGCTGGCCTTCTGGGATAACACCTCCCGAGGGCTCCTCTCACTTTTCATGGCTTTTACCTTTCACCCCTCAGACCTGTGGCCCTGACTTGAGAGGTGGCAGTGGGAGAGGGGAGGGAGGGTAGAGAGAGGAGCCATGTTCAGACATACTGTCACCCTCTCTTCTGCTGAGACTGTTTCGAGGTAGAATTTCACAGTGATGTGGGTTAGCCTTCAGCCACAGGTCACACAGTGTCCACAGTGACATTTGGAAAAGGTTCTGGCTGGAGTAGGGATCGAAGTGCCTACGTTCTAGTTTATGGACAGAACTCCAGGCAAATGCTTCTCCCTGGGTCCCTGTGAAGTGAGGTAACACTACTGGCCCTGGTGGGGCCTGAAGGTGTGGGAACATCAGGTGGGGGAGCATGTGCCATGCTGTGTCCAGAAATCAAAATGGTGCTGCCAGCCAGCTTAGCCAACTTGGAGCAGGAAAGAAACCACTGGAATGCATCACTGTAGCTTGCTGGGAAGGCCACAGGAGCCGTTTCCTATGCTCAGGGCATGGCCTTGTTGATGAGGAGGCAGGTACACGGGGCTCTCTGTTGGATACATTGCCCCTTGTCCACTTTTATCTCATGCTTGCATTATACTCCCTTCTCCGAGTTGCCAGAAACTGTTATCATGAAGTTTTCAGTTGCAAGCCACCCCTCCAGTCACCACCTTCTGTAAGAAGAACTTAAAAGAAGGTTTGCAAAAGACCTCCATTCCCTGCCTCCTCTGACCCCATCCCATCACGAGGAAGTGTACTGGCTGTGTGATGGGAGAAGCCCATGGCTGTGGAACCCTATCTCATACCAGCGGCCTACTGGGGGAGCTTTCTTTCGGCCACAGCTGCTAATGGTAGAAAACTGCTTGGCAGAGTCATGCATCGTGTGCTTGCTAGTGGAGCCCCCCTTGCTTGCTTTGTCTTTCCTCCTCTGTGCTCCTCATTCCGGATTCGTTTGAATCCTTCTCTCTCCTGTCCCCTTCCTCAGGAACCATGGATGCGAGATTGTGAAGGTGCAGTTCTTAACTCAGCGGTTCAAGAAGATGGGGCACCTTCTGACTGTCACCAAGGACGGGATCTTGCAGATCTGGTCTGAATCCTTCTCGCTGCTTAACTCCTTTAGGGTGAGGGGGGCCCACCTGTGGAGCACATATGGGGTGGTCGGAGCACCTTTGCCTTTGTACCCAAATAGTGAAGGTGACCCGGATCCAAAGTGTGCTTATTCTTGGGGTTCCTGGTCTAAGCACCCCGCATGTGCAGTCACTGCTTCTGAGGCCAGGATTCTGGCTTCACTGTGGGACGGAGACCCTTACAGTTCTCTTCTGTAAGCAGGATGACATCTCAAAGTTGCATTCTACTTCGATGTCTAACAGAGACACCTTATACCCATTTTGTCCAAATAGAATGTCACTGGAGCCCTCCCTGGCCGCCAGGCTTCCCTCTCCTGGGCCCCAGGTCATCACCCACCAAGGTTTCTGGGTTAGAGATCAGTTCCCTGACCTTTCCCTGCCACAACGGCTCCATCACCAAGCACCACTGATTTGAATCCTTCCCTGGTACCGGGCAGGAAATCACAGCAGTTGTGAGTGTGGGCTCTGGAGCCCATCTTAGAACCTGACTGTGCCACCTTCCAGCTCTGTGACCTTGGATAGTTAGTATATAGCCCTCCATGCCTCAGTTTCCTCATCTATCAAATGGGGTCATGTAACCCCCTCAGGCTGTTGGGAGGATTTAATGACATAACAATGCCCATATGGCAGTCAGAGTAGGGTAAGGCTCACAGCAAGTACCAGACAAATTCAAGCTGACATCATCATTGTCTTTGTGCGGTCACTTCCTGACCAAAAGCAGTAAGTGAGAAAATGTTCAGGAAAGCTGGCTGTGTACTTAGTGTTGCCAGGCTAGTCCAGAATTGTCCAAAAAATGAAGGCACAGCTCCCCCGAGAAGGAAGGCTTACTGAGAAGGCTGCCAGCAGGAGGAAGGCTTTCATAAGCCTGTGAAACAGCAGTGTTTTGTAGATGCATTGGAGGGGGGGGTGGGGGGGTGGGGCGGGATCTGTATCCCAGGGGGCCAGACGGCTCTGGTTGGTCCCTTTTCAGTTGCCTAGGGAGACAACTCAGGTCCGTGGAGGCCCAGTGACTCTCATGGGTGGACTTGGTAGCCAGGACCAAGGCAGACTCACACCTGAGGTCCCGAGGCTAGGGTTTCTGGCATCCTCCACCCTCTTTTTCTCTGTGCATTTCTTTTGGTATTGAGGGGGCACATTATAGCCTGAACTCCTGGTTGTGGCTGCTACTCGGTCACGTTGGTGCCCCTCAGAGGCCAAGTCTGAGAGAGTTGAGGACAGAGGGAGGCTTCCTGGACGGCCCAGCATTCCTCCTTGAGGGGCTCCTTGGGCAAGTGGTTGTTGGCAGGAGCGATCTAGCAAGCACCTTCCGTGAGCACCCACTGCATGCAGATGGAAAACCCTGGAATCTGGGGGAAGAGGGGCTGGGCTTCGTTTCCCAGCTGTGCGACCTTGGACAAATCACTAGAACTCCTTGGGGCTCTGGGCTTCTCAGAGGAACATGGAGGCAGTGGCCTTACCACCCCCTCTCTTGTGTGTGGGTTAGAGGCCCATTGTCTTCACTGCACAGCCACCAGCACAGGCCTCTATGTTCTTGGTGTCTCTGAGTTGTGATGGAAAGGTCCACTTCCTGCTCCTGCCTCTGCACACCCATCTGGAGGAGCTGCCCTAAAGGTCCCCTTCCTTTCTGTGTCACACTGTACTCTTCTCTGCTTTCTTCAGTTTGGAGTCCGTGGCCTAATTTGGGGAGTAAACTACAAGTTCCTTAGCTGGCCAACCCTACCTCAGCTCTCGTCCTCTCTGACCCTGAGCCTGTTGGGCTGGCCTCCTGTTTCCTTGGCTTCCTCTTTCCCCCAAGCCCGCTACTGCTGACAGGCGTCTCTGTGTGGCCTCCCCTACCTGGAGTGCTGCTCCAATTCTGTCTGCATGGCTGTTATGTGAGCACGGAAAGGCACCTCACAACCTGGCGGGACGATTTCTTGTTCAAGCCACTTGAACCAGGCGACACCTGCAGATGGTAGACAAGATTCAGACAAAACAAAAACAAATACAATGTTATATGTCCCTTGTATCTCAATAAAACTAGGGTGGGGGAAAGATTCAGACCCACAGAGGGACAATGGAAAGTCCATTGCCCAGACCCTAATTCTATCCTGAGAGACAACTGCTATGACCAGTTTTGGGGTGCTTTCCCATGGTTAGCCTGTATGTACATCTCCCACCCCCTCTTTTAAAATATACACATGATAGTGCTGCGTTTTTTTATTTAATGATAGATCCTGGTGACTATTCTCTATGGCAGGTGCACACCTCCCTCATATGTAATGTCTGGGTGGAGATCTGTGGTGTGGATTTATATCAGCTCTCCTTTGCAGTCAGTCCATGGCCTGTTGCTATCCTAGCAGTGTGGCAGGCCCCGTCCTCACACACACTTCTTTGTGAGTATGTGTGAACACATCCATAGATATGGCTTGGAAATAGATCCTGGGATCATAAGCCATGCACATTTAAATCTTTGATGAGTGGGGCACCTAGGTGGCTTAGTTGGTTAAGCCCCTCACTTCAGCTCAGGTCATGATCTGAGGGTCCTGGAACTGAACCCTATGTTGGGGTTGGCTCCATGCCCAGAGGGGAGCCTGCTTCTCCCTCTGCAACCCCCTCCCCCACTTGTCTTCTCTCTCTCAAATAAGTAACTAAAATCTTTTAAAAAATACTTAAAATTTTTAAGTATTTAAAAATTTAAATACTGCAGCCCTGGTGGCGCAGTGGTTTGGCGCTGCCTGCAGCCTGGGGTGTGATCCTGGAGACCCAGAATCGAGTCCCACGTCGGGCTCCCTGCGTGGAACCTGCTTCTCCCTCTGCCTCTCTCTCTCTCTCTCTGTCTATGAATAAATAAATAAAATCTTAAAAAAATAAAAATAAATGTTAAAAAATACTTAAAACTTTGTCATATGGCTCTAAAAAGGGTTTGTAAGGATGAGTGTTGTTTAAGCCCATTTTACAGATGTGGAAACTGAGACTCAGGTTAGGGAACTTACCCAAGGCCCCATTGGTAGTTGGAAGGGGCGCTGGGCTCCATACCAGGTTTATGGCTGGCTCCAGGCCCTTGGGTGGCAGGAGAGGGTTCATGGGATCCTGGTGTGTTCTGCTAGCCAAGCCTCTCTGGCCCAGATCTCCTCTGCCTTTCCTCTGGCCAGCTTAACCAGATCCATCAGCCCTATAACCAGCAGATGTGGGTCACTGATATGGTGTGTCTCCATAACATGAACCTGATTGCGATTGCATCAACTGACCAGAAAATAGGTGAGTCCTTGACAGCTCCCTAGGCCTGCTCTTGGCCATTGGAGGGCACGTACTTGCACTTGGAGAGAGACCTGTCACCAAGCCAACTACGGGCATGGGTTAGAGTCCTCTGGGGGTACTGCAGCTGGGAAGCAGATGATGCATGTTGTCACCAGAGACCCCCAAGACTTGGGACATGGGCTTGGGTTCCATGCATGCCTCCCTTTCTGTCTCTTCCCCAGAGTTCTTTGATATTACCAACCATAATTGTGCCCGGGCCTTCACCTTCATTGATCTGGACAGCTGTGTCCTGACCATGGACTATTGGTGAGTCTCAGGGGAGATTGGTACAGTCTTGGCAGCCACATCACCCAGCAGCGTTGGGACTCCCAGAAAGACTCTTTGGAAACAGCCCAGGAAGGGTTCCCACCCAGTGTGCCTATGTCCTCTTTACCAAACTGACTCTCCTAGGAGGTCACTTGGTCATTGGTCCCTCTCTCTCCCATGACCTGACCAAGTCAGCCATCAAATCCTGGCAGAAACTTGTCCCTCTAGGGCCAAGGACTCTGGGAATAGCACATCCATCGGTAAGGGTGAGTTGATAATGAGCATCTGGAAGACCAGGGTTTCATTTGTTTTGGTTTTATTTACTTATTTATTTTTAAAAATATTTTATTTATTTATTCATGAGAGGCAGAGAGAGAGGCAGAGACATAGGCAAAGGGAGAAGCAGGCTCCCCATGGGGAGCCCTATGCAGGACTCAATCCTAGGATCCCCAGGTCATGACCTGAGCCGAAGGCAGAGCTCAACCACTGAGCCACCAGCTGCTCCCATTTGTTTTGGCTTATTTATTTTTTAATTTTTTAAAAGATTTTATTTATTCATAGACACAGAGAGAGAGAGACAGAGACAGAGACACAGGCAGAGGGAGAAGCAGGCTCCATGCAGGGAGCCTGACGTGGGACTCTATCCAGGGTCTCCAGGATCACACCCTGGGCTGCAGGCGGCGCTAAACCGCTGTGCCACCGGGGCTGCCCATGTTTTGGTTTAAAAAAAATTCATGATTGCTTTTGGACCTGGTTCCCCGATGATCTGGATCAGGGTGTTTAGGCCCATGTTTGTCAGCTGGTGAGGGCAAGGCTGGAAAGTTGTGCGGGAACTGCTCTGGCTCCCGGGTGGAGGAAGGTTGTTGGAGACTGGGAGCGTGGAGGGTTGTAGCTGGTGCACCCAAGCTGGCCTCTGTCTCCCCTTCCCTCAGGTCCGACTATCACAGAGGTGTATTCTGCTACGGGGACACCAAAGGCAATGTCATTGTCTTCACCTCTGACAATGTGACCCACGGGCTGTTCAACCCTCGAATCCTTCCCAGGACCTCCAAATGGGGTAGCTAAGATGCTGGGGAACTGGGGGAGGGGGAGGAGATGGCTCTGGGCCCAGGAGCACTTCTTTCTCCTGTCTCTCAGTGCAGGAGCCCCTGGCCTCTTCAGAAGCCCAGGCAGCAGTTTACCCATATGCTCAGCTTAGAGTGGCCTGGGGGACAGGGGGTGGTAAGGTTACAGAGGAGCCAGAGGGGGCTCAGGAAAAAGGCAAGCTCTCTGAAGGTGAGAGGTGACATGGTTGAGGGTGAGGGTGAGGAGGGGAGAAGCTTCAGGGCCCACTCCATTCCAGCAAGAAAGAATTTGTGCCAGCTGTGTGATCCTGGGGAAGTCGCTCACCCACTCTGGGTCTTGGGATGACAGCACTATCTATCTCCATGGTGGTGAGGAGGGTTCTGCTCTCCTTGTGGGGAGGGGGCACTGCCTTTGTGCGCGTGGGTGGGAGTGCTCCGTGAGGCCCAAGGGAGAGGCTGGTTCAACGTGGATATAAACATGCATAAGCACAGTGACATTTCTGGAACACTTGTGTGCTGAGTGCTTTGGGCACATCACCCCCACCCATGGCCAGGAGGGAGCTGCTGCTGTTACAGCCCATTAAGAGGAGAGGAAGGGTACTTTAGGAGGTGAAGCACTTGCATAGGCCCCACAGGGTAAGCCGCCTGATGAAGCAGGCAGTCTGCCCCAGAGTCTGAACCTTAGCTCCTCGCTGGGCTGTACCCCAGGGTACTGTTCGGGGCTGCTCTGCCAAGGGCACTAGATCCCAGCTCTGGGGCCTGGGGCTCTCGGGGCCTTGGCTGAGCTGGACCGCATCTAGAACCGAGACTTTGGTGTATACTGTCAGGTCTCTAGGTTGCATCACATCCATCTCGAGGAGGCCCTGGGCTACCAGGGGACCCAGCCCATGGGGACACTGACTCCCCTTCTATCCAGGACGCCAGAGCAGCCCCTTTGACTTCCAGTCAGAGTTTCTGAGCAGGACACTCTCCAGGGGTTCCCAGGCCTTGGTGATACCTCCTGCCAAGCTTGACAGGGCAACATTCCCCCCGACTGGCTGGATGGAATATGGATCCAGCCCCGGACACAGCAGTGGGCTGGCACCCGGTACATTCCTGCCTCATCAGCCTCTGCCCCTGGTGCTTGCCCTGACCCAACCAGGTTGGCTGCCTGGCTGTGGTCATGCTGCACCGCCCTGGGAATTGGCATGGGAGGTGGTGGTGGTCTTGGAGCTGAGTGTTAGACAGGAGATTGGAGCAGGTACAAAGGAAGCTGGAGTGTAGGATGGGAGTCCTTCCATGCCACATGCTGCCTGAAGGCTGCTATACACACCAAGGGGGCCATCAGTGTGCTGACTTAGGAGGAGCTGGACAGACCAGCTCTGTGTGACCTGAAGCCAGTTGCTTAACCTCTCTGTACCTCAGTTCCCTTATTAAACAAGGATGAGCATCCTCAATTCATGGCTTTTCTATAAGGTGGAAGGAGAGCCTGCAGGGTAAGGCATGCAGTAAGGACACAGTGACTACCTCCTCTGACCTCCCGGGGCTCAACCAGCCTCATGGGAGAAGCAGACAGGCAAACCTGCCTGCAGGCAGCCCGGCTAAGCTTCCTCCCTCCTGCACCCACAGAGCCTGCCCCACTTCAGCAACATTCCACCCCTTGGGGCTTCCTTTCCAAGCTTCTTCCTGCCCCTACAAGGTGGGGCTGGTGAGTTTGCAGCAGTGAAATGCTTGTCACAAGCCCCCAGGCCCCTGTTTCTTTATTCCATTTTACCTGGGAGTTTCTAAGACTTGAGCCCAGACTGTCTCAGTCCTGATCAACCTCTTTAAGCCCGCTCTGCAGGTTGACCTATACTTGTCCCTGTCACTGCTGGCTCTGTCCATTTCAACCCTTCCCGCTTGCACCGGGGGCCTTTCCTTGGAGGATCCTGGGCCTGTCCGTTGGCCATGAGTGGTTTCTTAGGTGCTTAGGGCGGTTGTTCCAGGCATGCTTGCTGGATGCTTCTCTTGGAACGTGTCTTTGCTGGACAAGGTGGGGCGTATGTTTTGAAGTGTGATAGTAAACTTCCAGATGATCCTTTTGAGAACAAATAGAGCCTAGGGTCTCAGTTTGTTCTCCACTCTAGTAGAGTTGGAGCTCCTTAAATGAGAATCAACTTGTGTAGATCACAGTACACAGGGGAGAGTGAGGAGCCCG